>NC_090436.1:299468322-299768322 GCF_031143425.1 Pleurodeles waltl
CAGGCCAGCCTCCTACACTGGTTGTGCAGCAGTGGGATAGGTACTTGTAACTACTTACCACTTTGTCATTTTGTACTTTTCATAAGAGAATAATATACAAAACAAGTTCAGTGTATGTACACCTAAAAAAAAAGTTTTGCTTTTCTCCTCTTACACTTTGTGCTGAAAAGTACTTCTATACTTCTAAAAAGTTTCAAAAAGTTTCAAAAAGTTTTTTTCCTCTGTTCTTTAAAAAGTCCTGAAACTTTTTCTCTTTTCTCACTGTCTCTAAACCTTCTTCTATCATGTCTGATGTAGGAACTGCTCTTAAAATGGTCAATACAACTTATGACAATTTAAACTTCAAGAGCCTAGGGAGTCTCTGCATTGATAGAGGTTTAGTGATAGGAAAGAATCCTTCAAGAGAATTTCTATTTAACCTGCCCATTGAGAATGATAAGTCCATAGCTGGCACTTCAACTGAGAAGTTAGTAGATAGCTCACACTCTGACTCAGGGGAACCCCTTGAGGGAGGTGTAGAGGGTTCTCTTGCAAATCTGCCCCTTAGCAGACCACCTAGCAATGCTGGTAGTAATAGAATCTCCCATCATAGTAGGGATGTTTTTGTTCCTGGAGACCAGGTTGTTAGAGTGCAAGCTGTTAGGGACAGGTCTCCCTCTGTTGGTTCCAATATATCCTCAGTGTCCAAGCATTCCCAACCCACCCACCCTGAAGACAACATGTTAGAAAGGGAACTCAAAAGGTTGAGAGTGGAAGAGACCAGGCTGAAGCTTAAACAGCAACAGGTGGCTATAGACAGGGAATCTCTGGATGTGGAAAGGGAAAGGCAGAGGTTGAGGTTAGTTCCCCATGGCGGCAGCAGCCGTGTTTTTGATAGTAATCCTGTTAGAGAGCAAGATTCCAGAAACCTGCATGAGATAGTCCCCCCTTACAAGGAGGGGGATGACATTAACAAGTGGTTTGCTGCACTTGAGAGGGCCTGTATGGTACAGTTGGTCCCTCAAAGACAGTGGGCTGCTATCTTGTGGCTATCTTTCACTGGTAAGGGTAGGGATAGGCTCCTTACTGTCAGAGAAAGTGATGCTAATAACTACAACGTTTTGAAGGATGCACTCTTGGATAGATTTGGCTTAACCACTGAACAATACAGGATTAAGTTCAGAGACACCAGAAAAGAGACCTCTCAAGACTGGACAGACTTTGTAGAATGTTCCGTGAAGGCTTTGGAGGGTTGGTTACATGTCAGTAAGGTGACTGACTATCAAAGCCTGTATAATCTAATCCTGAGAGAGCAAATTTCACACTGAATTGGGAAAGAAGGCAGACAAATGGGTCAGAACAAGAGTGAACAGAAAAGTTCATACAGGGGGTGACAAGGATGGCAAGAAGAAGGATGGTAAGTCTTCTGCCAAGGGTGGGGACAAATCTAACAAGCATTTACAATGCAATGGGTCTCGCGTTTGCTCATGTTAGAGCTGATCGCGTTGTAAACTCTTAACCCGACTTTTCACCTATTGGGCAAAAGTGCATTTATGTACGTAACCCGAAAAAGTGAAATCAAGTATGTAAAGCGCTCGACTTCTGCCAAGCGAGATCGCCCTCGTAAATTAGAGAAAAAAAAAAGTCCACGAGCCCGATGGAAAACAGCGAGCCTCGCATGTTTTCTGTACTTGGTCGCTGCGCTCGAGGAGGGCTAGCCACCGGAAAAGGCATGACATATGCGTGCCTTCGACTAATGAAAGCAAGCAGATTTTATTAGAGAAGCCCACAAACCAATAAAAAACACTGACGGGAAGTTGACAGGGCTCCGAGCCCTTTTCTAAATACAAAAGAGTCTCGCTGCGATACACATGTGCAAGAGCATGCAACGCAGGCTCGACCCTAAAAATGAGTCTTCATCAGGCCCACAAAAACACTCTGGTGGGGGTGGTGAGTCCAAATCCTCTTCAAATCAAGTAAAAAAGCCTTGGTGTTATTTATGTAAAGTAAAAGGCCATTGGACAACTGATGCCAGTTGTCCAAAGAAAAGCATCAAACCTCCCACTACCACAACCCCTACTGCAACCTCTAGTGCCCCTAGTAATCGCAGTGCTGGTGGGAGCAAACCTACTCATAGCCAATCCAAGGGAGTAGCTGGGCTCACTTTTGGTAATTTAATTGGGGTTGGTCTTGTTAGGGAGACCACAGAGGCTGTGTTAGTCTCTGAAGGTGCCATTGATTTGGCCACCTTGGTTGCTCGTCCCCTTAATATGGATAAGTACAAGCAACTTCCCCTAATCAATGGTGTTGAGGTTCAGGCCTACAGGGACACAGGTGCCAGTGTTACCATGGTGATAGAAAAACTGGTACACCCTGAACAACACCTACTTGGTCACCAGTACCAAGTGACAGACGCTCATAACAACACTCTTAGCCACCCCATGGCTGTTGTGAATCTCAACTGGGGGGTGGTTACTGGTCCAAAGAAAGTTGTGGTTGCCTCAGATTTACCTGTAGACTGTCTACTAGGGAACAATTTAGAGACATCAGCTTGGGCAGAAGTGGAGTTGGAGGCTCATGCAGCAATGCTGGGCATTCCTGGGCATATTTTTTCTTTAACCAGGGCTCAGGCCAAAAAGCAAAAAAGGACAGGGTGACTTGGATCCTGGAATAATGGACCAAGTGCTCACTAAAGCTAGGGGTAGCAAGGGTAAATACCTACCCACTATCCCTCCCTCTACAGATGATTCAACTTCTGAGGAAGAAGAATTTCCTCCCTGTGCAGAACCTTCCCCAGAGGAGCTGGCAGCAGACACTGCTGAGCTTTTGGGTGGAGGGGGGCCTGCCAGGGAAGAGCTGAGTGTGGCACAGCAATCCTGTCCCACATTAGAGGGTCTCAGACAGAAAGCTGTCAAGCAGCAAAATGGGGATGTCAGTGACTCACATAGAGTTTACTGGGAGGACAACCTCTTGTACACAGAGGCAAGGGACCCAAAACCTGGAGCAGCCAGGAGATTGGTAATTCCCCTGCAGTACAGAGAGTTCCTCCTAACTCTGGTACATGACATTCCCTTGGCTGGGCATTTGGGCCAGATCAAAACATGGGAAAGGCTTGTTCCCCTGTTTCACTGGCCTAGGATGTCAGAGGACACAAATGATTTTTGTAAGTCTTGCGTGACCTGCCAAGCCAGTGGTAAGACTGGTGGCACACCAAAGGCTCCCCTTATTCCACTACCTGTGGTTGGCGTCCCCTTTGAAAGGGTAGGGGTTGACATAGTTGGTCCCCTTGACCCTCCTACTGCTTCAGGCAATAGGTTTATCTTGGTGGTTGTGGACCATGCCTCAAGATATCCTGAAGCTATTCCTCTAAGGACTACTACAGCACCTGCAGTGGCAAAAGCCCTCCTGGGAATCTTTTCCAGGGTGGGTTTTCCAAAAGAGGTTGTATCAGACAGGGGTAGCAACTTTATGTCTGCATACTTGAAGGCTATGTGGAAGGAATGTGGTGTAACATACAAATTCACCACACCTTATCATCCACAAACAAATGGACTGGTAGAGAGGTTTAATAAAACTCTCAAAGGAATGATAATGGGACTCCCTGAAAAACTCAGGAGGAGATGGGATGTCCTGTTATCTTGCCTCCTTTTTGCTTACAGTGAGGTATCCCAGAAAGGAGTGGGCTTCATCCCCTTTGAACTCCTATTTGGGCACCCTGTAAGAGGTCCACTAACACTTGTGAAGGAGGGTTGGGAACAACCTTTAAAAGCTCCCAAACAGGATATAGTGGACTATGTACTTGGCCTAAGATCCAGAATGGCGGAGTACATGAAAAAGGCCAGTAAAAACCTTCAGGCCAGCCAAGAGCTCCAAAAGCAATGGCATGACCAGAAGGCTGTTCTGATTCAGTACCAACCAGGACAGAAGGTATGGGTATTGGAGACTGTGGCCCCAAGAGCACTCCAAGACAAATGGAGTGGACCTCATCTAATTGTTGAAAAGAAGGGCAAGGTCACCTACTTGGTTGACCTAGGCACTGCCAGGAGTCCCCTTAGGGTGATTCATGTCAACCGCCTAAAACCCTACTATGACAGGGCTGATCTCACCCTGCTCATGGCAACAGATGAGGGACAGGAAGAAGAGAGTGACCCTCTCCCTGATCTCTTCTCCTCCACAGAAGAGGATGCTCTAGTGGCAGGAGTAGTTTTGGCAGATTGTCTTACTGCAGAACAGAAAGACAACTGCATAAATCCCCTTGTTCAGTTTTCTGAACTGTTTTCAACTGTGCCAGGCACCACATCTTGGTGTGAACACACAATTGATACTGGAGACAGCATGCCAGTCAAAAGTAAAATCTATTGGCAGCCTGACCATGTCAGGGACTGCATAAAGCAAGAAGTTCAGAAAATGCTTGATTAGGAGTGGTTGAACCTTCTGAAAGCCCATGGGCCTCTCCTGTGGTGCTTGTACCAAAGCCTCACTCAAAAGATGGAAAAAAGGAGATGAGGTTTTGTGTAGATTACAGAGGTCTCAACCAGGTAACAAAAACTGATGCTCACCCTATACCCAGGGCAGATGAGCTCATAGATACACTGGTATCTGCCAAGTATCTAAGCACCTTTGATTTGACTGCAGGGTATTGGCAGATCAAATTGGCAGAGGATGCTAAAGCAAAAACTGCATTTTCTACTATAGGAGGGCACTACCAATTTACAGTAATGCCCTTTGGTTTGAAAAATGCACCTGCCACTTTTCGGAGGTTAGTTAATACAGTCCTGCAAGGGTTGGAGGCTTTTAGTGCAGCATATCTGGATGATATAGCTGTCTTTAGCTCCACCTGGGATGATCACCTGGTCCACCTGTGGAAAGTTTTGGAGGCCCTGCAAAAGGCAGGCCTCACTATCAAGGCTTCAAAGTGCCAGATAGGGCAGGGAAAGGTGGTTTATCTGGGACACTTGGTAGGTGGAAAACAGATTGCACCACTTCAGGGGAAAATCCAGACAATCATGGTTAGGGTTCCCCCTACAACACAGACCCAGGTGAGAGCCTTCCTAGGCCTCACTGGGTATTACAGGAGATTCATTAAAAACTATGGGTATTGTGGACAGCTAGCTGTCAGAAAGCTTTTGAGGAGCTCAAACAGGCCATGTGCACTGCACCTGTCCTAAAAAGCCCATGTTACTCCAAGAAATTCATTGTTCAAACTGATGCATCTGAATTAGGGGTAGGGGCAGTCTAATCACAACTCAATTCTGAGGGCCAGGATCAACCTGTTGCTTTTATCAGCAGGAGGTTGACCCCTAGAGAAAAGCGTTGGTCTGCCATGGAGAGGGAGTGTAGGAAGTTGGCTCTGTATGTACTATTTCAAAGTAAGAAATAGCATGCACGGAGTCCAAGGGTTACCCTTAGAGGTAAGAGAGTGGCAAAAAGAGATAATTCTAATGCTCTATTTTGTGGTAGTGTGGTCGAGCAGTAGGCTTATCAGAGGGTAGTGTTAAGCATTTGTTGTACACACACAGGCAATAAATGAGGAACACACACTCAGAGACAATTCCAGGCCAATAGGTTTTTGTATGGAAAAATATATTTTCTTTTAATAACCACAGGTTCAAGATTTACAAACAATACTTTAAATGAAAGGTACTTCACTTAGGAACTTTAGGAACTTTGAATTAGCAAAATAGCATATACAGTTTTCACACAAATGACATATAGCTATTTTAAAACTAGACACTGCAATTTTCAACAGTTCCTGGGGGAGGTAAGTGTTTGTTAGTTTTGCAGGTAAGTAAACCACCTATGGGGCTCAAAGTTGGGTCCAAGGTAGCCAACCGTTGGGGGTTCAGAGCAACCCCAAAGTTACCACACCAGCAGCTCAGGGACGGTCAGGTGCAGAGGTCAAAGTGGTGCCAAAAATGCCTAGGCTTCAATGGAGAAGGGGGTGCCCTGGTTCCAGTCTGCCAGCAGGTAAGTACCCGCGCCTTCGGAGGGCAGACCAGGGTGGTTTTGTAGGGCACCGGGGGGACACAAGTCAGCACAAAAAGTACACCCTCAGCGGCACGGGGGCGGCCGGGTGCAGTGTGCAAACAGGCATCGGGTTCGCAATAGAATTCAATGGGAGACCAAGGGGTCTCTTCAGCGATGCAGGCAGACAAGGGGGGGGCTCCTCGGGGTAGCCACCACCTGGGCAAGGGAGAGGGCCACCTGGGGGTCGCTCCTGTACTGGAGGTCGGATCCTTCAAGTCCTGGTGGCTGCAGGTGCAGAGTCTTTACCAGGCGTCGGGTCTTTGAAGCAGGCAGTCGCGGTCAGGGGGAGCCTCGGGATTCCCTCTGCAGGCGTCGCTGTAGGGGCTCAGGGGGGTCAACTCTGGCTACTCACGGTCTTGTGGTCACTGGGGAGTCCTCCCTGTGGTGTTTGTTCTCCACAACTCGAGCCTGGGGCGTTGGGTTCAGAGTGCAAAGTCTCATGCTTCGGCGGGAAACGTGTGTCGTTTCAAAGTTGCTTCTTTGTTGCAAAGTTGCATTCTTTGTGGAACAGAGCCGCTGTCCTCGGAGTTCTTGGTCCTTCTAGATGCAGGGAAGTCCTCTGAGGCTTCAGAGGTCACTGGACCCTGTGGAACGCGTCGCTGGAGCAGTGTCTTTAGAAGTGGGGAGACAGGCCGGTAGAGCTGGGGCCAGAGCAGTTGGTGTCTCCGTCTTCTCTGCAGATTTTCAGCTCAGCAGTCCTTCATCTTCTTAGGTTGCAGGAATCTATCTTGCTGTGTTCTGGAGACCCTAAATACTCAATTTAGGGGTGTGTTTAGGTCTACTACCCCTGAGGGTGGCTACACCCTCTTTGTGCCTCCTCCCTGAGGGGAGGGGGGCACATCCCTAATCCTATTGGGGGAATCCTCCATCTGCAAGATGGAGGATTTCTAGAAGTCAGAGTCACCGCAGCTCAGGACACCTTAGGGCCTGTCCTGACTGGCCAGTTGTAGGAGGCTGGCCTAGTTTGTAGTGGGTACCAAGGGGTACTTACACTCTGTACTAGGTCCAGTTATCCCTTATTAGTGTAGAAGAGGTGTTTCTAGCAGCTTAGGCTGATAGAAGGTAGCTATAGCAGAGCAGCTTAGGCTGAACTAGGAGACATGCAAAGCTCCTACTATACCACTGGTGTCATATGCACAATATCATAAGAAAACACAATACACAGATATACTAAAAATATAAATAAAAATATAAATATATATATATAAAATATATATATATAAAAATTATTTATAAAAGGTACTTTATTTTTATGACAATATGCCAAAAGTATCTCAGTGAGTACCCTCAGTATGAGGATGCCAAATATACACAAGATATATGTACACAATACCAAAAATATGCAGTAATAGCGAAAGGAAGTAATGCAAGCAATGTAAAGTTACAGTAGATTGCAATAGGAGCACATAGGTATAGGGGCAACACAAACCATATACTCCAAAAGTGGAATGCGAACCACGAATGGACCCCAAACCTATGTGAGCTTGTAGAGGGTCGCTGGGACTGTAAGAAAACAGTGAGGGTTAGAAAAATAGCCCACCCCAAGACCCTGAAAAGTTGGTGTAAAGTGCACCTATAACCCCCAGAGAGCACAGAAGTCGTGATAGGGGGTGTCTGCAAGGAAGACCAACACCAGCAAAGCAACCAAATTGGATTTCCGGACCTGAGTACCTGTGGAACAAGGGGACCAAGTCCAAGAGTCGTGACAATGTCGAGAGTGGGCAGATGCCCAGGAAATGCCAGCTGAGGGTGCAAAGAAGCTACCACTGGATGGTAGAAGCTGTAGATTCTGCAAGAACGAAGAGGGCTACAAACTTCCCCTTTGGAGGATGGATGTCCCACGTCGTGAAGAAGCTTGCAGATGTGTTCCCACGCAGAAAGACTGCAAACAAGCCTTGCTAGCTGCAAGGGTCGCGGTTAGGGTTTTTGGGTGCTGCTGGGGCCCAGGAGGGACCAGGATGTCGCCACTTGGAGGAGGAGACAGAGGGGGTGCCCAGCAAGTCAGGGACCTCTCACAGAAGCAGGCATCACCCGTAAAAGTACCAGAACAGGCACTTGGAAGAGGAGTGAAAAGGAGTCCACCCGAAGACACAAAAGGGAGTCCAACGGCGCCGGAGGACAACTCAGAAGGTTGTGCACTGCCAGTTAGAGTGTTGGGGACCCAGGCTTGGCTGTCCACAAAGGAAATCCTGGAAGAGTGCACAGGAGCCGGAGCAGCTGCAAATCATGTGGTGGCCAGCAATGCAGTCTAGCGTGGGGAGGCAAGGACTTACCTCCACCAAACTTGGACTGAAGAGTCACTGGACTGTGGGAGTCACTTGGACAGAGTTGCTGAGTTCCAGGGACCGTGCTCGTTGTACTGAGAGGGGACCCAGAGGACAGGTGATGCAGTCTTTTTGTTGCCTGCAGGTGCAGGGGGAAGATTCCGTCGTCCCACTGGAGATTTCTTCAGAGCTCCTGGTGCAGAGAGGAGGCAGGCTACCCCCAGAGCATGCACCACCAGGAAACAGTCGAGAAGGCGGCAGGAGAAGCGATACAAGGTTGCAGTAGTCGTCTTCGCTACTTTGTTGCAGTTTTGCAGGCGTCCTGAGCAGTCAGCGGTCAATCCTTTGGCAGAAGGTGAAGAGAGAGATGCAGAGGAACTCGGATGAGCACTTGCATTCGTTATCCGAAGAATTCCCCAAAGCAGAGACCATAAATAGCCAGAAAAGGAGGTTTGGCTACCTAGGAAGGAGGATAGGCTAGCAACAGAGGTAAGAGCCTATCAGAAGGAGTCTCTGACGTCACCTGCTGGCCCTGGCCACTCAGAGCAGTCCAGTGTGCCAGCACACCTCTGAATCCAAGATGGCAGAGGTCTGGGGCACACTGGAGGAGCTCTGGGCACCTCCCCTGGGAGGTGCAGGTCAGGGGAGTGGTCACTCCCCTTTCCTTTGTCCAGTTTCGCACCAGAGCAGGGCTGGGGGATCCCTGAACCGGGGTAGACTGGCTTATGCAGAGATGGACACCATCTATGCCCATCAAAGCATTTCCAGAGGCTGGGGGAGGCTACTCCTCCCCAGCCCTGACACCTTTTTCCAAAGGGAGAGGGTGTAACACCCTCTATTTGAGGAAGTCCTTTGTTCTGCCTTCCTGGGCCAGGCCTGGCTGGACCCCAGGAGGGAAGAAACCTGTCTGAGGGGTTGGCAGCAGCTGCAGTGAAACCCCGGGAAAGGCAGTTTGGCAGTACCCGGGTCTGTGCTAGAGACTCAGGGGATCATGTAATTGTCTCCCCTATGCCAGAATGGCTTTGGGGTGACAATTCCATGATCCTAGACATGTTACATGGCCATGTTCAGAGTTACCATTGTGACGCCATACATAGGTAGTGACCTATGTATAGTGCACGCGTGAAATGATGTCCCCGCACTCACAAAGTCTGGGGGATTTGCCCTGAACGATGTGGGGGCACCTTGGCTAGTGCCAGGGTGCCCACACACTGAGTAACTTAGCACCCAACCTTTACCAGGTGAAGGTTAGGCATATAGGTGACTTATAAGGTACTTAAGTGCAGTGGTAAATGGCTGTGAAATAACGTGGATGTTATTTCACTCAGGCTGCAGTGGCAGGCCTGTGTAAGAATTGTGAGAGCTCCCTATGGGTGGCAAAAGAAATGCTGCAGCCCATAGGGATCTCCTGGAACCCCAATACCCTGGGTACCTCAGTACCATATACTAGGGAATTATAAGGGTGTTCCAGTATGCCAATATGAATTGGTGAAATTGGTCACTAGCCTGTTAGTGACATTTTGGAAAGCAGAGAGAGCATAACCACTGAGGTTCTGGTTAGCAGAGCCTCAGTGAGACAGCTAGTCATCACACAGGGAACACATACAGGGCACACTTATGAGCACTGGGGCCCTGGCTGGCAGGGTCCCAGTGACACATACACTAAAACAACATATATACAGTGATATATGGGGGTAACATGCCAGGCAAGATGGTACTTTCCTACACCAGTGACTCCTCCTTGTTTTTCTCGTTATCTCCTCCGGCCTTGCTGCCAAAAGTGGGGCCGTGGCCGGAGGGGGCGGGCAACTCCACTAGCTGGAGTGCCCTGGGGTGCTGTAACAAAGGGGGTGAGCCTTTGAGGCTCACCGCCAGGTGTTACAATTCCTGCAGGGGGAGGTGAGAAGCACCTCCACCCAGGACAGGCTTTGTTACTAGCCACAGAGTGACAAAGGCACTCTCCCCATGTGGCCAGCAACATGTCTGGTGTGTGGCAGGCTGCTAAAACTAACCAGCCCACACTGGTAGTCGGTTAAGGTTTCAGGGGGCACCTCTAAGGTGCCCTCTGGGGTGTATGTTACAATAAAATGTACACTGGCATCAGTGTGCATTTATTGTGCTGAGAAGTTTGATACCAAACTTCACAGTTTTCAGTGTAGCCATTATGGTGCTGTGGAGTTCGTGCATGACAGACTCCCAGACCATATAGTCTTATGGCTACCCTGCACTTACAATGTCTAAGGTTTTGCTTAGACACTGTAGGGGCATAGTGCTCATGCACTTATGCCCTCACCTATGGTATAGTGCACCCTGCCTTAGGGCTGTAAGGCCTGCTAGAGGGGTGACTGATCTATACCTATAGGCAGTGTGAGGCTGGCATGGCACCCTGAGGGGAGTGCCATGTCGACTTAGTTGTTTTATCCCCACCAGCACACACAAGCTGGCAAGCAGTGTGTCTGTGCTGAGTGAGGGGTCCCCAGGGTGGCATAAGACATGCTGCAGCCCTTAGAGACCTTCCCTGGCATCAGGGCCCTTGGTACCAGGGGTACCAGTTACAAGGGACTTACCTGGATGCCAGGGTGTGCCAATTGTGGAAACAAAGGTACAGGTTAGGGAAAGAACACTGGTGCTGGGGCCTGATTAGCAGGCCTCAGCACACTTTCAAATCATGACTTGGCATCAGCAAAGGCAAAAAGTCAGGGGGTAACCATGCCAAGGAGGCATTTCCTTACACAACCCCCCCCCCCAAACGAAAGAGGATGAGACTAACCTTTCCCAAGAGAGTCTTCATTTTCTAAGTGGAAGAACCTGGAAAGGTCATCTTCATTGGCATGGGCAGTCCCAGGTCTTTGTTCCACTATAAAGTCCATTCCCTGTAGGGAGATGGACCACCTCAACAGTTTTGGATTTTCACCTTTCATTTGCATTAGCCATCTGAGAGGTCTGTGGTCAGTCTGAACTAAAAAGTGAGTACCAAAGAGGTATCGTCTCAGCTTCTTCAGGGACCAAACCACAGCAAAGGCCTCCCTCTCAATGGCACTCCAATGCTGCTCCCTGGGGAGTAACCTCCTGCTAATGAAAGCAACAGGCTGGTCAAGGCCATCATCATTTGTTTGGGACAAAACTGCCCCTATCCCATGTTCAGAGGCATCAGTCTGCCCTATGAACTGCTTGGAGTAATCTGCAGCTTTGAGAACTGGTGCTGTGCACATTGCTTGTTTCAGGGTGTCAAAGGCCTGTTGGCATTCTACAGTCTAGTTTACCTTCTTGGGCATTTTCTTGGAGGTAAGTTCTGTGAGGGGTGTCACTATTGATCCATATCCCTTCACAAACCTCCTGTAGTACCCAGTCAAGCCAAGGAATGCCCTGACTTGAGTCTGGGTTTTTGGAGCTGCCCAGTCCAGAATAGTCTGGATCTTAGGCTTGAGTGGCTGAACTTGGCCTCCACCTACAAGGTGTCCCAAGTAAACCACAGTTCCCTGCCCTATCTGACATTTGGATGCCTTGATAGAGAGGCCTGCTGCTTGCAGGGCCTTCAAAACCTTCACATCTGCCCTGTCATGGAAGAGTTTGAGGCGGTTCACATGGATCACCCTTTTGGGGGTCCTGCTAGTGCCTAGGTCTACCAGGTAGGTGTCTTGACTCTTCCTCTCTAGCACTGGGTAAGGGCCACTCCATCTGTCCTGAAGTGCCCTGGGAGCCACAGGCTCCAGAACCCAGACTTTCTGCCCTGGCTGAAACTCAACCATAGCAGCCTTTTGGTCATACCAAAACCTCTGGAGTTGTTTTTTGGCCTCAAGGTTTTTGCTTGCCTTTTCCATATACTCTGCCATCCTTGAACGCAGGCCTAGTACATAGTCCACTATATCTTGTTTAGGCTCATGAAGAGGTCTCTCCCAGCCTTCTTTCACAAGAGCTAGTGACCCCCCTACAGGATGGCCAAACAGAAGTTCAAAGGGGGAAAACCCTACTCCCTTCTGAGGCACCTCTCTGTAGGCGAAAAGCAGACATGGCAAGAGAACATCCCATCTCCTTTTGAGTTTTTTAGGGAGCCCCATGATCATGCCTTTCAATGTCTTGTTAAATCTCTCAACAAGACCATTGGTTTGTGGATGGTATGGTGTGGTGAATTTGTAAGTCACCCCACACTCATTCCACATGTGTTTCAGGTATGCTGACATACAGTTGGTACCTCTGTCAGACACCACCTCCTTAGGAAATCCCACTCTGGTCAAAATACCAATGAGTGCTTTGGCTACTGCAGGGGCAGTAGTCAACCTAAGGGGAATTGCTTCAGGGTATATAGTAGCATGATCCACTACTACTAGTATGTATTGGTTCCCAGAGGCTGTGGGAGGTTCAAGTGGACCCACTATGTCCACACCCACTCTTTCAAAGGGGACCCCCACCACTGGAAGTGGAATGAGGGGGGCCTTTGGGTGTCCACCTGTCTTACCACTGGCTTGACAGGTGGCACAGGAGACACAAAACTCCTTGACCTTCTTGGACATGATGGGCCAATAGAAGTGGTTGACTAATCTCTCCCACGTCTTGGTCCGTCCCAAATGCCCAGCAAGAGGAATATCATGAGCTAAGGTCAGAATGAACTCCCTAAACACCTGAGGCACTACCACTCTCCTAGTCGCACCAGGTTTGGGATCTCTTGCCTCAGTGTAACGGAGTCCATCTTCCCAATAGACTCTATGGCCCATATTTATACTTTTTGACGCAAAACTGCGCTAACGCAGTTTTGCGGCAAAAAAATTAGCGCCAGCTAACGCCATTCTGAAGCGCCATGCGGGCGCCGTATTTATTGAATGGCGTTAGCCGGCGTTAGCCGACCGGCGCTGCCTGGTGTGCGTGAAAAAAAAACACGTACACCAGGCAGCGCCGGCGTAGGGAAAAATGGCGTTTGGGCATCCAAAAATGGGGCAAGTCAGGCTGAGGCAAAAAAATCGTCTTAAATCAAATCAAATCAAATCATTAGCATTTGTAAAGCGCGCTACTCACCCGTGCGGGTCTCAAGGCGCTAGGGGGGAAAGGGGGGGTTATCGCTGCTCGAACAGCCAAGTCTTTAGGAGTCTCCGGAAAGCGGAGTGGTCCTGGGTGGTCCTGAGGCTGGTGGGGAGGGAGTTCCAGGTCTTGGCCGCCAGGAAGGAGAAAGATCTCCCACCCGCCGTGGAGCGGCGGGTGCGAGGGACGGCAGCAAGTGCGAGGCCAGCGGAGCGGAGGGGGCGGGTGGGGACGTAGAAGCTGAGGCGTCTGTTGAGGTATTCCGGTCCCTTGTTGTGGAGGGCTTTGTGTGCGTGGGTGAGAAGACGGAAGGTGATCCTTTTGCTGACTGGGAGCCAATGCAGGTGTCTCAGGTGTGCGGAGATGTGGCTGTTGCGGGGTACGTCGAGGATGAGGCGGGCCGAGGCGTTTTGGATGCGTTGCAGGCGGTTTTGGAGTTTGGCGGTGGTCCCGGCGTAGAGGGTGTTGCCGTAGTCCAGGCGACTCGTGACAAGGGCGTGGGTCACGGTTTTTCTGGTGTCGGCGGGGATCCAGCGGAAGATCTTGCGGAGCATGCGGAGAGTGAGGAAGCAGGCGGAGGACACGGCGTTGACTTGCTTGGTCATGGTGAGAAGAGGGTCCAAGATGAAGCCGAGGTTGCGGGCGTGGTCTGCGGGGGTCGGTGCGGTGCCGAGGGCCGTGGGCCACCAGGAGTCGTCCCAGGCGGACGGGGTGTTGCCGAGGATGAGGACTTCCGTTTTTTCAGAGTTCAGCTTTAGGCGGCTGAGCCTCATCCAATCTGCGACGTCCTTCATACCCTCTTGTAGGTTGGTCTTGGCGCTGGCGGGGTCCTTGGTGAGGGAGAGTACAAGTTGGGTGTCGTCGGCGTAGGAGGTGATGATGATGTCGTGCTTGCGTACGATGTCGGCGAGGGGGCTCATGTAGACATTGAAGAGTGTCGGGCTGAGCGATGAGCCTTGAGGTACGCCGCAGATGATCTTGGTGGGTTCTGAGCGAAACGGAGGGAGGTAAACTCTTTGGGAGCGGTTAGCGAGGAAGGAGGCGATCCAGTCCAGGGCCTGGCCTTGGATCCCGGTGGAGCGTAGGCGGGTGATTAGGGTGCGGTGACAGACGGTGTCAAAGGCAGCCGAGAGGTCGAGGAGAATGAGGGCGACTGTTTCACCGTTGTCCATCAGGGTTCTGATGTCGTCTGTGACTGAGATGAGGGCGGTTTCCGTGCTGTGGTTGGTTCGGAATCCGGTTTGTGAAGGGTCGAGCAGGTTGTTGTCTTCCAGGAAGGTGGTCAGCTGTTTGTTGACGGTCTTTTCTATTACCTTGGCTGGGAAAGGTAGAAGAGAGATGGGGCGGAAGTTTTTCAGGTCGCTTGGGTCAGCCGTAGGTTTCTTTAGTAGGGCGTTGACTTCAGCGTGCTTCCAGCATTCGGGGAAGGTAGCAGAAGAAAAAGAAGAGTTGATGACGGTCTGGAGGTGCGGGGCGATGATGTCGTCGGCTTTGTTAAAGATGAAGTGCGGGCAGGGGTCCGAAGGGGCGCCGGAGTGGATAGAGTTCATGATGGATTTGGTTTCTTCCGTGTTGATGTGGGTCCAGTTGTTGAGGGTGATGTCCGGGGAAGCGGGTTCAGTGGTGTATGGTTGGGTCTGGTGTCCGAAGCTGTCGTGGAGGTTGCTGATCTTGCGATGGAAGAAAGTGGCGAGGGATTCGCACAAATCCTGTGAGGGCGTGACGGCGTTGGCGCTGGCGCTGGGGTTGGAGAACTCTTAACCCGATTTGCGCCATTTTTTGGGCGCTCAGACGCCATTAACATGACTCCTGTCTTAGCAAAGACAGGAGTCATGCCCCCTTGCCCAATGGCCATGCCCAGGGGACTTCTGTCCCCTTGTCATGGTCATTGGGCATAGTGGCATGTAGGGGGGCACAAATCAGGCCCCCCTATGCCAAAAAAAAATACAAAAAAAATACTTTCCACAACTTACCTTTTCTTCCCTGGGATGGGTCCCTCCATCCTTGGGTGTCCTCCTGGGGTGGGCAAGGGTGGCAGGGGGTGTCCCTGGGGGCTTGGGAGGGCACCTCTGGGCTCATTCTGAGCCCACAGGTCCCTTAACGCCTGCCCTGACCCAGGTGCTAAAATCCGGCGCAAATGCGGGTTTTTTAGTCCCGCCCACTCCCGGGCGTCATTTTTGCCCGGGAGTATAAATACGACGCATATGCATCGCAGTCATTTTTTAAGACGGGAACGCCTACCTTGCATATCAATAACGCAAGGAAGGTGTTCACGCAAAAAAATTACGCTAACTCCATGAACTTTGGCGCTAGACGCGTCTAACGCCAAAGTATAAATATGGAGTTAGTTTTGCGTCGAATTTGCGTTGAAAAAAACGACGCAAATTCGGCACAAGCGGAGTATAAATATGCCCCTATGTGTTCCTGTTATTTTTCCATTGGACTCTTCAGCAGCTTGCTGCCTAAGGCCTTCAAGAGAGGGACAGGTTTCTTGCCCCTTACACAACTGTTCCCTTGAGGGTCCCCCTGGGCCTAGGAGCTCAACCTGATAATGTTCTAACTCCATGGGCTCACTTCCCTCAGGGGCAGAACTTCTTCCTGGGAAGAGAGGTTCTCTTTTTCTTGTTGTGTTGAAACTGGTTTCCCAGTTTTCTTTCCTTTTCTCTTGGAGGGTTGGGCCCTTTTTCCAGGCTCCAACACCACTTTTTCACCCTGAGCCTTGCACTGTGCCCTTGTCTTGACACACACCAGTTCAGCGATACCCAGCATGGCTGCATGGGTTTTGAGTTCTACCTCAGCCCATGCTGAGGACTCCAGGTCATTTCCAAGCAAACAGTCTAAAGGGATATTTGAGGAGACCAGACCTGTTTCAGGCCATTGACCCCTCCCCACTCTAAAGTTACCATAGCCATGACATGTACTTTAGTCTGATTGTCAGCGTTGGTGAATGGATACGTTTGTCCAGCCAGGTATTGACCAGGGGAAACCAGTTTCTCTGTCACCATGGTGACACTGGCACCTGTATCCCTCAGGCCTTCTACACTTGTCCCATTAATTAAGAGCTGCTGCCTGTATTTTTGCATATTAGGGGGCCAGGCAGCCAGTGTGGCTAAATCCACCCCACCCTCAGAGACTAATGTAGCTTCATTGTGAACCCTTATTTGCTCTGGACACACTGTTGATCCCACTTGGAGACTGGCCATTCCAGTGTTAGCTGGAGTAGAGTTAGAAGTGGAACCTTTCTTTGGACAGGCCTTGTCTCCAGTTTGGTGTCCTGGCTGATTACAGCTACGACACCAGGCCTTTTTGGGATCAAAGTTTTTACCCTTGTACCCAAAATTGGATTGTGAAGAGGCTCTGGACCCTCCCTCCTGAGCAGGTTTTTTGGGCCCTATAGAAGACTCTTTACTTTTCCCTTTGGATGTCTCAACACTCTTCCCCTGGGGAGTCTTTGTGACCCCTTTCTTTTGGTCACCCCCTGTGGAAGTCTTGGTCACCCTAGTCTTGACCCAATGGTCCGCCTTCTTTCCCAATTCTTGGGGAGAAATTGGTCCTAGGTCTACCAGATGCTGATGCAGTTTATCATTGAAACAATTACTTAACAGGTGTTCTTTCACAAATAAATTGTACAGCCCATCATAATCATTTACAACACTGCCTTGAATCCAACCATCCAGGGTTTTCACTGAGTAGTCAACAAAATCAACCCAGGTCTGGCTTGAGGATTTTTGAGCCCCCCTGAACCTAATTCTATGCTCCTCAGTGGAGAATCCAAAGCCCTCAATCAGGGTAGCCTTCATGAGGTCATAGGATTCTGCATCTTTTCCAGAGAGTGTGAGGAGTCTATCCCTACACTTTCCAGTGAACATTTCCCAAAGGAGAGCACCCCTGTGAGATCTGTTTACTTTTCAGGTTGCACAAGCCCTCTCAAAAGCTGTGAACCATTTGGTGATGTCATCACCATCTTCATATTTATTTACAATCCCTTTTGGGATTTTCAACATGTCAGGAGAATCTCTGACCCTATTTATGTTGCTGCCACCATGGATGGGACCAAAACCCACCTCTTGTCTTTCCCTTTCTATGGCTAGGAGCTGTCTCTCTAAAGCCAATCTTTTGACCATCCTGGCTAACAGTAGGTCATCTTCATTGAGGTTGTCCTCAATGCTTCCAGAGTTGCTGGACTCTCCTGTGAGAGAAGCAGCATCTCTGACTATCACATTTGGAGTCAGGGTTTGAGAGACCCTGTTCTCCCTAACTAGGACTGGAGGTGGGAATTCATCCACATCACTAGCTTCCCCCTCTGGGAGGTTATCCTCAGAGGGGTTGTTCTTAGCAAACTCTGCCAAAAGCTCCTGGAGCTGTGCTTTGGTAGGGTTTGAACCTTTTTTAATCTTTTTGGTTTTGCAGAGAGACCTAAACTCTGCCATCCTAAGATGCAGGTAAGGGGTGACGTTGAGTTCCATCACATTCTCTTCTGCATTAGACATTATGTTTACAAAAGTTGGAATACTTTTTAAGAATCTAAAACTATCTCTAGAACTTAATTCAAACTTTTACAAAACTTTTAAACTCTAAAAGAAATGCTAACACGGACTAACACAAGGCCCTAGCAGGACTTTAAAAAATTTAGAAAAATAGCTCAAATTTTAAAAATCAGTTTCTAATGACAATTTTTGGAATTTAGTCTTGTGATCAGGTATTGGCTGAGTAGTCCAGCAAATGCAAAGTCTTGTACCCCACCGCTGATCCACCAATGTAGGAAGTTGGCTCTGTATGTACTATTTCAAAGTAAGAAATAGCATGCACAGAGTCCAAGGGTTCCCCTTAGAGGTAAGATAGTGGCGAAAAGAGATAATTCTAATGCTCTATTTTGTGGTAGTGTGGTTGAGCAGTAGGCTTATCAGATGGTAGTGTTAAGCATTTGTTGTACAGACACAGGGCAATAAATGAGGAACACACACTCAGAGACAATTCCAGGCCAATAGGTTTTTGTATAGAAAAATATATTTATTTAGTTTATTTTAATAACCACAGGTTCAAGATTTACAAACAATACTTTAAATGAAAGGTACTTCACTTAGGAACGTTAGGAACTTTGAATTAGCAAAATAGCATATACAGTTTTCACACAAATGACATATAGCTATTTTAAAACTAGACACACTGCAATTTTCAACAGTTCGTGGGGGAGGTAAGTGTTTGTAAGTTTTGCAGGTAAGTAAACCACCTACGGGGTTCAAAGTTGGGTCCAAGGTAGCCCACCGTTGGGGGTTCAGAGCAACCCCAAAGTTACCACACCAGCAGCTCAGGGCCGGTCAGGTTCAGAGGTCAAAGTGGTGCCCAAAACGCATAGGCTTCAATGGAGAAGGGGGTGCCCCGGTTCCAGTCTGCCAGCAGGTAAGTACCCGCGTCTTCGGAGGGCAGACCAGGGGGGTTTTGTAGGGCACCAGGGGGGACACAAGTCAGCACAAAAAGTACACCCTCAGCGGCACGGGGGCGGGCGGGTGCAGTGTGCAAACAGGTGTTGGGTTCGCAATAGAATTCAATGGGAGACCAAGGGGTCTCTTCAGCGATGCAGGCAGGCAAGGGGGGGCTCCTCGGGGTAGCCACCACCTGCGCAAGGGAGAGGGCCATCTGGGGGTCGCTCCTGCACTGGAGGTCGGATCCTTCAGGTCCTGGGGGCTGCGGGTGCAGTGTCTTTACCAGGCGTCGGGTCTTTGAAGCAGGCAGTCGCCGTCAGGGGGAGCCTCGGGATTCCATCTGCAGGCGTCGCTGTGGGGGCTCGGGGGGTCAACTCTGGCTACTCACGGTCTTGTAGTTGCCGGGGAGTCCTCCCTGTGGTGTTTGTTCTCTACAACTCGAGCCGGGGGCGTCGGGTGCAGAGTGCAAAGTCTCACGCTTCCGACGGGAAACGTGTGTTGTTTCAAAGTTGCTTCTTTGTTGCAAAGTTGCAGTCTTTGAGGAACAGAGCCGCTGTCCTCAGGAGTTCTTGGTCCTTCTAGATGCAGGGTAGTCCTCTGAGGCTTCAGAGGTCACTGGACCCTGTGGAACGCGTCGCTAGATGTAGGAGGCTGGACTGGCTTGTAGTGAGTACCAAGGGGTACTTGCACCTCGCACCAGGCCCAGTTATCCCTTATTAGTGTATAGGGTGTCTAGCAGCATAGGCTGATAGATAATGGTAGCTTAGCAGAGCAGCTTAGGCTGAACTAGGAGACGAGTGAAGCTCCTACAGTACCACTAGTGTCACTTGCACAATATCATAAGAAAACACAATACACAGATATACTAAAAATAAAGGTACTTTATTTTTATGACAATATGCCAAAGTATCTCAGAGTGTACCCTCAGTAAGAGGATAGCAAATATACACAAGATATATGTACACAGTACCAAAAATATGCAGTATAGTCTTAGAAAACAGTGCAAACAATGTATAGTTACAATAGGATGCAATGGGGACACATAGGGATAGGGGCAACACAAACCATATACTCCAAAAGTGGAATGCGAACCACGAATGGACCCCAAACCTATGTGACCTTGTAGAGGGTCGCTGGGACTATTAGAAAATAGTAAGGGTTAGAAAAATAGCCCACCCCAAGACCCTGAAAAGTGAGTGCAAAGTGCACTAAAGTTCCCCAAAGGACATAGAAGTCGTGATAGGGGAATTCTGCAGGAAAGACACAAACCAGCAATGCAACAATGATGGATTTCCAGTCGAGGGTACCTGTGGAACAAGGGGACCAAGTCCAAAAGTCACAAGCAAGTCGGAGATGGGCAGATGCCCAGGAAATGCCAGCTGTGGGTGCAAAGAAGCTGCTACTGGACAGTAGAAGCTTAGGTTTCTGCAGGAACGACAAGGGCTAGAGACTTCCCCTTTGGAGGATGGATCCCTCACGCCGTGGAGAGTCGTGCAGAAGTGTTTTCCCGCCGAAAGACCGCCAACAAGCCTTGATAGTTGCAAATCGTGCGGTTAGAGTTTTTGGATGCTGCTGTGGCCCAGGAGGGACAAGGATGTCGTCAATTGCATCAGGGGACAGAGGGGACATCATGCAAGACAAGGAGCCCTCTCAGCAGCAGGCAGCACCCGGAGAAGTGCCAGAAACAGGCACCACAAGGATGCGTGAAATGGTGCTCACCCGAAGTCGCACAAAGGAGTCCCACGTCACCGGAGACCAACCTAGAAAGTCGTGCAATGCAGGCTAGAGTGCCGTGGACCCAGGCTTGGCTGTGCACAAAGGATTTCCACCGCAAGTGCACAGAGGCCGGAGTAGCTGCAAAAGTCGTGGTTCCCAGCAATGCAGTCTGGCGTGGGGAGGCAAGGACTTACCTCCACCAAACTTGGACTGAAGAGTCACTGGACTGTGGGAGTCACTTGGACAGAGTTTCTGGATTCAAGGGACCTCGCTCGTCGTGCTGAGAGGAGATCCAAGGTACCGGTGATGCAGTTCTTTGGTGCCTGCGGTTGCAGGGGGACGATTCCGTCGACCCACGGGAGATTTCTTCGGAGCTTCTAGTGCAGAGAGGAGGCAGACTACCCCCACAGCATGCACCACCAGGAAAAAAGTCGAGAAGGCGGCAGGATCAGCGTTACAGAGTTGCAGTAGTCATCTTTGCTACTATGTTGCAGTTTTGCAGGCTTCCAGCGCGGTCAGCAGTCGATTCCTTGGCAGAAGGTGAAGAGAGAGATGCAGAGGAACTCGGATGAGCTCTTGCATTCATTATCTCAAGAATCCCCAGAGACCCTAAATAGCCAGAAAAGAGGGTTTGGCTACCTAGGAGAGAGGATAGGCTAGCAACACCTGAAGGAGCCTATCAGAAGGAGTCTCTGACGTCACCTGGTGGCACTGGCCACTCAGAGTAGTCCAGTGTGCCAGCAGCACCTCTGTTTCCAAGATGGCAGAGGTCTGGAGCACACTGGAGGAGCTCTGGACACCTCCCAGGGGAGTTGCAGGTCAGGGGAGTGGTCACTCCCCTTTCCTTTGTCCAGTTTAACGCCAGAGCAGGGCTAAGGGGTCCCTGAACCGGTGTAGACTGGCTTATGCAGAAATGGGCACCATCTGTGCCCATGAAAGCATTTCCAGAGGCTACTCCTCCCCTGCCTTCACACCATGTTCCAAAGGGAGAGGGTGTAACACCCTCTCTCAGAGGAAGTCCTTTGTTCTGCCATCCTGGGCCAGGCCTGGCTGGACCCCAGGAGGGCAGAAACCTGTCTGAGGGGTTGGCAGCAGCAACAGCTGCAGTGAAACCCCTGAAAAGGCAGTTTGGCAGTACCAGGGTCTGTGCTACAGACCACTGGGATCATGGGATTGTGCCAACTACGCCAGGATGGCATAGAGGGGGCAATTCCATGATCTCAGACATGTTACATGGCCGTATTCGGAGTTACCATTGTGAAGCTACACATAGGTAGTGACCTATGTGTAGTGCACGTGTGTAATGGTGTCCCCGCACTCACAAAGTCCGGGGAATTTGCCCTGAACAATGTGGGGGCACCTTGGCTAGTGCCAGGGTGCCCTCACACTAAGTAACTTTGCACCTAACCTTTACCAGGTAAAGGTTAGACATATAGGTGACTTATAAGTTACTTAAGTGCAGTGGTAAATGGCTGTGAAATAACGTGGACATTATTTCACTCAGGCTGCAGTGGCAGGCCTGTGTAAGAATTGTCAGAGCTCCCTATGGGTGGCAAAAGAAATGCTGCAGCCCATAGGGATCTCCTGGAACCCCAATACCCTGGGTACCTTAGTACCATATACTAGGGAATTATAAGGGTGTTCCAGTAAGCCAATGTAAATTGGTAAAATTGGTCACTAGCCTGTTAGTGACAATTTGAAAGAAATGAGAGAGCATAACCACTGAGGTTCTGGATAGCAGAGCCTCAGTGAGACAGTTAGTCACTACACAGGTAACACATTCAGGCATACTTATGAGCACTGGGTCCCTGGCTGACAGGGTCCCAGTGACACATACAACTAAAACAACATATATACAGTGAAAAATGGGGTAACATGCCAGGCAAGATGGTACTTTCCTACACAACCCCCCCCAAACGAAGGACAATAAGACTAGCCATGACCTGATGAGTCTTCATTGTCTAAGTGGAAATATCTGGAGAGTCCATCTGCATTGGAGTGGCTACTCCCAGGTCTATGTTCCACTGTATAGTCCATTCCCTGTAGGGATATGGAACACCTCAACAATTTAGGATTTTCACCTTTCATTTGTTTTAGCCAAAGTAGAGGTTTGTGGTCTATCTGAACAATGAAGTGAGTGCCAAACAGGTATGGCCTCAACTTCTTCAGTGCCCAGACCACAGCAAAGGCCTCCCTCTCAATGGCAGACCAACGCTTTTCTCTAGGGGTCAACCTCCTACTAATAAAAGCAACAGGTTGATCCTGGCCCTCAGAATTAAGTTGTGATAGGACTGCCCCTACTCCTAATTCAGATGCATCAGTTTGGACATCGAATTTTTTAGAGTAACAAGGGCTTTTCAGGACAGGTGCAGAGCACATGGCCTGCTTCAGCTCCTCAAAAGCTTTCTGACAGTTTGCTGTCCATAATACCTTTTTAGGCATCTTTTTGGATGTGAGGTCATTAAGAGGGGCTGCAATGGAGCCATAGTTCTTAATGAACCTCCTGTAATACCCAGTGAGGCCTAGGAAGGCTCTCACCTGAGTCTGAGTAGTAGGGGGAACCCAATCTATAATAGTTTGGATTTTCCCCTGAAGTGGTGCAATCTGTTCCCCACCAACAAGGTGTCCCAGATAAACCACCTTCCCCTGCCCTATCTGGCACTTTGAAGCCTTGAT
The DNA here is from genome assembly GCF_031143425.1 of Pleurodeles waltl. Classification (NCBI taxonomy): domain Eukaryota; kingdom Metazoa; phylum Chordata; class Amphibia; order Caudata; family Salamandridae; genus Pleurodeles; species Pleurodeles waltl. The sequence continues at coordinate 299,491,421 of NC_090436.1, forward strand.
AGTAAGGCCTGCCTTTTGCAGGGCCTCTAAAACTTTCCATAGGTGGACCAGGTGATCATCCCAACTGGAGCTAAAGACAGCTATATCGTCCAGATATGGTGCACTAAAAGCTTCCAGCCCTTGCAGGACTGTGTTCACCAACCTCTGAAAAGTGGCAGGTGCATTTTTCAATCCAAAAGGCATTACTGTGAATTGGTAATGGCCTCCAATGGTTGAAAATGCAGTTTTAGGTTTAGCATCTGATAATTTGATCTGCCAATACCCTGCAGTCAAATCAAAAGTGCTTAGATACTTGGCAGATGCCAGTGTATCTATGAGCTCATCTGCCCTGGGTATAGGGTGAGCATCAGTTTTGGTTACCTGGTTGAGACCTCTGTAGTCAACACAAAACCGCATTTCTTTCTTTCCATCCTTGGAATGAGGTTTTGGTACAAGTACCACAGGAGAAGCCCATGGACTTTCAGAGTGCTCAACCACTCCCAGTTCTAACATTTTCTGCACCTCTTGCTTTATGCAGTCCCTGACATGGTCAGGCTACCTATAGATTTTACTTTTGACAGGCAAGCTGTCTCCAGTATCTATAGTGTGCTCACACCAAGAAGTGGTACCTGGCACAGTAGAGAAGAGTTCAGAAAACTGACCCAGGAGATTTATGCAATGGTCTTTCTGCTCAGCAGTAAGACAGTCAGCCAAAACTACACCTTCCACAAGAGCATCTTGTTCTGTGGAAGAGAAGAGATCAGGTAGAGGATCACTGTCTTCTTCCTGTCCCTCATCAGTTGCCATGAGCAGGGTGAGATCAGCCCTGTCATAGTAGGGTTTCAGGCGATTGACATGGAGCACCCTAAGGGGACTCCTAGCAGTGCCTACGTCAACTAAGTAGGTGACTTCACCCTTTTTCTCAACAATTGTGTGGGGTCCACTCCATTTATCTTGGAGTGCTCTTGGGGCCACAGGCTCCAAGACCCACCCTTTCTGCCCTGGTTGGTACTGAACCAAAACAGCCTTCTGGTCATGCCATTGCTTCTGGAGCTCTTGGCTGGCCTAAAGGTTTTTACTGGCCTTTTTCATGTACTCAGCCATCCTTGATCTGAGGCCAAGTACATAATCCACAATATCTTGCTTTGGAGCTTTTAAAGGTTGTTCCCAACCCTCCTTGACAAGTGTTAGTGGACCCCTAACAGGGTGTCCAAAGAGGAGTTCAAAGGGGCTGAAGCCCACTCCTTTCTGGGGTACCTCCCTGTAGGCAAAAAGGAGGCATGGTAACAGGATACCCATCTCCTGCGGAGTTTTTCAGGGAGACCCATAATTATGCCTTTGGGAGTTTTGTTAAATCTCTCCACCAGTCCATTTGTTTGTGGATGATAGGGTGTGGTGAACTTGTATGTCACACCACACTCCTTCCACATGGCCTTTAAGTATGCAGACATGAAATTGCTTCCCCTGTCTGATACTACTTCCTTTGGGAAGCCCACCCTGGAAAATATTCCCAGGAGGGCCTTTGCCACTGCAGGTGCTGTAGTGGTCCTTAAAGGAATTGCTTCAGGATATCTTGTGGCATGGTCCACTACCACCAAGATAAACCTATTGCCTGAAGCAGTAGGAGGGTCAAGGGGGCCAACTATGTCAACCCCTACCCTTTCAAAGGGAACCCCAACCACAGGCAGTGGTATAAGGGGTGCCTTTGGTGTGCCACCTGTCTTGCCACTGGCTTGACAGGTTTTACAGGACTTACAAAACTCTTTTGTGTCCTCAGACATTCTAGGCCAATGAAACAAGGGAACAAGCCTGTCCCAAGTTTTCATTTGTCCCAGATGTCCAGCTAGGGGAATGTCGTGGGCTAGAGTTAGGAGGAACTTTCTGTACTCCTGAGGAATCACTAACCTTCTGGCAGTTCCAGGTTTAGGATCCCTTGCTTCAGTGTACAAGAGGTTGTCCTCCCAGTAAACTCTGTGAGAGTCACTGACATCCCCATTAGCCTGTTTGACAGCTTGCTGTCTTAGACCCTCTAGTGTGGGACAGGTTTGCTGTGCCACACTCAGCTCCTCCCTGGCAGGCCCCCCTTCACCCAAAAGCTCAGCAGTGTCTGCTTCCAGCTCCTCTGGTGTAGGTTCTGCACAGGGTGGAAATTCTTCTTCCTCAGAAGTAGAATCCACTGTAGAGGGAGGGATAGTAGGAAGTGGTTTACTTCTACTAGCCCTAGCTTTAGGGAGCACTTGGTCCATTGTTCCAGGATCCAAGTTTCCCTGTCCTTTTTGCTTTTTGGCCTGAGCCCTGGTTAAAGCAAAAATATGCCCTGGGATGCCCAGCATTGCTGCATGGGCCTCCAACTCCACATCTGACCAAGCTGATGTCTCCAAATAATTTCCTAGTAGACAGTCTACAGGTAAATCTGTGGCTACCACAACTTTCTTTGGACCAGTAACCCCCCCCCAGTTGAGATTTACAACAGCCATGGGGTGGCTAAGTGTGTTGTTGTGAGCATCGGATACTTGGTACTGGTGACCAAGTAGGTGTTGTTCAGGGTGGACCAGTTTCTCTATGACCATAGTCACACTGGCACCAGTGTCCCTGTAGGCCTGAACCTCAACACCATTTATTAGGGGTAGCTGCTTGTACTTATCCATATTAAGGGGACAAGCAACTAAGGTGGCTAAATCAATAGCCCCCTCAGAGACTAACACAGCCTCTGTGGTCTCCCTAACAAGACCAACCCCAACTAAGTTACCAAAAGTGAGCCCAGCTACTCCCTTGGATTGGCTATTAGTAGGTTTGCTCCCACCACCACTGCTATTAGTAGGGACACTAAGGGGGTTATTCTAACTTTGGAGGAGGTGTTAATCCGTCCCAAAAATGACGGAAAAGTGACGGATTTACCACCAGCCGTATTACGAGTCCATTGTATCCTATGGAACTCGTAATACGGCTGGTGGTATATCCGTCACTTTACCGTCACTTTTGGGACGGATTAACACTCCTCCAAAGTTAGAATAACCCCCTAAGTGTAGCAGTAGGGGTTGTAGTGGTAGGAGGCTTGGTGCTTTTCTTTGGACAACTGGGATCTGTTGTCCAATGGCCTTTTATTTTACATAAATAGCACCATGGTTTCTTTTCTTTGTTCTGATTAGAAGAGGATTTGGGCCCACCACCCCACCAGAGTGTTTTTGTGGGCCTGATGAAGACTCATTTTTAGATTTGTCCCCACCCTTGTCAGAAGACTTACCATCCTTCTTCTTGTTGCCATCTTTGTCACCCCCTGTATGAACTTTTCTGTTCACCCTTGTTCTGACCCATTTGTCTGCCTTCTTTCCCAATTCTTGGGGAGAGGTCAGATCAGAGTCCACCAAGTACTGGTGCAACAAATCAGACACACAATTATTAAGAATATGCTCTCTCAGGATCAAGTTATACAGGCTGTCATAATCAGTAACTTTACTGCCATGTAACCACCCCTCCAAGGCCTTCACTGAATGGTCAATGAAATCAACCCAGTCTTGTGAAGACTCCTTTTTGGTCTCTCTGAACTTAATCCTGTATTGTTCAGTGGTTAAGCCATAACCATCCAGGAGTGCATTCTTAAGAACTTTGTAATCATTGGCTTCACTTTCTTTCACAGTAAGGAGCCTATCCCTACCTTTTCCACTAAATGATATCCATAGGATAGCAGCCCACTGCCTTTGAGGGACATCCTGTACAGCACAGGCCCTCTCAAGTGCAGCAAACCACTTGTTAATGTCATCCCCCTCCTTATAAGGGGGAACTATCTTGTGCAGATTCCTGGAATCATGCTCTTTTGCAGGATGACTATGGGGAATACTGCTGCTGCCACCATGGGTTTCTAAACCCAGTTTCTGTCTCTCCTTCTCTACTTCTAAGGTCTGTCTATCCAAATCCAGCTGTTGCTTCTTGAGCTTCAGTCTGGTTTGTTCCACTCTCAATCTATTGAGCTCCCTTTCTAACAATCTGTCATCAGGGTGGGTGGGAGGGACATGCCTTGAAACAGAAGTATGGTGAGAATGGACAGAAGGAGACCTATCCCTTACAGAAGGCACCCTAACAGCTTGGTTAACAGAAACATCACTTCTACTGTGGTGAGAATGAATGCTCTTGCTATGATGTGAGACAACACTATCTGTATGGTGTGACTCAACATCAGTTCCAACTATGCTAGACTGTCTAGTAATGGGAAGGCTCTGAAGTTTCTTTCCTGAATCTTTTCCTAGGGGAGTCCCTGGATCAGATTGGGAACCATTAGCTACTTTTTCAACAGATGGGGACCTTTTGGCCTTATCTTGTTCTCTAAGCATGTTAAGTAACAATTCCAGTGATAGAAAAGGATAAAAAGGTTGTCAGAGCTTTTAGAAAGACAGAAAAATAAACTTTTTAAACTTTTAAGAACTTTTTGAAAGTTTAGAAGTACTTTTCAGCACTTTAGAAAAGAGTGAAAAGAGGAAATGCAAAACTTTTTAGCTATGTGTACACACACTGAACTTGTTTTGTATATTTTTCTCTTATGAAAAGTACAATGACAAGAGTGGTAAGTAGTCTCAAAGCACTTATCCCACCGCTGCACAACCAATGTAGGAGGCTGGACTGGCTTGTAGTGAGTACCAAGGGGTACTTGCACCTTGCACCAGGCCCAGTTATCCCTTATTAGTGTATAGGGTGTCTAGCAGCATAGGCTGATAGATAATGGTAGCTTAGCAGAGCAGCTTAGGCTGAACTAGGAGACGAGTGAAGCTCCTACATTACCACTAGTGTCACTTGCACAATATCATAAGAAAACACAATACACAGATATACTAAAAATAAAGGTACTTTATTTTTATGACAATATGCCAAAGTATCTTAGAGTGTACCCTCAGTAAGAGGATAGCAAATATACACAAGATATATGTACACAATACCAAAAATATGCAGTATAGTCTTAGAAAACAGTGCAAACAATGTATAGTTACAATAGGATGCAATGGGGACACATAGGGATAGGGGCAACACAAACCATATACTCCAAAAGTGGAATGCGAACCACGAATGGACCCCAAACCTATGTGACCTTGTAGAGGGTCGCTTGGACTATTAGAAAATAGTAAGGGTTAGAAAAATAGCCCACCCCAAGACCCTGAAAAGTGAGTGCAAAGTGCACTAAAGTTCCCCAAAGGACATAGAAGTCGTGATAGGGGAATTCTGCAGGAAAGACACAAACCAGCAATGCAACAACGATGGATTTCCAGTCGAGGGTACCTGTGGAACAAGGGGACCAAGTCCAAAAGTCACAAGCAAGTCGGAGATGGGCAGATGCCCAGGAAATGCCAGCTGTGGGTGCAAAGAAGCTGCTACTGGACAGTAGAAGCTTAGGTTTCTGCAAGAACGACAAGGGCTAGAGACTTCCCCTTTGGAGGACGGATCCCTCACGCCGTGGAGAGTCGTGCAGAAGTGTTTTCCTGCCGAAAGACCGCCAACAAGCCTTGATAGCTGCAAATTGTGCGGTTAGTGTTTTTGGATGCTGCTGTGGCTCAGGAGGGACCAGGATGTCGCCAATTGCGTCAGGGGACAGAGGGGACGTCGAGCAAGACAAGGAGCTCTCTCAGCAGCAGGCAGCACCTGGAAAAGTGCCAGAAACAGGCACCACGAGGATGCGTGAAACAATGCTCACCCGAAGTCCCACGTCACCGGAGACCAACCTAGAAAGTCGTGCAATGCAGGAGAGAGTGCAGTGGACGCAGGCTTGGCTGTGCACAAAGGATTTCCGCCGGAAGTACACAGAGGCCGGCGTAGCTGCAAAAGTCGCGGTTCCCAGCAATGCAGTCTGGCGTGGGGAGGCAAGGACTTACCTCCACCAAACTTGGACTGAAGAGTCACTGGACTGTGGGAGTAACTTGGACAGAGTTGCTGGATTCAAGGGACCTCGCTTGTCGTGCTGAGAGGAGACCCAAGGTACCAGTGATGCAGTTCTTTGGTGCCTGCGGTTGCAGGGGGACGATTCCGTCGACCCACGGGAGATTTCTTCGGAGCTTCTAGTGCAGAGAGGAGGCAGACTACCCCCAGAGCATGCACCACCAGGAAAACAGTCGAGAAGGCGGCAGGATCAGCGTTACAGAGTTGCGGTAGTCGTCTTTGCTACTATGTTGCAGTTTTGCAGGCTTCCAGCGCGGTCAGCAGTCGATTCCTTGGCAGAAGGTGAAGAGAGAGATGCAGAGGAACTCAGATGAGCTCTTGCATTCGTTATCTCAAGAATCCCCACAGACAGAGACCCTAAATAGCCAGAAAAGTGGGTTTGGCTACCTAGGAGAGAGGATAGGCTAGCAACACCTGAAGGAGCCTATCAGAAGGAGTCTCTGACGTCACCTGGTGGCACTGGCCACTCAGAGTAGTCCAGTGTGCCAGCAGCACCTCTGTTTCCAAGATGGCAGAGGTCTGGAGCACACTGGAGGAGCTCTGGACACCTCCCAGGGGAGGTGCAGGTCAGGGGAGTGGTCACTCCCCTTTCCTTTGTCCAGTTTCGCGCCAGAGCAGGGCTAAGGGGTCCCTGAACCGGTGTAGACTGGCTTATGCAGAAATGGGCACCATCTGTGCCCATGAAAGCATTTCCAGAGGCTGGGGGAGGCTACTCCTCCCCTGCCTTCACACCATTTTCCAAAGGGAGAGGGTGTAACACCCTCTCTCAGAGGAAGTCCTTTATTCTGCCATCCTGGGCCAGGCCTGGCTGGACCCCAGGAGGGCAGAAACCTGTCTGAGGGGTTGGCAGCAGCAGCAGCTGCAGTGAAACCCCTGAAAAGGCAGTTTGGCAGTACCGGGGTCTGTGCTACAGACCACTGGGATCATGGGATTGTGCCAACTATGCCAGGATGGCATAGAGGGGGCAATTCCATGATCTTAGACATGTTACATGGCCATATTCGGAGTTACCATTGTGAAGCTACACATAGGTAGTGACCTATGTGTAGTGCACGCGTGTAATGGTGTCCCCGCACTCACAAAGTCCGGGGAATTTGCCCTGAACAATGTGGGGGCACCTTGGCTAGTGCCAGGGTGCCCTCACACTAAGTAACTTTGCACCTAACCTTTACCAGGTAAAGGTTAGACATATAGGTGACTTATAAGTTACTTAAGTGCAGTGGTAAATGGCTGTGAAATAACGTGGACGTTATTTCACTCAGGCTGCAGTGGCAGGCCTGTGTAAGAATTGTCAGAGCTCCCTATGGGTGGCAAAAGAAATGCTGCAGCCCATAGGGATCTCCTGGAACCCCAATACCCTGGGTACCTTAGTACCATATACTAGGGAATTATAAGGGTGTTCCAGTAAGCCAATGTAAATTGGTAAAATTTGTCACTAGCCTATTAGTGACAATTTGAAAGAAATGAGAGAGCATAACCACTGAGGTTCTGGATAGCAGAGCCTCAGTGAGACAGTTAGTCACTACACAGGTAACACATTCAGGCATACTTATGAGCACTGGGGCCCTGGCTGACAGGGTCCCAGTGACACATACAACTAAAACAACATATATACAGTGAAAAATGGGGGTAACATGCCAGGCAAGATGGTACTTTCCTACACTAGAGCAGTGTCTTGAGAAGTGGGGAGACAGGCCGGTAGAGCTGGGGCCAAAGCAGTTGGTGTCTCCGTCTTCTCTGCAAGTTTTCAGCTCAGCAGTCCTTCTTCTTCCTACGTTGCAGGAATCTATCTTGCTGTGTTCTGGGAGTCCCCAAATACTCAATTTAGGGGTGTGTTTAGGTCTGGGGGGTTAGTAGCCGATGGCTACTAACCCTGAGGGTGGCTACACCCTCTTTGTGCCTCCTCCCTGAGGGGAGGGGGGCACATCCCTAATCCTATTGGGGAAATTCTCCATCTGCAAGATGGAGGATTTCTAGAAGTCAGAGTCACCTCAGCTCAAGACACCTTAGGGGCTGTCCTGACTGGCCAGTGACTCCTCCTTGTTTTTCTCATTATCTCCTCCGGCTTTGCCGCCAAAAGTGGGGCCGTGGCCGGCGGGGGCAGGCAACTCCACTAGCTGGAGTGCCCTGGGGTGCTGTAACAACGGGGGTGAGCCTTTGAGGCTCACTGCCAGGTGTTACAGTTCCTGCAGGTGGGAGGTGAGAAGCACCTCCACCCAGTACAGGCTTTGTTACTAGCCACAGAGTGACAAAGGCACTCTCCCCATGTGGCCAGCAACATGTCTGGTGTGTGGCAGGATGCTAAAACTAGTCAGCCCACACCAGTAGTCGGTTAAGGTTTCAGGTGGCACCTCTAAGGTGCCCTCTGGGGTGTATGTTACAATAAAATGTACACTGGCATCAGTGTGCATTTATTGTGCTGAGAAGTTTGATACCAAACTTCACAGTTTTCAGTGTAGCCATTATGGTGCCGTGGAGTTCGTGCATGACAGACTCCCAGACCATATACTCTTATGGCTACCCTGCACTTACAATGTCTAAGGTTTTGCTTAGACACTGTAGGGGCATAGTGCTCATCCACTTATGCCCTCACCTATGGTATGGTGCACCCTGCCTTAGGGCTGTAAGGCCTGCTAGAGGGGTGACTGATCTATACCTATAGGCAGTGTGAGGTTGGCATGGCACCCTGAGGGGAGTGCCATGTCGACTTAGTCGTTTTATCCCCACTAGCACACACAAGCTGGCAAGCAGTGTGTCTGTGCTGAGTGAGGGGTCCCCAGGGTGGCATAAGACATGCTGCAGCCCTTAGAGGCCTTCCCTGGCATCAGGGCCCTTGGTACCAGGGGTTCCAGTTACAAGGGACTTACCTGGATGCCAGGGTGTGCCAATTGTGGAAACAAAGGCACAAATTAGGGAAAGAACACTGGTGCTGGGGCCTGATTAGCAGGCCTCGGCACACTTTCAAATAAATCATAACTTGGCATCAGCAAAGGCAAACAGTCAGGGGGTAACCATGCCAATGAGGCATTTCCTTACAGGGAGGCCTTTGCTGTGGTCTGGGCACTGAAGAAGTTGAGGCCATACCTGTTTGGCACTCACTTCATTGTTCAGACAGGCCACAAACCTCTACTTTGGCTAAAACAAATGAAAGGTGAAAACCATAAATTGTTGAGGTGGTCCACATCTCTACAGGGAATGGACTATACAGTGGAACATAGACCTGGGAGCACCCACTCCAATGCAGATGGACTCTCCAGATATTTCCACTTAGACAATGAAGACTCATCAGGTAATGGCTAGTCTTATTGTCCTTCGTTTGGGGGGGGTTGTGTAGGAAAGTACCATCTTGCCTGGCATGTTACCCCCATATTTCACTGTATATATGTTGTTTTAGTCTATTTGTCACTGGGACCCTGCCAGGCAGGGCCCTAGTGCTCATAAGTATGTGCCCTGTATGTGTTCCCTGTGTGATGACTAACTGTCTTACTGAGGCTCTGCTAACCAGAACCTCAGTGGTTATGCTCTTTCTGCTTTCCAAATTGTCACTAACAGGCTAGTGACCAATTTCACCAATTCACATTGGCATACTGGAACACCCATGTAATTCCCTAGTATATGGTACTGAGGTACAAAGGGTATTGGGGTTCTAGGAGATCCCTGTGGGCTGCAGCATTTCTTTTGCCACCCATAGGGAGATCTGACAAATGTTACACAGGCCTGCCAGTGCAGCCTGACTGAAATAACGTCCACGTTATTTCACAGCCATTTACCACTGCACTTAAGTAACTTATAAGTCACCTATATGTCTAATCTTCACCTGGTGAAGGTTGTGTGCAAAGTTACTTAGTGTGTGGGCACCCTGGCACTAGCCAAGATGCCCCCACATTGTTCAGGGCAAATTCCCTGGACTTTGTGAGTGCGGGGACACCATTACACGTGTGCACTATACATAGGTCACTACCTATGTATAGCGTCACAATGGTAACTCCGAACATGGCCATGTAACATTTCTAAGATCATGGAATTGTCACCCCAATGCCATTCTGGCATTGGGGAGACAATTCCATGATGCCCCGGGTCTCTAGCACAGAACCCGGGTACTGCCAAACTGCCTTTCCGGGGTCTCCACTGCAGCTGCTGCTGCTGCCAACCCCTCAGACAGGTTTCTGCCCTCCTGGGGTCCAGGCAGCCCTGTCCCAGGAAGGCAGAACAAAGGATTTCCTCTGAGAGAGGGTGTGACACCCTCTCCCTTTGGAAATATGTGTGATGGCTGGGGAGGAGTAGCCTCCCCCAGCCTCTGGAAATGCTTTGATGGGCACAGATGCGGCCCATCTCTGCATAAGCCCATCTACGCCGGTTTAGGGATCCCCCAGCCCTGCTCTGGCGTGAAACTGGACAAAGGAAAGGGGAGGGACCACTCCCCTGACCATCACCTCCCAGGGGAGGTGCCCAGAGCTCCTCCAGTGTGCCCCAGACCTCTGACATCTTGGAAACAGAGGCGTTGCTGGCACACTGGACTGAGTGGCCAGTGCCAGCAGGTGACGTCAGAGACTCCTTCTGATAGGCTCTTACCTCTCTTAGTAGCCAATCCTCCTTCCTAGGTAGCCAAACCTCCTTTTCTGGCTATTTAGGGTCTCTGCTTTGGGGAATTATTCAGATAACGAATGCAAGAGCTCACCAGAGTTCCCCTGCATCTCCCTCTTCACCTTCTCCCAAAGGATCGACCGCTGACTGCTCAGGACGCCTGCAAAACCGCAACAAAGTAGCAAGACGACTACTAGCAACCTTGTATCGCTTCATCCTGCCGGCTTTCTCGACTGTTTCCAGGTGGTGCATACTCTGGGGGTAGCCTGCCTCCTTCTTGCACCAGGAGCTCTGTAGAAATCTCCCATGGGTCAACGTAATCTTCCCCCTGCAACCGCAGGCAACAAAATACTGCATCACCGGTCCTCTGGGTCCCCTCTCAGCACAACAAGCGTGGTTCCTGGAACTCAGAAACTCTGTCCAAGTGACTCCCCCAGTCCAGTGACTCTTCAGTCCAAGTTTGGTTGAGGTAAGTCCTTGCCTCCCCACGCTAGACTGCATTGCTGGGTACCGCGTGATTTGCAGCTGCTCCGGCTCCTGTACACTCTTCCAGGATTTCCTTTGTGCACAGCCAAGCCTGGGTCCCCTACACTCTAACCTGCAGTGCACAACCTTCTGAGTTGTCCTCCGGTTTCGTGGGACTCCCTTTTGTGACCGCGTGGACTCCGGTTCACTCTTCTTCCAAGTGCCTGTTCCGGTACTTCTACGGGTGCTGCCTGCTACTGTGAGAGCTCCCTGACTTGCTGGGTGCCCCCTCTATCTCCTCATCCAAGTAGCAACATCCTGGTCCCTCCTGGGCCAGAGCAGCATCCAAAAACCCTAACCGCAACCCTTGCAGCTAGCAAGGCTTGTTTGTGGTCTTTCTGCGTGGGAACACCTCTGCAGGCTTCTTCACGACGTGGGACATCCATCCTCCAAAGGTGAAGTTCCTAGTTCTCTTAGTTCTTGCAAAACACCAAGCTTCTTCCATCCGGTAGCAGCTTCCTTGCAGCCTCAGCTGGCATCTCCTGGGCTCCTGCCCACTCTCAACACTGTTGCGACTCATGGACTTGGTCCCCTTGTCTTACAGGTACTCAGGTCCGGAAGTCCACTGTTGTTGCATTGCTGGTGTTGGTTTTCCTTACAGAATCCCCCTATCACGACTTCTGTGCTCTCTGGGGGTTGTAGGTGCACTTTACACCTACCTTACAGGGTTTTGGGGTGGGCTATTTTTCTAACCCTCACTTTTTTCTTACAGTCCCAGCTTCCCACTACAAGCTCACATAGGTTTGGGTTCCATTCTTGGTTCGCATTCCTCTTTTGGAGTATATGGTTTGTGTTGCCCCTATACCTATGTGCTCCTATTTCAATCTACTGTAACTTTACATTACTTGCATTACTTCCTTTTGCTATTACTTGCATAATTTTGGTTTGTGTACATATATCTTGTGAATATTTCTCATCCTCATACTGAGGGTACTCACTGAGATACTTCTGGAATACTGTCATAAAAATAAAGTACCTTTATTTTTAGTATATCTGTGTATTGTGTTTTCTTATGATATTGTGCATATGACACTAGTGGTATAGTAGGAGCCTTACATGTCTCCTAGTTCAGCCTAAGCTGCTTTGCCATAGCTACCTTCTATCAGCCTAAGCTGCTAGAAACACCCCTTCTACACTAATAAGGGATAACTGGACCTGGCACAAGTACCTCTGGTACCCACTACAAGCCAGGCCAGCCTCCTACAATATATATATATATATATATATATATATATATATATATATATATATATATATATATATATATATATATATATATATATATATTTATAAACAAATACCCCAACATGGCCCCCCACCAATACAAAATGAAGAAAAACCCACCCCCGCTATACTTGAACAAACCCATGCCTACTTTGCACTGATCTAATACTACCCATCTAAAACCCAATCTAGAACTATTAACACAGTAAAAGGGAGGGTAAGGAACTCGGAGGTTGTAGAGCAATTTAAGTTCATTTCTATGTTGTCTTCAGTTTCTTCTTGATGTATTGCAACATCCTCCGGAAGAATCATAGACTTTTCCCACAACCATCTGGAGCTGAGTTGTCTACTAATTGTGTACACTACTGACTGTTTTGCAGCACAGTATGGCTCCTTGCAGTACTACAGCCTCATTATATCTGAAAGGTACTGAGTCACCTATGGTGCATGTGTCTCCCACATAAGGCCCCTAGAGACCTCTGAAGATATAATCCACATCTTTATAGTCTTGTCAGTAAGTGTAAGCTATGTATGGCACATGGTGCTGACAATAGTGCTGTGACACAGTGGTTGTCAACAGGCAAGCTATGTACATTAACAGCTGCTTTGAGACCTATCATGTTAGACATCAATGAATATGTGGCCAGCTATTACAATTCCTATTACACACAATTCCATGCCATCACACATTGCCCCTTGTGCTACAAGCAAGCCATATTCATTGCACAACATTCTAACAGACATGATGTCACCATCCATTCTCCAATGATATCATATCATTGGTGAGGCAAAACCATATTTCATAGGATTCCACACTTCAGACTGACTCACACCTAACCCTGGTTTGGCACTGTTAGAAATGGGGTATTTGGTTGGCAGTTAGGTTACCCCCGTCCAAGCATGGACCCTCACTCTAGTCAGGGTAAAGGAGAATCACCCTCAGTGAACCCCTGCTCACCCCCTTGGTTGCTTGACAGAAACTGGCAGGCTTAACTTCACAAGCAATGTGTAAAGTATTTGTACCAACAGACACAGTAACTCAGTGAAAACACCACAAAATGACACAACACGGGTTTAGAAAAATAGACAGTAGTTATCCAAACAAAACAAGACCAAAACAATAAAAATCTGGCATACATAAGTCAAGTTATGAATTTTAAAATGAATAAGAAGATTAGGGCCAAATGAACGTATTTTTTTTTTTGTTGCAAACGGCCCGATTCACAGAATCTGGCCCTTTGCGACAAGAAAAATCATTTTGTTATGTACAGACCCTATTTTGTGATTCTGCAATCTAATTACCGAATTGCAAAGTAGGTCTGTGAGTCACAATTAGGAAGGTTCCCTTCCTAATCCCGTGTCGCAGTGCGATGTAGGATTGGTTTGTGACAGTGAATGCGGTCACACGACAATCGCAATTAGCACCTGTTTCAAATTGGTGCTAACCCATTCGCAAACGGAAAGGGAGCCCCATGGGACCCCTTCCCCTTTGTGAATGGTGGTGAAAATATTTTTTCAGAACAGGCATTGGTCCCACTGACCAATGCCTGCTTTGAAAAAATGAAAAAAAACTTTTCATTTTTGTTTTGGAAATGCATCCCATTTTCCTTTAAAGGAAACAGGCTGCATTTTTTTTAAAAAATGCATTATTGAAAAGCAGTCACACCACCCTGGTTTGCAAATTGCGACCTATCTCATGAATATTTATGAGGTAGGTCATTTGCGACCCCATTGGGAATCCCAAACAGTCTCATTGACACTGTTGTACATCATGTCGCTAGGACTCGCAATTTGCGAGTAACAAAACCTGAGTTTTGTACATGTGGCCCTTAATCCTTAGAAAACAGTGAAAATGCTGTTATTGCACAAAACTACCTGGGTAGCATCAAAATAAAGCCACAAGGGCGAGTGTGTGTCGGAAAAGGCCAGTAATGCGTTGATTTTTCACACGCTAGCAGGAACATGCGTTGTTCCCCCTCCGGTCAGGTCGACGTGCGTCATTTCTTCTCTCTCGCAAGAGAGCAATGCGTCGATCCGGACGGGCACCTCGGGCTTGGGCAGGCATTGCTTTGATTTTCCACACCCAGCGATGTTGTGTTGAAATGCGGTTGCACGGTGTCAAGAAACTGTTCTGTGTGGGGACTTACATCATTAACAGCAGCCAAAGCAGGTGTTGCGTGTCGTTTCTCCAGCTGCGTTGCATCAATCTCCCAGCCGCGATGCAGGTGGAGCATCAAATTTAGCTGCAAGGCTGGCAGCGCATTGTTTATCAGCCACGAGGGGAGTGGTGCGTCAAAAGCTTCCCCACACAGCGGTCTTTGCGTGGATTTCTGTCGTTTTCCACCAGATTCTCCTCTCAAGGGCCCAGAGACAGGTTAGGGCACCACTTGGCAGTCAGGACTTTCCGTAGAAAGCCCAGGTACTGGCAGAGAGAATTCTTTTTTGTCTCTGTGACTTCAACAACAGGAGGCAAGCTCAGTTCAAGCCCTTGGAGATTCTTCACCAGTGGGAAGTCACACAAAAGTCAGTCTTTGTCCTCTTCCAGGCAGAAGAAGCTACTGAAGGCCAACCCAGCAAAGCACAGGCAAAGGGCAATATTCCCCCTCCAGCTTCTCCAGCTCTTCTCCTGGCCAGATGTTCCTCTGGTTTCAGAAGTAATCTGATTTTCTGGGGTTTTGGGTGCTCTTCTTCTACCCTTTTCAGCCTTTGAAATAGGCCTACTTCAAAAAGAAGCGTGTTGTTTTCAAGATCCTGCCTCGCCCAGGCCAGGCCCCAGACACACACCAGGGGGTTAGAGACTGCATTGTGTGAGGGCAGGCCCAGCCCTTTCAGGTGTAAGTGACCACTTCTCCCCTCCCCTCAGGCCAGATGGCCCATCAGGATTTGCAGGAGTCTTCAACAACAGGAGGCAAGCTCAAGACAAGCCCTTGGAGATTTCCTCACAAGAAGTAATGCACAACAAAGTCCAGTCTTTGTCCTCTTGCACAGGCAGAAGCAGCAACTGCAGGATAGCTCCACAAAGCACAGACAGGGCAGCACCTCTCCTCAGCTCTTCTCCAGGTAGAGGTTCCTCTTGATGTCCAGAAGTGATTTAAAGTCTGTGGTTTTGGGTGCCCTTCTTATATAAATTTTGGCCTTTGAAGTAGGCTTACTTCAAAGAAAAGTCTCTCTTGTTTGTGAAATCCTGCCTTGCCCAGGCCAGGCCCCAGACACAAAACAGGGGCTTGGAAACTGCACTGGGTGAGGCCAGGCACAGCCCTTTCAGGTATAAGTGACCACTTCTCTCCTCCCTCCTAGCACAGATGACTCATCAGGATATGCAGGCTACACCTCGCTCCCTCGCTCCCTTTGTGTCACTGTCTAGAGGAGAGGACAGCCCAACTGTCAAACTGAGCGAGACAGGGAATCCACAAAGAGGCTTAGTCACATAATGGTTTAAGCAATAAAATGTCTACTTTCTAAAAGTGGCATTTTTAAGCACACAATCTAAATATGGACCCTAGGCTCCACATTTCTATCTGCTCCCAAAGGGAAACTGTGCTTTAATGATATTTAAATGCAGCCCCCATGTTAACCCATGAGAGAGATAGGCCTTGCAACAGTGAAAACCGAATGTGGCAGTATTTCACTGTTCGGACATGTAAAGCACACCTGTAAATGTCCCACCTTTGACATACACTGTACCCTGCCCATGGAGCTACCAAGGGCCTACTGTAGGGGTGCATTATATGTATAAAAAGGGAAGGTTTAGGCATGCCAAGTGGGTATACTTGCCATGTCGAATTAACAGTTTAAAACTACACATACAGACACTGCAGTGGCAGGTCTGAGCCATGTTTACAGGGCTATTAATGTGGGTGGCACAACCAGTGCTGCAGGCCCACTAGTAGTATTTGATTTTCAGGCCCTGGGCACTTCTAATGCACTTTACTAGGGACTTACGAGTGAATCAACCATGGCAATCATGGATAGGCCAATGTACACATATAATTTACACAGGGCATACTTACACTTTAGCACTGGTCAGCAGTGGTAAAGAGTCCAGAGCAAACAAAACATCAAAAACAGAGTCCAGCACACAGAAGCAACCTGGGAAGTAGAGGCAAGAAGTTAGTGGAGAACATGCCAATGATGTCAAGTCTAACACTTGCCCCCCCCTAGCAGCTGAAAGTGGGGAGCAACTACCCAACCTCATGAGAGTTCTCATCACTAAGGCAGAAGAATCTGGAGAGACCATCAGCATTGGCGTGGTCGGTGCCAAGGCGGTGTCCCGCCATTAAGTCCATTCCCTGTAGAGAGATGGACCACCTCAACAATTTGGGATTCCTACCCCTCATCTGTATTAACCATCTGAGGGGCCTGTGGTTTGTTTGAACCTGGAAGTGAGTCCCTAACAAGTAGGGCCTTAGCTTCTTCAGTGCCCAGGCTACTGCAAAAGCTTGACGCTCAATTGCACTCCACCTACATTCTCTGGGTAGTAACCTCCTGCTAATGAAGGCTACAGGTTCATATAGGCCCTCTTCATTAAGCTGTGAGAGTACTTCTCCAATACAATGCTCTAAGGTGTCTGTTTGCACAACAAATTCCTTGGAATAATCAGGTTTCTTCAGCACAGGTACTGTGCACATGGCAGCCTTGAGGGCATCAAAAGCTGTCTTGCAAGACTCAGTCCAGATCACATTTCTGGGCTGCTTTTTGGACGTTACCTCAGTCAAGGGAGTACAAATTGTGCCATATCCCTTGACAAACCTCCTGTAGTATCCAGTGAGATCTAAAAAGGTTCTTACTTCAGTCTGGGTCTTGAGAGGCTCCCAAGACAGAATGGTTTGAATTTTTGGCTGTAGGGGTGCCACCTGGCACCACAGAACCCTGCCCTATTTGGCACTTACTTGCCTTCTGCAAGGCCTCCAACACTTTGCAGAGGTGCTGCAAGTGCTCCTCCCATGTGGAACTGAATACAGCAATGTCATCCAGGTAGGCGGCACTGAAATAATCCAGTCCAGCCAACACCTGGTTGACCAACCTCTGAAAGGTGACAGGGACATTATTCATCCCAAAGGGCTTCACCCTTTGGGATGAATAATGCCCAGGGCTTCAGGCAGGTCGATCCCTGCACCGCGTGCCGGTGCTGCCTCTGTTCCAGGTGCCTGTGCTTTTAGTTTCTTTTTCCGTTCCCCTCAAAGGCGCGCCTAAGGCAAGCCCATCTGGGCACAGACCACGTCCAGCACCAGGACCCCTGGTCCCCAAGACCAGCACGGCCAGCAACGCCATTACACCGCCAGCACCCTCTGCGCACTCAACACCGGACGAGCACACGCCTGCCCCCTGGCCTCCCCTAAGCACACCCAGGGACCCTTCACCTGCCGGAACTGCAGCCTCACCAAACCTCCTGCCGAGCCAGACTGCAACTACCTCCGATGTATCCTACTTAACACTCGCTCCGCATGCAAACACGCCGTCGAACTCTGGGACCTGCTCGACACCTCCACCCCGGACGTCGCCTTCCTGACAGAGACCTGGATGAATGCCTCCTCGGCACCAGACATCGCCATAGCCATTCCGGATGGTCACAAGATCATCTGCAGGGATCGCACCAGGGGAGTCGGAGGCGGAATTGCCATCGTCCACAAGAACACCATCAGGGTCACAAACCTATACCGACGACACCCTCAGCACCGCCGAACACCTGCACTTCCAGTTCCACACCAACCCCAACACCACCCTCAGAGGAACCCTCATCTACAGACCCCCCGGACCTAGGCCTCAGTTCTGCGACTCCATCGCCGACCTTGTCAGAAGGCACGCCCTAGCCTCCGCCGACTACATCCTCCTCGGTGACCTGAACTTTCACCTGGAGAATAACAACGATCCCAACACCTCCAACCTAATCGACAACCTCGCCACCCTCGGACTCAGACAACTCGTCACTATCCCAACACACTCCGCTGGCCACACGCTGGACCCCGTCTTCTCCGCTAGCCCCCACGTCACCTTCAGCCACACCACCAAACTCCCATGGACCGACCACCGCTGCATCCACTTCACCTTCCAGAAACCCACCACGCACCACCGCACCCAACATATCCCCCGCCGCAACTGGAGCAAAATCAGCCAAGACCAGCTGAACACCAGCTTTGCCCGAAAACCACCCACCGAACCCACCAATCCCGACCTCGCAGCCTGCAACCTCTGGCACTGGATCGCCGATTGTGCCAACACCCTCGCCCTGCTCAATAAACCTTCCAACAGAGGTGCCAGCAAGAGAGCCAGCTGGTTCACCTCAGACCTTCAAGTCTCCAAGCAAATCTGTCGGAAACTGGAGAGAAAGTGGCTCCTCGAACAGACTCCGGGCAACCATGCCACCTTCAAGAACGCCATCCGCAATCACCATCACCTCATCAGATCTGCCAAGAAAACCTCCCTCAAAGACCGCCTGGACAACAACGCACACAACAGCAGGGAGCTCTTCAACATTGTGAATGAACTCTCCAACCCCAGCTCCAGCACAAACAACATCCCACCTTCATAAGACCTGTGCAACTCCCTCGCCACCTTCTTACACCACAAGATCACAGACATCCATGACAGCTTCAACAGCCAGACCACCCCGCCAATCACCGACTCCTCAGACTCTCCTACCGCTTTCAACTACGACCCCCTGCTCATCTGGGCCAATGTGAACGAAGACGACACAATAAAAACCATGGGCTCCACCCACTCTGGATCTCCGTCAGACCCATGCCCGCACCACATCTTTAACAAAGCAAGCACCACCATCTCACGCCACCTCAGCAAAGTCATCAACATCTCCTTCGAGACCGCAACCTACCCCGAGAGCTGGAAGCATGCCGAGATCAAACCTCTAGTCAAGAAACCCATGGCGGACCCGGGAGACCTCAAGAACTTCCACCCCATCTCCCTGCTCCCATTCCCGGCCAAGGTCATTGAGAAGATCATCAACAGGCAACTGACCCACTACCTCGAAAAAAACAACATCCTGGCCCATCCCAGTCAGGGTTCCGCAGCAACCACAGTACGGAAACCTCCCTAATCGCTGCTACCGGCGACATCAGGGCCCTGCTTGACAACGGCGAAACCGCGGCTCTCATCCTCCTGGACCTCTCGGCCACCTTTGACACCATCTGCCACCGCATCCTACGCACACACCTTCACAACGCAGGGATCCGGGACAAAGCTCTGGAGTGGACCACCTCCTTCCTCTCCGGCAGAACCCAGAGCGTCCGCCTCCCCCCTTTCCGCTCCGAAGCCTTCAAGATCCTCTGCGACATTCCACATAGTTCGTCCCTCAGCCATACACTTTTCAACATCTACATGGCCCAGCTCGCCCGCGTCGCCCGACTGCAGAACCTCAACATCATCTCCTACGCCGACGACACCCAACTGATCCTCTCCCTCACCAAGGACCCCGTCACTGACAAATCTAACCTCCACGAAGGAATGAAGGCTGTCGCTGATTGGATGAGGAACAGCAAACTGAAGTTGAACTCAGATAAGACGGAGGTCCTCATCTTCTGCGCCAGCCCCTCAGCCTGGTATGACTGCTGGTGGCCGACCGCTCTAGGAGCAGCCCCAACACCCACCAACCACGCACGCAACCTGGGCATCATCCTCGACTCAACACTCTCCATGACCAAGAAAGTCAGCGCTGTCTCCTCAACCTGCTTCAACACCCTCCGCATGCTCCGCAAGATCTACAGATGGATCCCCAGAGATACAAGAAGAAAAGTCACCCAAGCCCTCGTCAGCAGCAAACTTGACTATGGAAACACCCTGTACGCACACAAAACGCCTCCGCACGCCTGATCCTCGATGCCCACCGCCACATCCACATCACTCCCCTTCTGAGAGACCTACACTGGGCTCCCCGTCAACAAAAGGATAACCTTCAAGCTCCTCACACACGCACACAAGGCGTCCAGGTCCAGGCTACCTCAACAGACTCACTGTCTACACCCCGTCCCACCAACTCCGCTCAGCCGACCTCGCCCTCGCCACCGTCCCCCGCATCCAAAGAGCGACTACCGGAGGCAGATCCTTCTCTCACCTCACTGCCAAGACCTGGAAAACCCTTCCCTTGCCCCCACGACATAACGAAGACCTGCTGACTATCAGGAAGCGGCTCAAAACATGGCTATTTGAGCAGTAGCTGCACCCCCCCTTCCTCAGCGCCTTGAGACCCTCACAGGTGGTAGAGCACTCTACAAATACACTGATTGATTGATTGATTAACCCTAAACTGGTAATGCCCATCTGGTGTGGAGAATACAGACTTCTCCATAGCCCCCTCAGTTAGGGCAATCTGCCAATACCTAGAGGTAAGATAAAATATACTCCCAACCGGTCAATGAGCTCACCAGCTCGGGGATGGGGTGCGCGTCAGTCTTTGTGACCGCATTGAGTCCCCGGAAATCCACACAGAACAGAGTTCTGGAGTGGCACCAGGAGCAGCATGCTTTTGGGACCAAGACCACGGGGCTGGCCCAGGGGCTGCTAGAAAACTCAATAACCCCCAATGCTAACATTTTTGAAACCTCATCCTTAATGTTAGCCCTAACCCTGTCAGTCACTCTGTAAACTTTGGGGCATATTTATACTTTTTGGTGCAAAACTTCACTAACGCAATTTTGCATTGTATTGTAATAGTATTTATATAGCGCTTACTACCCCTGACGAGGCGTTGAAGCGCTTTTCCGCGAGTAGAACGCTACTCCGGAACCCAAAAGGAATTAGTGGTGGATTAGTATAGGGAAATATGAGAACAGTGTTAGTATTAATATGAGTTCATTTGAGCTACGGATATGTGAGTGTTAGTTGGATTGACTCGTGCAATGGAGGGGTGGAGGAGGGAAGAATCCAGAAGTGTTAATTGGGAGTTTATGGTGATAGGATTTAGGCTTGGGATGAGTAAAGGGAGGATGGGGAAGGGAAGAGTCTGTGGAAAGGGTTAGGGAGATCATAGTAGCAGGAGGGGTTTTGTATGAGTTAAAGGTGAGATAATTGAGGGAGATTTTAGTAGGGTTGTTTGGGAGATCATGGTAGTAAAGTGAGGTTTGGGTGAGTTATATGTGGAAGATAAGGGAAGAGCTTAGGCAGGGTTATTTAGGAGATGAAAGTAGTAGAATGGATTTGGAATGAGTCAGAGTGGGAATGGAGGCTAGATTGATAGAGACATGACATAATGTGATGGGTAGACAAAGTGTGATATAAAATGAGAGCAGGTATTCTTACGTATCTCATATAACAAATTATCTAGGAGCTATGCAGTGACCTATGAACATGTTAAGCATAGAATAACATATATATATATATATATACACACAAACATACATACACACATGAATACATCCACCTATGCACACATATATGTACATACATATACATATTTAAACCATGAGTAAACATACATTAGTTAAACATCAAACAAAAAGTTTTGCACCGGTTTGCACCATTCTTGAGCGCCAGCTGGGCACCATATTTATGGAATGGTGCAAGCCATCGCAAAGTGTAGGCTAGCGTAAAAAAAATGGCGCTAGCCGGATGGGGGTGGCGGTATGGGAGAAGCGGGTTTTGCACCAAACAATTATGTTAGGCAGATTAGAGTAAAAAACATGACTCTAACCAGCCTAGTGTCATTTTCTGATGCAAAACCATCCATACCACATGACTCCAGTCTTAGAAAAAACAAGAGTCATGCCCACCACCCCGATGACTAGCACAAGGTCATGGCCATTGCACTCAGTTCCATGAAGGTGGACCCATTTCAGGGACCCCGATGCAACATTAAAAAATAAAATAAAATACTTACCTCTACTTACCTCTACTTACCTGGGATTGGGTCCCCCCATCCTGTGCTGTTCCTCTGTTGTGGGTGGGGGTGTCCCTGGGGCCTGAGGAGGGCACCTGGGGGCTTCTTCCATGGTGTTCCTCTATGGAAATAGGCCCACAGGTCCCCTAATGCTTGCTCTGATCCAAGCTTTGCACCACTATTTGATCCCTCCCCACGTGCATGATTTTTTTGCATGGGGGATAAATATGGTGCTAAGGCCATAGAGTCATTTTTTGTACACAAACGCCTACCTTACATCTCATTGACGCAAGGTAGGTTTCCATGTACAAAAAATGACTTTAGCTCCATAACTTTGGTACTAGACGGTCGAGCACCAAAGTATAACTATGGAGTTAGTTTTGCACCAAATTTGTGTAAACAAATGACTCAAATTTGGCACAAAACAAGTATAAATATGTCCTTTTATGTTTAACAGGAGGACTGTCTCCAGTGTCCACATCGTGTTTACACAAGTGTGTGACCCCTGGGATCAGGGACAACAGGGAGGCAAACTGACCCAACACCTGGTGACAATCCCTCTGCTGCTCTGGGGTCAGGGAGGGGGAGAAGTTCACTCCCTCCACGGACCCATCCTTCTCTCCAGCAGATGGAAGGTTAGGGAGAGGCTCATTCTTTTCCTCCACCACATCAGCTGTTGCTAGAAGCATAGACAATTGAGGCTGCTCAAAGTGTGGCTTGAGCCGGTTCACATGCAGAACCCTGCAGAGGTTTCTGGGAGTTTGCAAGACCACCAGGTAGGTGACTTCACTCTTGCACTCCACCACCGCATATGGCCCAGTCCACTAGTCCTGGAGCACCCTAGGCTCCACTGGCACCATCACCCACACTTTCGGACCAGGTCGAAACTCGACAAGAGAGGCATTCTGGACATAAAAGTGTTTCATGTCTTCCTGGCTTGCTTCCAGGTTCTCCTGAACGAGACCCCGGAAGCAGGCATTCTGGTTTCTCAGAGCCAGCATGTAACTGAATACATCCTGGGGAACTTACTAGGGACTTTTTCCATAGCCTCCTCTACCAGACTCAGAGGTCCCCTACCAGGGTGGCCATACAACAGCTCAAAAGGACTAAACCTAAGCCCTTTTTGAGGCACCTCCCTGTAGGCGAACAGAGGGCATGGCAAGAGGACATCCCACTGATGCCTCAAGGGCTCAGACAGGCCCATAATCATTCCCTTCAAGTTGCTGTTGAACCTCTCAAACAGACCATTGCTTTTGAGGTGATAAGGACTGGTGAACTTGCACATTATCCCCCTCTCCCTCCACAGAGACTTCATATAAGTTGATATGAAGTTGGTACCCCTATCGGACACCAACTCCTTGGGGGACCACATGCAGGTAAAAAAACCCATCAATGCACGTCCTACCACGGGGGCAGTCATCGATTTCAAAGGAATGACTTCCGGGTACTGGGTGGCATGGTCCACCAAGACCAGGATAAACCTGTTGCCCATGGCTGTCTTGGGATCCAGAGGCCCCACAATGGCAATACCAACCCTTTCAAAGGGGGTACTAACTACAGGGAAAGGTTGGAAGGGAGCCTTGTACTTCCCCCCACTCTTGCCATTTACCTGACAAGTTGGGCAAGACTCATAATGAGCATCCGAGGTCCTGCGCTCAAGGGTCCAGTAAAAGTGGGTGACAAACCGTTCAAAGGTCTTGTCCTGCTCCACATGTCCAGCTAAATGCATATCATGAGCCAGAACCAGTACGAAGGCTCTGAAGCACTGGGGTGCCACTAGCACATGGGCTGGCCCAGGCCCAGTAACCTTGGGCTCGCTATATAGGAGGCCATCCTCCTAGTAAATCAAATGTGATCCAGGCTCCTTGCCAGAAGTCTGGTCTGCAGCCTGCTGGTGCACACCCTCCAGAGGAGGGCATGATTTCTGTCCCTCACAGAAAGCTTCCCTGGTGGGTCCCCCTTCCTGCTGCCACTGTGACAGCTCAGGGACCTCGTACAGTTCAGCCACCTGTTCCCCTGTAGACTCCAGGGCCTCCCCCTCAGGTTCAGCCTCCTCCTAGATAGTGGGAACTTCTGGGGCTGGTTTCCCGCACCCCTTGCCCTTCCTCCTTCTGGCAGACACCTTGGCCACTCTTTCAGGCTCCAGGGTCTCCTGTTCATCCTGACAGGCTGCTATAGACTGAGTAGACACACCCACCCACCCAGGCAGACCCAACATTTCCAAGTGTGACCGGCATTCCACCTCCTGCCAAGGGGAATCCTCCAGGTCATTGCCAAGCAAACAATCTACAGGCATGGTTGGACTCACAGCTACCTTCAAGGAACCTGATGTCAGGAATCCCCAAGGTGCCTCCTGCATTATCTGTCAGCATCCCCAGGGATTAGGGTTAAATCATATCTCTGTTCTTGGTTAAATCTTCATCTTTCTAAGTAAACATAATGTGCTGTGTTACACAATTGGTTTTATCACTGCTTGTTTTACCAATGCTTGTTTGCTAATGTGAGCAGGTGTAGACATGTGTTTCTAATTGGGTGTGGTGTAGACCTGTGCTTCTAATTGGGTGTGGTGACTCATCCAAATGTGGAAACTCAACTGCTTTCCTGATTGGCTATAAATAGCAGAGTGAAGAACGCCTCCCTGCTTGGCTTTGTTTTGCTTCCTGATCTCAGCATCTGATTTGGCAGTCCAGCCCCTGCTGGCATCCTCGTATCCAGGACTTTTGAGGCAATTATTTTCTTTGTTCCTGTACCAGCTGACACCAGGCATTCCTCCAGCACTCCGGAAAAGACTGCAGCTAAGTGACTAATATTCTCCAGGGAGTTTGTTCTTTGAGCGCCGCACTTTCCTAGAACAGATGGTGTATTTCAGACCTTGTATTTTGGCAGAGTGCTTATCTTGAAGAGACAAATGCATTTCTGAACATTCTACATTATTA
Source organism: Pleurodeles waltl (assembly GCF_031143425.1). Taxonomy (NCBI): domain Eukaryota; kingdom Metazoa; phylum Chordata; class Amphibia; order Caudata; family Salamandridae; genus Pleurodeles; species Pleurodeles waltl. Next base: position 299,516,414 of record NC_090436.1, read on the forward strand.
TTGTAGTTACTTGCCTAAATGTGCTTCATGAAATCTGCTTGAGCTAGAGTACTACAAAACGTGACAGTGCAATTTTAAAAGACCATTTACGTGACTTTTCTTTCTCTAATAGCATAACTTTTGGATTTAAATTGTGTCATTCATGCCTGTGTTTCAGGTTTGAGGAATTTGCTTTTGAAGGGTTTTTCACACACACAGTAAAACCAAACCAAACTGTGCCACCCTAACTGTTTAAACCCAGAGTGGACATTTATATTTCTTGGATTGTTTTTGCTTCTTTTAGTTTAACCCTATGCATGCAGGAAAGTTATATGTGATATAATTAATGCCCTTGTTTGTCTTTCTTGTGCATGATAAGTGCAACCACAGTTCTAATTGTAGTGTGCAACAGTGAATCTCTGTAAAGCCAGCCCTAGTGTCGCAGTACTTATTGTTATGGTACTCAGGGGCAAATTTATACTCTGTTTGCACTGAATTAGCAGCATTTTTTTGTTTACTTTAATTCGGTGCAAAACTAACTCTACATTTATACTTTGTTGCTAGACCCATCTAGCACCAAATTTATGGAGTTAAAGTCATTTTTTGGAAGTGGAAACCTATCTTGCCTTAATGAGATGCAAGGTAGGCGTTCCTGTGCAAAAAATAACTCTATTGCCTTAATGCCATATTTATACTCCCGTGCAAAAATGGTGCACGGGACGGAGGAGGGGTCAAAAAATGGTGCAAAGCTTGCATTGCCCTGTTTTTTTTAACTCCTGGGTCAGGGCAGGGGTTAAGGGACTTGTGGGCCTATTTCCATGGTGGAACATCATGGAATAAGCCCGCAGGTGTCCTCCCCAGGCCCCAGGGGCACCCCCACCAACACCAGAGGAACTGCAGAGGATGGGGACCACATCCCAGGTAAGTACAGATAAGTACAGGTAAGTATTGCATTTTATTTTTTTAAGTGCCATAGGGGGCTCTGTAATGGGCCCCCATACATGGCACAGGGTGCAATGGCCATGCCCAGGGGACCTTTGTCCCCTGTGCTGGCCATTGGGGTTGTGAGCATGACTCCTGCCTTTTGTAAGGCAGGAGTCATGTTGCATGTCAGGTTTAGCACCATAAAATAATGCTAATCTGGTTATAGATATTTTTTTTAACTCTAAGCAGCCTAAAGTCATTTTTTGGTGCTAAACCCACTACTATTATACTGCCAGCCCCACTCGACTAAAGTCATTTTTTTCACTCTAGCCCTACCCTTTGCACCAGCTTTCACCATTCCATAAATATGGTGCCCGGCTGGTGCACAGAAATGGTGCAAGCCGGTGCTAGACTTTTTGGTGCAAAACTTCTTGGTTTAAATAGGGGCCTCAGTTTGGGTTTTTGGTAATGCACTGTTAGTAATTGTGCCAACAGTTATTATTATCCAAGAAAAGTGCTGGAGCATCCGAGTGTTCTTCTACTGCTCCCGTGCCCATATAAGAAAGAGAGATTCAGTTTCAAGGAAGTTGAGTGCACTAACTATACTATCACTCTGTCAACAATGACCTGCCCCCCGAAGATACAGGGTGCCTGGCGGGACCGGCAAGACGTTGCAGTGTTTTGTATCTTTCTCTTCCACTCCCCCTTTCCTTTTGGGACACCTGCTGGGGTTTCTGTGTCCACCAGAAAGTGCTTCAGGAGGTCGGGGGCATACCATCACCGCTGCAGACATCCTGCTTTTCAGGTGAGTGGCCCGTCTCAACATAAAGCCAAGCCTCAACATACAGGGCTGCCTGGGCAATGGATTCCTAAATGGGTACTTTCAAAGGTTTAGCACAGGCTTTACCAGCTGATCAGGATGCTCCATCTTTATTAGATTTAACTAGGGCCCTAGCGGGATTATAGAAGGAAGTTCTTTCCTTAAAGCAAGAGATCCTGGAGTTGCACACTGAACTACAGCGGTATAAACCACAAGACACCCCCTCGGGAGGAGTCAAACTAAAACAAAGATCTCCAGTTCTACAGGCCCCTCGGTTTGACCCGTCTAATCATGTTCCTAGACCCAATTCAGGCCCAACGACTTCACCACACAACCCATGCCGGTAATGTTCACAACACCAATCCCTGTGTCCTTAGCTCCTCCAGAAAGGTTTTTTGGAGATAGTGCGAAGTTCAACATTTTTCTTAACCAGTGCCAGCTACAGTTTTTGTGTCGGGTAGCTGCATTCCCCAACAATGCTGCAAAGGTAGCTTTTATTATCTCTCATTTGGGAGGCAATGCAGCTAATTGGTCTATTCCGCTGGTGGAGCGCAATGACCCTATACTGTATGATTTCAACCGGTTCAAAGCCTTGCAGAAACTGTTCACCAAACACCTCTTTGTGCAAGCCAGTAACAATGAGTTGCTGAATTTGCGCCAGAGAAACAAGGATCTACTGTACTATATCACCTCTTTCAATCAGTTGGTGGCAGAGACTGAGTGGCCCGAGGAGAAGAGGACCTCCCTCTTCTATCATGGCCTTTGGGACAATCTCAAGGATATTCTAGCCCAAATTGTGGAACTTCCTAAGTAGTGTTCTGTGTTCATTGACTCAGTGGTACGATTGTATCACCGCTTGAGTGAACGTAATGGAGCAAAATTCCGGGGTGACACGCGCTTAGTGGTGCTCAAAACTGAGAAAAAGGAGTCCACCATTCCCACTCATGATACACCTGAGCCCATGCAAATTGGCAGTGTGCGGGGCCCACTATCTAAGGAAGAGAAAACTTTCCAAAGGTAGGCCAGGTACTCATCCCATGTGGAGCTAAAGACAGCTATATCATAAAGATATGCTGCACTAAAAGCCTCCAACCCTTGTAGGACTGTGTTCACCAACCTCTGAAAAGTGGCAGGTGCATTCTTCAAACCAAAGGGCATCACTGTAAATTGGTTGTGCCGTCCTATAGTTGAAAATGCAGTTTTAGGTTTAGCATCCTCAGCCAATTTGATCTGCCAATACCCTGCAGTCAAATCAACGGTACTTAGATACTTGGGAGATGCCAGTGTATCTATGAGCTCATGTGCCCTGGGTATAGGGTGAGCATCAGTTTTTGTTACCTGGTTGAGACCTCTGTAATCAACACAAAACCTCATCTCCCTTTTTCCATCTTTTGAGTGAGGCTTTGGTACAAGCACCACAGGACTCACCCATGGGCTTTCAGAAGGTTCAACCACTCCCAGATCAAGCATTTTCTGAATCTCCTGTTTTATGCAGTCCCTGACATGGTCAGGCTGCCTATAGATTTTACTTTTGACAGGCAAGCTGTCTCCAGTATCAATTGTGTGTTCACACCAAGATGTGGTGCCAGGCACAGTTGAAAAGAGTTCAGAAAATTGTCCAAGGAGATTTATGCAGTTGTCTTTCTGTTCTGCAGTCAGACAATCTGCTAAAACTACCCCCTCCACTAAAGCATCCTCTTCAGTGGAGGAGAAGAGATCAGGGAGAGGGTCACTCTCTTCTTCCTGTCCTTCATCTGTTGCCATGAGCAGGGTGAGATCAACCCTGTCATAGTAGGGTTTTAGGCGGTTGACATGAATCACCCTAAGGGGACTCCTGGCAGTGCCCAGGCCTACCAGATAGGTAACCTCACCCTTTTTTTCAACAATTAGATGGGGTCCACTCCATTTGTCTTGGAGTGCTCTTGGGGCCAAAGGCTCCAATCCCCACACCTTCTGTCCTGGTTGGTACTGAATCAGAACAGCCTTCTGGTCATGCCATCGCTTCTGGAGCTCTTGGCTGGCCTAAAGGTTTTTACTGGCCTTTTTCATGTACTCAGCCATTCTGGATCTTAGGCCAAGTACATAGTCCACTATGTCCTGTTTGGGAGCTTTTAAAGGTTGTTCCCAACCCTCCTTCACAAGTGTTAGTGGACCTCTTACAGGGTGTCCAAAGAGGAGTTCAAAGGGGCTGAAGCTCACTCCTTTCTGGGGTACCTCCCTGTCAGCAAAAAGGAGGCAAGGTAACAGGACATCCCATCTCCTCCTGATGTTTTTCAGGGAGTCCCATTATCATACCTTTGAGAGTTTTATAAAACCTCTCTACTAGTCCATTAGTCTGTGGGTGATAAGGTGTGGTGAATTTGTAGGTTACACCACATTCCTTCCACATAGCTTTCAAGTATGCAGTCATAAAGTTGCTACCCATGTCTGATACAACCTCTTTTGGGAAACCCAACCTGGAAAAGATTCCCAGGAGGGCTTTTGCCACTGCAGGTGCTGTAGTGGTCCTTAGAGGAATTGCTTCAGGATATCTTGTGGCATGGTCCACAACCACCAAGATAAACCTATTGCCTGAAGCAGTAGGAGGGTCAAGGGGGCCAACTATGTCAACCCCCACCCTTTCAAAGGGGACCCCAACCACAGGTAGTAGAATAAGGGGAGCCTTTGGTGTGCCACCAGTCTTGCCACTGGCTTGGCAGGTCACACAAGACTTACAAAAATCGTTAGTGTCCTCTGACATCCTAGGCCAGTGAAACAGGGGAACAAGCCTTTCCCATGTTTTGATCTGGCCCAAATGCCCAGCCAAAGGAATGTCATGTGCCAGAGTTAGGAGGAACTCTCTGTACTGCAGGGGAATGACCAATCTCCTGGCTGCTCTAGGTTTTGGGTCCCTTGCCTCTGTGTACATGAGGTTGTCCTCCCAGTAAACTCAATGTGAGTCACTGATATCCCCATTTTGCTGCTTGACAGCTTGTTGTCTGAGACCCTCTAATGTGGGACAGGATTGCTGTGCCACACTCAGCTCTTCCCTGGCAGCCCCCCCTCCACCCAAAGGCTCAGCAGTGTCTGCTGCCAGCTCATCTGGTGAAGTTTCTGCACAGGGAGGAAATTCTTCTTCCTCAGAAGGAGAATCATCTGTAGAGTGAGGGATAGTGGGTAGGGATTTACCCTTGCTACCCCTAACTTTAGGGAGCACTTGGTCCATTGTTCCAGGATCCAAGTTAACCTGTCCTTTTTGCTTTTTGGCCTGAGCCCTTGTCATAGCAAATATATGCCCAGGAATGCCCAGCATTGCTGCATGAGCCTCCAACCCCACTTCTGCCCAAGCTGATGTCTCTAAATCGTTCCCTAGTAGACAGTCTACTGGTAAATCTGAGGCAACCACAACTTTCTTTGGACCAGTAACACCCCCCCCCCCAGTTGAGATTCACAACAGCCATGGGGTGGCTAAGAGTGTTGTTATGAGCGTCTGTCACTTGGTACTGCTGACCAAGTAGGTGTTGTTCAGGGTGCACCAGTTTCTCTATTACCATGGTAATACTGGCACCTGTGTCCCTGTAGGCCTGAACCTCAACACCATTTATTAGGGGAAGTTGCTTGTACTTATCCATATTAAGGGGACAAGCAACCAAGGTGGCCAAATCAATGCCACCTTCAGAGACTAACACAGCCTATGTGGTCTCCCTAACAAGACCAACCCCAACTAAATTAACAAAAGTGAGCCCAGCTACTCCCTTGGATTGGCTATTAGTAGGTTTTCTCCCACCACCACTGCTATTACTAGGGGCACTAGAGTTTGCAGTAGGGGTTGTGGTAGTGGGAGGTTTGGTGTTTTTCTTTGGACAACTGGCATCAGTTGTCCAATGGCCTTTGACTTTACACAAATAACACCAAGGCTTTTTAACTTGATTTGAAGAGGATTTGGACCCACCACCCCCACCAGAGGATTTGTGTGGGCCTGATGAAGACACAGTTTTACTTTTGTCCCCACCCTTGTCAGAAGACTTACCATCCTTCTTCTTGCCATCCTTGTCACCCCGTATTAACTTTTCTGTTCACGCTTGTTCTGACCCATTTGTCTGCATTCTTTCCCAATTCTTGGGGAGAGCTCAGATCTGAGTCCACTAGATATTGGTGTAACAAGTCAGACACACAGTTATTCAGAATATGCTCTCCCAGAATAAGATTATACAGGCTTTTATAGTCAGAAACTTTACTGCCATGTAACCACCCCTCCAAGGCCTTCACTGAACAGTCAACAAAGTCTATCCAGTCTTGTGAGGACTCTTTTCTGGTGTTTCTGAACTTAATCCTGTATTGTTCAGTGGTTAAGCCAAATCCATCCAAGAGTACATCCTTCAAAACTGCAAAATTGTTAGCATCACTTTCTCTAACAGTAAGGAGCCCATCCCTACCCTTTCCATTGAAAGATAGCCACAATATAGGAGCCCACTGCCTTTGAGGGACTCCCTGTACCATACAGGCCCTCTCAAGTGCAGCAAACCACTTGTTGATGTCATCCCCCTCCTTGTAAGGGGGGACTATCTTGTGCAGATTCCTGGAATCATGCTCTCTAACAGGATTACTATCAGGAATACTGTTGTTGCTGCCACCATGGGGTCCAAACCCCAATCTCTGTCTCTCCTTCTCCAGGTCTAGGGATTTCCATCTAAGGCCAGCTGTTGCTGTTTAAGCTTCAGTCTGGTCTCTTCCACTCTCAACTTTTTGAGTTCCCTTTCTAACATGTTGTCTTCAGGGTGGGTCGGTTGGGAATGCTTGGACACAGAAGATAAATTGGAAACAACAGAGGGAGATCTGTCCCTAACTGACTGGACTCTAACAACCTGGCTTCCAGGAATAAAAACACCCCTACTATGATGGGAGCTTCTATTACTACCAGCAACTAGGTGGTCTGCTAGGGGGCAGATTTGGAACAGAACCCTCCCCGCCTCCCTCAAGGAGATCCCCTGAGTCAGAATGGGAGCCATCTATTAACTTCTCCTTTGAAGTGCCTGCTTGGGACTCATCATTCACAATAAGCATGTTATATAGAAACTCTTTTTTGGGGTTCTGTCCTATCACTAAACCTCTATCTAAGCAGAGACTCCTTAGGCTCTTGTAATTCAAATTGTCATAAGTAGTATTGACCATTTTAAGAGCAGACTCTACATCAGACATGATAGAAGAAGGTTTAGAGACAGTGAGAAGAAAGAAAAAGTTTCAGAACCTTTTTAAAGAACAGAGAAAAAAAACTTTTTCTAACTTTTTAGAAACTTCTAGAAGTTTAGAGAAACTTTTCAGAACTTTGTAAAAAGTTTAAGAGGAGAAAAGCAAAACTTTTTGGTTAGGTGTACATACACTGAACTTGTTTTGTATATTATTCTCTCATGAAAAGTACACAATGACAAAGTGGTAAGTAGTTACAATTACTTATCCCACCGCTGCACAACCAATGTAGGAGGCTGGCCTGGCTTGTAGTGGGTACCAGAGGTACTTACATCTTGTGCCAGGTCCAGTTATCCCTTATTAGTGTAGAAGAGGTGTTTCTAGCAGATTAGGCTGATAGAAGGTAGCTATGGCAAAGAAGCTAAGGCTGAACTAGTAGACATGTAAAGCTCCTACTATACCACTGGTGTCATATGCACAATATCATAAGAAAACACAATACACAGAAGTACTAAAAATAAAGGTACTTTATTTCTATGACAATATGCCAAAAGTAGCTCAGTGAGTACCCTCAGTATGAGGATAAGTTATATACACAAGATATATGTACACAAACCAAAATTATGCAGATAATAGCAAAAGGAAGTAATGCAAGCAATGTAAAGTTACAGTAGATTGCAATAGGTGCACATAGGTATAGGGGCAACACAAACCATATACTCCAAAAGTGGAATGCGAACCACGAATGGACCCTAAACCTATGTGAGCTTGTAGAGGGTCGCTGGGACTGTAAGAAAACAGTGAGGGTTAGAAAAATAGCCCACCCCAAGATCCTGAAAGGTAGGTGTAAAGTGCACCTACTACCCCCAGAGAGCAGAGAAGTCGTGATGGGGGATTCTGCAGGAAGAACAAACACGAGCAATGCAACAACAGTGGATTTCCGGACCTGAGTACCTGTAAGACAAGGGGACCAAGTCCAATAGTCGTGACAGTGTCGAGAGTGGGCAGGAGCCCAGTAAATGCCAGCTGAGGATGCAAGGAAGCTGCCACTGGTTGGAAGAAGCTTGGAGTTCTGCAAGAAAGAAGAGGACTAGGAATTTCCCCTTTGGAGGATGGATGTCCCACGTCATGAAGAAGCTTGCAGATGTGTTCCCGCACAGAAAGACCACAAACAAGCCTTGCTAGCTGAAGGGTCGTGGTTAGGGTTTTTGGATGCTGCTGTAGCCCAGGAGGGACCAGGATATTGCCACTTGGATGAGGAGACAGAGGGGGCGCCCAGCAACGTAGGGAGCCCTCACAGAAGCAGGCAGCACCCACAGAAGTACCTGAACAGGCACTTGGAAGAAAAGTGAACCAGAGTCCACCCGAAGTCACAAAAGGGAGTCCCACGACGCCGGAGGACAACTCAGAAGGTTGTGCAGCGCAGGTTAGGGTGTCGGGACCCAGGGTTGGCTGTGCACAAAGGAAATCCTGGAAGAGTGCACAGGAGCCGGAGCAGCTGCAAATCACACGGTACCCAGCAATGCAGCCTAGCGTGGGGAGGCAAGGACTCACCTCCACCAAACTTGGACTGAAGAGTCACTGGACTGTGGGAGTCACTTGGACAGAGTTGCTGAGTTCCAGGGACCATGCTCGTCGTGCTGAGAGGGGACCCAGAGGACTGGTGATGCAGTCTTTTGTTGCCTGCGGTTGCAGGGGGAAGATTCCATTGACCCACGGGAAATTTCTTCAGAGCTCCTGGTGCGGAGAGGAGGCAGGCTACCCCGAGAGCATGCACCACCTGGAAACAGTTGAGAAAGCCGGCAGGATGAAGCGATACAAGGTTGCTAATAGTCGTCTTTCTACTTTGTTGCGGTTTTGCAGGTGCCCTGAGCAGTCAACGGGCGATCCTTTGGCAGAAGGTGAAGAGGGAGATGCAGAGGAACTCTGATGAGCTCTTGCATTCGTTATCTGGTGAGATCCCCAAAGCAGAGACCCTAAATAGCCAGAAAAGGAGGTTTGGCTACCTAGGAAGGAGGATTGGCTACCAAGAGAGGTAAGAGCCTATCAGAAGGAGCCTCTGACTTCACCTGCTGGCACTGGCCACTCAGAGCAGTTTGCCACAAACACCTGTGTTTCCAAGATGGCAGAGGTCTGGGACACACTGGAGGAGCTCTGGTCACCTCCCCTGGGATCTCCTGGAACCCCAATACCCTAGGTACCTCAGTACCATATTCTAGGGAATTATATGGGTGTACCAGTATGCCAATGTGAATTGGTAAATTTAGTCACTAGCCTGTTAGTGACAAATTTGGAAAGCAGAGAGAGCATAAACACATACAGGGCACATACTTATGAGCACTGGGGCCCTGCCTGGCAGGGTCCCAGTGACACATAGACTAAAACAACATATATGTAGTGAAATATGGGAGTAACATGCCAGGCAAGATGGTACTTTCCTACACTGACCAGAAAACTAACTGGCTCAATAACTTCTGAGACCATTTTATCGAGCGCTTCTTTCAATATGGTCTCACATCTTCTGGCTAATACCACCAGTCCAGTACCTCAACATCTAACTCTTATTGTGACGTTAGTGTTGTCCCCTCAGGTTCGTAAGCTCATTCCCATATTGCTTGACTCTGGGGCTATTGGAAACTTTTTAGACTTGGTTTTGGCTAAAACCCTAATTATTACGACTGTCAGAAAAGACGTCCCTGAACCAGTCAGAGATGTGGATGGCTAAGAATTGTCCTCCGGGCTTATCGTTTATCAAACAATACCCTTGTCCATGCTTTGTGCAAACAATCATACAGAACAAATTCAGGTTGACCTCATAGATACCCCAGTATTTGGAACCATTTTGGGGATACCCTGGCTTCAGTTACACATCCCAAAATTGACTGGGCAGCAAGGACAGTGACATTAGACTCTAAACATTGCTGGCACTCCTGTTACCAAGACAAACCATTACTAGTGACACCCTTGCATTGTGGGTCCACACATAGTACGGCTATCAAGCCGGACAACACACTGGCCATTCCTGGACCATATAAAGACTTCCATGATGTCTTTAGTGAACAGAAAGCTACCCAGCTGTCGCCACATAGGTCATACGATTGTTGTATAGACTTGATTCCAGGGGCAGAGCTACCATGTAGTAGGGTGTATGCTCTTTCTGAGCCTGACAATCGATACCTGCATGACTACCTGGATGATCTGTTGGCTAAGGGTTTCATTCATCATTCAACGTCACCAGTATCGTCGTCTTTGTTCTTCGTGCCCAAGAAGAATCGCGAGCTGCGTGCCTGTATAGATTATCGCGCAGTGAACAAAGTGACCATAGGAAATCGGTATCCTCTTCCGTGGATCCCGGTACTTTTAGATCAGGTACGTCAGTCGACCATTTATACTAAACTCGACCTCCGGGGCACCTATCACTTGATCCGAGTGATGAAGGGGGTGAGTGGAAGACGGCATTCTGAACTAAATTCGGACTCTTTGAGTACACAGTGATGCCCTTCGGGTTGTGTAACGCTCCTGCAACGTTTCAATTTTTCATCAATGAAGTAGTATACATAGACAACATTTTGATCTATTCGTCTTCCACTGAGGAACATATAGGGCATGTAAGAGTGGTTTTACAACGGCTTCATGAGCATCATCTCTTCGCCAAGCTGGAAAAATGTGTTTTTCACGCTACAACTGTAGAATTCCTGGGATATGTGATTACTCCCAATGGAATTTCCATGGATGGGTACAGGCCATCCTGGATTGGGTAGTCCCAAGATCCATCAAGGAAGTGCAACAGTTTTTGGGCTTTGCAAATTTTTATCGGAGATTTATACCCCCACTTTTCTAATGTGGTATCTCCCATAACTCGTCACCTATGAAAGGGGGTTAAGTTCCTCTGGGATGCAGAAGCTGAGAAAGCCTTCCAACATCTTAAAAACACATTCACTGAAGCACCCATTCTCCATCATCCCGACCCAGCTCAACCATTTTTCATGGAAGCAGACGCTTCCCAAATGGCAGTGGGTGGTGTCTTGTCCCAACGAGATCCTGAGTCTGGGCATTTCCATCCAGTAGCTTACTTCTCAAAGAAATTGCTACCCGCAGAGCAAAATTACACGGTGGCGGAGCGGGAACTTCTGGCCATCAAGCCTGCCTTCCAGGAATGGCTTCACCACCTACTAGGAGTTACACACACCCAACCAAGGCCCTGACACCTCGTCAATTAAGCTGGCTTCTATTCTTTAATGAGTTTGACTTTGTAATCACCTATAGGCCCGGTACTACACAGCAAAAGGCAGACACGTTGTCTAGGATGGGTTTCTCCTCTGATGTTGTGCTAGAACAGGTCAGAAGCATTATACCCCAGGAAAAAAACATGGCTGTGTGCACTTCCCAAGAGTTCCTTGAGAAAATACTGGTAGCCCAACACAAGGTTCCCTGTTCAACTGATGTGTATGAAAAAGAGGGTTTACTATACAATGCTGATCAGTTGTACGTCCCTACCAAAGAATTACAGGATACAGTGTTACATTGGGGACATGATTATGTCCTCACTGGTCACCGGGTGAAAAAAAGATGTTAGATATCTGTCAAAGATGGTTTTGGTGGCCCACACTTGTGCAGGATGTCAGAATCTACGTCCAGACTTGTTCCACCTGTGTTCGGGCTAAAACCCCACATACTCCAGCCACAGGATTGCTACTTTCCATGCCAATTCCGGTGGCCCCATAGCATACCACAAGTATGGATTTTATTTCTGATTTCCCAGCTTCCAATGGACACACTGTCATATAGGTGGTTGTAGATTACCTAACTAAAATGGCTCATTTTGTTCCATTAAAATGCCTCCCTACGGCTTCCAAGCTCTCTGATTTGTTTGTCCAACACGTTGTATGGCTTCATGGGTTGCCCGCCACAATTGTTTCCGATCGTGACCCCCAATTTATATCACGGTTTTGGCATAGCTTCTGTTCCTCTGTCAGTATGGACGTCCGCTTGTCCTCTGCGTATCATCCACAAACGGATGGGCAGACGGAACGTGCCAACCAATTGCTGGAGCAAATCCTGAGATGTTACATTGACGCATGGTCTACTGAGTGGTATAAGGCTTTACCTCTTGTTGACTTTGTATATAACACCAGTGTCCACATGGCTATAGGAGTATCCCCATTTTAGTGTTTGTTTTGTCTGCACCCAAGAATGCTACCTATAATTGGGTCCCAAACACCCACAAGAGCCCCATCACTACAGAAACACCATAAAGAGTTACAGGAGATTCAAAAACATGTACAATACCAGTTAAAACTCTACCAAGCTCAAGTAAAAAAACAAGCAGACAAAAGAAGTAGACCTGCTCCCTCTTATCAGATAGGAGATCAGGTGTGGCTCTCATTCAAAAAACTCCATCTTGCAGTATCCAGAAAATTAAACCCCAGATTTCTAGGCCCCTTTCCTATTGCCAAAATCATCAATCCTGTGGTACTAGAACTGACATTGCCAGATGATTTCAAGGTACACCCCGTATTTCATGTGTCGTTAATCCGTCCCTATTCCCCTGATACCCGCGAATGCCCCACCACCTCCTCTGGTAAAAGTACACGAGCAATGGGAATTTGAAGTGGCCAAAATTCTTGACTCCAGGTGCGTCCATGGTGTTCTACACTATTTATTGGCTTGGAAAGGCTATGAGCCTGAGGACAATTCCTGGGAACCCGCGTTCACAGTTCATGCTCCACGTCTTACTAAAAAATTCCATCTCCTGCAGCCTTCCAAGCCCACCGTTTGAGAGGGTCCTTGGTGGGGAGGACTGTCAGGAATCCTCAAGGTGCCTCCTGCGTTATCTGTCAGCATCCCCAGGGATTAGGGTTAAATCACATCTCTATTCTTGGTTATACCTTCATGTTTCAAAGTAAACACAGGACCTCATTACAACCCTGGCGGCAAATGCCACCTACCGCCATGCTGACGGCTACCAACATACCGTGACCGCAGCGGTATACCACTACGGGTATTATGATCCACACTAAGAAATCCACCCCTATATAGACACTCACACAAGTCCGCCACACCAAAGGTCAGTGATAAACTGGCGATAGCAAAACCCACACCGTTACGCCAACAGGAATACGCCCACAGTATCACGACCCATGAATCACCCCAGCGGTCTTTCAACTGCGGTAAACCATTGGTGGTGCACACCATTGCGCTCAAAATACACACACACTTACACTACTTAACTACTCCACATTGGACAATTCAAAATACACACACCTGACACACATACACACACCAAACCCAAACCCACACACCCAATCCAATATAAAACACACCCTTGCATTACCCACAACCCTTTCAATGAAATAAATAGATAGCAAGCAAGGAGAGACTAGCCAGCAGCACCCACTCAATCTGAGCCACAGAACACCATCACCCATACACCATCCACGCACCTCACACATCCTCACACATCACTCACACCACATCCATGGCACCCCAAAGACACCCCTGGTTCTCAGAGGAGGAGCTAAGGGTCATGGTGGAGGAAATCATCCGGGTAAAGCCACAGCTATTCGGATCACAGGTGCAGCAGACGTCCATTGCTAGGAAGATGGAGCTATGGCGGAGAATCGTGGACAGGGTCAACGCCGTGGGACAGCACCCCAGAACACAGGATGACATCAGGAAGAGGTGGGGGAAGGTGCGTTCCGTGGTTGCAAGACACCAGGTAGCTGTTGTAGGAGGCTGGCCTGGCTTGTAGTGGGTACCTGATGGTACTTACACCTTGTGCCAGGTCCCATTATCCCTTATTAGTAGATTAGTAGTGTTCTAGCAGCTTAGGCTGATAGAGGTAGCTATAGCAGAGCAGCTTAGGCTGAACTAGGAGACATGCAAAGCTCCTACTATACCAATTATGTCACTTAGCACTATATCATAAGAAACACAATACTCAGAGTTACTAAAAATAAAGGTACTTTATTTTAGTGACAATATGCCAAAAGTATCTCAGAGGATATACTACCTTAGGAGGTAAGTAAAATACACAAAATATACACACAAACCAAAATCAGGTTAGTAAAACACTGAGAAAAGTAGTGCAAACACTGTAGAATACAATAGGATGCAATAGGCCTAGGGGCAACACAAACCATATACTAAGAAAGTGGAATGCGAACCACGAATGGACCCAGACCAAGTGTAGTGTGTAGAGGGTTGCTGGGAGCATAAGAAAACACTAAGGGTGCCCAAGATACCCCACCCCAAGACCCTGAAAAGTAGGAGTAAAGTTACCCTACTTCCCAGAAACACACTAAAGTTGTGATAGGAGATTCTGCAAGGACAACAACTGACAGCAAAGCACTGAAGATGGATTCCTAGACCTAAGGACCTATAAAGGAAGGGGACCAAGTCCAAGAGTCACGCAAGTGTCCAGGGGGGGCGGGAGCCCACTAAACCCCGCATGAATGTGCAAAAGGGCTGCCTCAGGGTGGACGAAGCTGAAGATTCTGCAACAAGGTGCCAGGAACTTCTCCTTTGCACAGAAGATGTCCCATGGCGTGCTGGAGGATGCAAAGTTCTTTCCACCCAGAAAATACCACAAAAAAACCTTGCTAGTTGCAAAGGTTGTGGTTAAAGAAAATGGGTGCTGCCTGGGCCCAGGAAGGACCAGGAGGTTGCCCCTTGGAGGGGGAGACAGAGGGGGTGCTCAGCAACAGAGAGAGCCCAAGCAGAAGAAGGCAGCACCCGCAGAAGCACTTGAACAGGCATTCAAGAAATCTGAGCACAGTGGTCATCTCAACACTACAAAGGAGGGTCCTACGAAGCCGGTGGTCAACTCAGCGAGTTGAGCAATGCAGGACGGAGTGCTGGGGACCTGGGCTATGCTGTGCACGAAGGATTACTTGCAAAAGTACACAGAAGCCCTAGCAGCTGCAGATCATGCAGTACACAGGATTACTGTCTGGCGTAGGAAGGCAAGGACTCACCTCCACCAAATTTGGACAAACAGACCACTGGACTGTCGGGGTCACTTGGATCCAGCTCATGTGTTCCAGGGACCACGCTCATCAAGATGAGAGGGGATCCAGAGGACCGGCGATGCAGAAGTTTGGTGCCTGCATTAGCAGGGGGAAGATTCCGTCGACCCACAGGAGATTTCTTCTTGGCTTCCAGTGCAGGCTGAAGGCAGACAGCCCTCAGAGCATGCACCACTAGGAAACAGTCGAGAAAGCCGGAAGGATTAGGTGCTACAATGTTGCTGGTAGTCGTCTTGCTACTTTGTTGCGGGTTTTGAAGGCGTACTGGAGCAGTCACCGGTCGATCCTTGGCAGACTTTGATGAGAGAGATGCAGAGGAGCTCTGGTGAACTCTTGCATTTGTTATCTGAAGAGAAACCCACAGGAGAGACCCTAAATAGCCCTCAGAGGAGGATAGGCCACGTAACCAGGTAAGCACCTATCAGGAGGGGTCTCTGACGTCACCTGCTGGCACTGGCCACTCAGAGGCCTACACTGTGCCATCACACCTCTGCATTCAAGATGGCAGAGGTCTGGGATACACTGGAGGAGCTCTGGGCACCACCGCTGGGGTGGTGATGGACAGGGGAGTGGTCACTCCCCTTTCCTTTGTCCAGTTTCACACGAGAGCAGGGGCTGGGGGATCCCTGAACCGGAGTAGACTGGCTTATGCAAGGAGGACACATTCTATGCCCTTCAAAGCATTTCCAGAGGCTGGGGGAGGCTACTTCTCAAAAACAACAAGTGATGGACGGAATGCTGAACATTGTCAAACATTCACCCCCAGTACAGTGATCTGGGCCTAAATCCATCGCTTTTTGCTGCCCATGCCATTCCAGATTGGACCCAGCCATATGCAAATCAGTCTTGACCCTGTTCCCTATGGGAACAGTCCAGCCCAAACTGCTAGGCCAGGTCTTTCCTGGACTGGAAACAAGCATCTGGGGATCAGTTTTGGGGTTTCACCCCTCATCAGCCAGGCTAGCTTGAATCCAGTGGCATGGGAAGCACGGGACCCACATCTGGGCATACCCTTCCCACATAGGGCAACAAAGCAAAAACAACAAGTGATGGACGGAATGCTGAACATTGTCAAACATTCACCCCCAGTACAGTGATCTGGGCCTAAATCCATCGTTTTTTTGCTGCCCATGCCAGTCCAGTTTGGACCCAGCCATATGCAAATCAGTCTTGACCCTGTTCCCCATGGGAACAGTCCAGCCCAAACTGCTAGGCCAGGTCTTCCCTGGACTGGAAACAAGCATCCTGGGACCGGTTTCAGGGTTTCACCCCTCATCAGCCAGGCTAGCTTGAATCCAGTGGCATGGAAAGCACGGGACCCACATCGGGGCATACCGTTCCCACATAGGGTGACAAAGCAAAAAGTGATGGACGGAATGCTGAACATTGTCAAACATTCACCCCCAGTACAGTGATCTGGGCCTAAATCCTTAATTTTTTTGCCGCCCATGCCATTCCAGTTTGGACCCAGCCATATGCAAATCAGTCTTGACCCTCTTCCCATGAGGAACAGGGTCAAGACTGATTTGCATATGGCTGGGTCCAAACTGGGGTGGCATGGTGAGCAAAAGAACGATGGATTAAACCCAGATCTGTGACTGGGGGTGAGTGTTTGCAATGTTCAGCACTCCGTCCATGATCCTTTTGTGTTTGTGGAGGCTACTCCTCCCCAGCCCTGTAACACCCTCTCTCAGAGGAAATCCTTTGTTCTGCCTTCCTGGGACTGGGCTGCCCAGACCCCAGGAGGACAGAAGCCTGTCTGTGGGTTGGCAGCAGCGGTAGCTGCAGTGAAAACCCCAGAGAGCTAGTTTGGCAGTACCCGGGGTCTATGCTGGAGCCCCGGTGATGCATGGGATTGGCACCCCACTACCAGATTTGGCTTGGGGGACAATTCCATGATCTTAGACATGTTACATGGCCATATTCGGAGTTACCATTGTGAAGTTACATACAGGTATTGACCTATATGTAGTGCACACGTGTAATGGTGTCCCTGCACTCACAAAGTCTGGGGAAATTGCCCTGAACAATGGGGGGGCACCTTGTAGTGCCAGGGTGCCCTCACACTTACTAACTTAGGCCCGTATTTATACTTTTTGACGCTAAACTGCGCTAACGCAGTTTAGCGTCAACATTTTTTGCGCCGGCTAACGCCATTCTGAAGCGCCATGCGGGCGCCGTATTTATTGAATGGCGTTAGCCGGCGCAAGCAGACCGGCGCTGCCTGGTGTGCGTGGAAAAAAAACACGTACACCAGGCAGCGCCGGCGTTGGGAAAAATGGCGCTAGGGCGTCTTAAAAATGGTGCAAGTCAGGTTGACGCAAAAAATCGCCTCCACCCGATTTGCGCCATTTTTAACGACGCCCAGACGCCATTTACATGACTCCTGTCTTAGTAAAGACAGGAGTCATGCCCCCTTGCCCAATGGCCATGCCCAGGGGACTTATGTCCCCTGGGCATGGTCATTGGGCATTGAGGCATGTAGGGGGGCACAAATCAGGCCCCCCTATGCCAAAAAATAAAATAAAAAAAATATATATATACTTACCTGAACTTACCTGAATGTCCCTGGGGTGGGTCCCTCCTTCCTTGGGTGTCCTCCTGGGGTGGGCAAGGGTGGCAGGGGGGGTCCCTGGGGGCATGGGAGGGCAGCTGTGGGCTCATTTTGAGCCCACAGGTCCCTTAACGCCTGCCCTGACCCAGGCGCTAAAATCCGGCGCAAATGCGGGGTTTTTTGCCCCGCCCACTCCCGGGCGTCATTTTTGCCCGGGAGTATAAATACGACGCATTTGCGGCGCAGTAATTTTTTTAGACGGGAACGCCTACCTTGCATCTCATTAACGCAAGGAAGGCGTTCACGCAAAAAAATGACGCTCTTTCCTCATACTTTGGCGCTAGACGCGTCTAACGCCAAAGTATAAATATGGCGTTAGTTTTGCGCCGAATTTGCGTCGAAAAAAACGACGCTAATTCGGCGCAAACGGAGTATAAATATGCCCCTTAGTAACTTAGCACCTAACCTTCACTAAGTGAGGGTAAGACATATAGGTGACTTATAAGTTACTTAAGTGCAGTGTAAAATGGCTGTGAAATAACGTGGACGTTATTTCACTCAGGCTGCAGTGGCAGTCCTGTGTAAGAATTGTCTGAGATCCGTATGGGTGGCAAAAGAAATGCTGAAGCCCATAGGGATCTCGTGGAAACCCCAAAACCCTGGGCACCTAGGTAGCATATACTAGGGAATTATAAGGGTGTTCCAGTGTGCCAATCAGAATTGGTAAAAATGGTCACTAGCCTGCAGTGACAATTTTAAAAGCAGAGAGAGCATACGCACTGAGATTCTGGTTAGCAGAGTCTCAGTGACACAGTTAGGCACCACACAGGGAACACATTTAGGCCACAAACTATGAGGATTGGGGTCCTGGCTAGCAGGATCCCAGTGAGACAGGCAAAAACAAACTGACACACAAGTAAGAATGGGGGTAACATGCCAGGCAAGATAGTACTTTCCTACACATCCACCTCACAACAGCATCCAGCCCATGCTCCTGCACCCAAACTCAGCAGACAAATACCTCCTACAATGACTCCCTCTTCCTCTTACTCCACTTCCAAACCCTCTCCCTCTTCCCGGCCCAGTGTCTCTAAGAAGCTTTCCCTGGCAAACATTGACCTCTTCCCTACCCCTCCCCCTGTCCTTCCCCTGGGGCCAAGGTGTCCAGAGCCCAGCCCAGCACTTCAGCCACCAAGTCGACATCCGCTGTGGTTCCAGCAGCTAACAGAGGCTCAAAGAGGGGACCCGTCAGACCAGCCAGTGTGCGACCAACCCCTGCCAAGGACAAAACCATTCCACCACCTGCCAAGGTGAAGAGGGGGACAGCATGCAGCAAGGGTAAGGAGCACCAACCACCCAGCAAGGCCACCTCCAAGACTCCAGCTGCCAGACCCAAGGTGACACCACCATCTGCCAAGGTGAGGAAGGGGCAGAAAACACCAGGCAAGACACTTCAGCCATCGGAGGCTGCAGGTGAAGGCCTGGTGGCTACCAGCACAACCGCCAGCCCCGCCACCTGCACCATGGCCAGCACCGCCAGCAGCCCCACCGTTAGCACCACCGCAAGCACCACCACCTGCACCGCTGCAAGCACCACTACTGTCAGCAGCAGCCCCAGTAGGCAGCTGTCTGAGGCTGCAGGAGAAGGGCTGGGGCCTCTCCCACCACTGGCAGCATCAGCACCTGTACCACGGCTAGCACCGCCACTTGCACCGCCGCCAGCACTGCCGCTAGCACCACCGCAGGCACCGCCGCAAGCACCGCCACCTGCACCGCTGACAGTAGCACCAATACCAGCAGCAGCAGCCCAAATGGGCAGCCGTCCGAGGCTGCAGGAGAAGGGCTGGAGCCTCCCACCACCACTGGCAGCCCCTCACCAGCACCGGCACTACCACCAGTTTGCAGCCTTAGCCACCGCAGGATGGAGTCTAGCTCTGCCTCCATGGACTATCATGCAACGTGGTCCCTGCAATTCTCGTGCCTCAGACACCCAGATGAGGGACTGTGAACTGCCACACCCCAAGTGTTGCATCACTGTGCACAAGGCCCACTCCAAAACCAGTGGAGATATGCATCCACTCACCCAATCCTTGGCAGGATGAAGCACGCTGGGCACAAGGCCCCCTCCAGAACCAGTGGAGAAAGGCATCCAATCACCCTATCCTTGGCAGGATGAAGCACACTGGGCACAAAGCACCCTCCAGAACAAGTGGAGAAAGGCATCCAATCACCCAATCCTTGGCAGGATGAAGCACACTGGGCACAAAGCCCCCTCCAGAACCAGTGGAGAAAGACATCCAATCACCCTATCCTTGGCAGGATGAAGCACACTGGGCACAAAGCCCCCACCACAACCAGTGAAGATATGCATCCGCTCACCCTATCCTTGGCAGGATGAAGCACACTGGGCACAAAGCCCCCTCCAGAACTAGTGGAGAAAGGCATCCAATCACCCTATCCCTAGCAGGATGAAGCACCCTGGGCACAAGGTACCCTCCAGAACCAGTGGCATCCACTCACCCAATCCTTGGCAGGATGAAGCACACCGGGAACAAAGCCCCCTCCAGGACCAGTGGAGAAAGGCACCCACTAGAGGGACTTTGGCTTTGAACTCCCCAGGACCAAGCAGTGGGCAAACCACCCACTTGAGAGACTTTAGAGACTGTGGCTTTGCACTCCCCTGGACCAAGCAGTGGGCAACCCACCCACTTGAGAGACTTGAGAATCTGTGGCTTTGCACTCCCCAGGACCAAACAGTGGGCAAACCACCCACTTGAGAGACTGTGGCCTTGCACTCCCCAGGACATCCCTGTGGGCATGGAGCCCCCTCGAGGAGAAGTGGCATTCTCCCATCTTCCGGCTGAGGTGCCCCCCTTCCCCGACCCCCTGATGTGCCTGTGTGTTTTCGAACTGATGCCCCTGCAGTGTTCTCTCCGTATTGATGCAGAAGTCAAGTGCGGGCTTGGCCCATGACTTTTGGCCCAGTGGCCCACGGACATTTAGAATGGAAAATGTACCGCCTTATGTACATATTGTATATTTTTGTAAATACCGTTTTTCTATTTATTATGTATATCTTCCTATTTCTAAAATATTACTGTTTTGACTCTATTCCTTTTGTCCTTGCGTTCTTCCAGGGGGTAAAGGGGTGTAATTGTAATGTTGATGCATGTGTTTGTGTGTATGGTGTTGTGGGTTAGGGTGGGGGTGTTGCGTGTGTCACTCTCTTTTTCCTCCCCCCTCCCCTGTGTACTAGGTGCAGTACTCACCGTGGTCGTCGCCACCGCCTTTCGTATTCCTAGTAGATGAGGAGGTGGACCAGCATGGGCAGGACCTGCAACTCGGGCTCCATGGCGTCCTGGTTCTTCGTTTGTGTCGAGCAGTGAGTGGTTTCCATCCCAAGTCCTGTTTCCGCTGTGCTTTTGATGGCGTTGGTACCACCCCGGAAAAGCTGTCTCATAGGCGGGTTGTGATGGGGTGGGCAGTACATTGTCTTCCACCTGGCTGTTGGCGGTTACCGCAGCGGTGTTTGTTGCTACCGCCGTGGCAGTCGGAGTGTTAAAGTGGCTGGCTGTGTTGGTGGTTTCCGCCGTGGTCGTGATCCCATTTTTTGTACCGCCTGCCTGTTGGAGGTATTACCGCTGCTTTATCACCGACCGCCAGGGTTGTAATGAGGGCCAGAATGTGCTGTGTTACACAATTGGATTGATCAATGCTTATTTTACCAATGCTTGTTTGCTAATGTGAGCAGGTGTAGACATGTGCTTCTAATTGGGTGTGGTGTAGACATGTGCTTCTAATTGGGTTTGGAGACTCATCCACATGTGAAAACTCAACTGCTTTTCTGATTGGCTATAAATATCAGAGTGAAGCATGCCTCCCTGCTTGGCTTTGTTTTGCTTCCTGATCTCAGCATCTGATTTGGCAGTCCAGCCCCTGCTGGCATCCTCGTATTCAGGACTTTTGAGGCAATTCTTTTCTTCGTTCCTGTACCAGCTGACACCAGGCATTCCTCCAGCACTCCGGAAAAGACTGCAGCTAAGTGATTAGTATTCTCCAGGGAGTTTGTTCTTTGAGCGCCGTGCTTTCCTAGAACAGCTGGTGTATTTCAGACCTCGCATTTTGGCAGAGTGCTTATCTTGAAGGGACAAATGCATTTCTGAACATTCTACATTATTATTATAGCTACTTGCCTAAATGTGCTTCAGGAATCTGCTTGAGCTCAAGTACTACAAAAAGTGACAGTGCAATTCTAAAAGAGCATAACTCTTGGATTTAAATTGTGTCATTCATGCCTGTGTTTCAGGTTTGAGGAATTTGCTTTTGAAGGGTTTTTCACACACACAGTGAAAGCAAACCAAACTCTGCCACCCTAACTGTTTAAACCCAGAGTGGACATTTGTATTTCTTGGATTGTTTTTGTTCCTTTTAGTTTAACCCTATGCATGCAGGAAAGTTATATGTGATATAATTAATGCCCTTGTTTGTCTTTCTTGTGCATGATAAGTGCAACCACAGTTCTAATTGTAGTGTGCAACAGTTAATCTCTATGAAGCCAGCCCTAGTGTTACAGTACTTATTGTTATGGTACTCAGTTTGGGTTTTTGGTAATGCAGTGCTAGTAATTGTGGAAACAGTTATTATTATCCAAGAAAAGTGGTGGAGCATCCTGGTGTTCTTCTACCAATCCTGTGCCCATATCAGAAAGAGAGGTTCAGATTCAAGGAAGTTGAGTGCACTAACTCTACTATCATTCTGTCAACATTGACCTGCCCCCGAAGATACAGGGTGCCTGGCTGGACCGGCAAGACTTGGCAGTGTTTTGTCTCTTTCTCTCTCACTCCCCCTTTCCTTTTGGAACACCTGTCGGGGTTTCTGTGTCCACCAGGAAGTGCCGAGAGGTGTTCCAGGAGGTCAGGGGCATACCTTCGCCCCTGCAGACATCCTGCTTTTCAGATGAGTGGCCTGTGTCGACACCTTAGACCCCCCGCATTCAAAGCGAACCTGCGCCACTCAGCACAGGTGCTCTGACTTGTCCACTGCAACTACTCCGTGAAGCACACAGGGATCTACCTGCTCTTCAGACACCAGGTGACTCCTCACTGCAGTCACACTGGCTCCTGTGTCTCTCAGAGCCTCCACCCTCTGTCCATTGATGGTCACCAACCACCTGTACTTCTTAGTGTTATCAGGCATGAGGATCCTCTGGACCATCTCACTGTCCCTTAGTGAGACAAGGGCCATCTCAGCTGGCTCCCACCCACCTGGAACCAACTCTTCCCCAAGTGCTACACTGGCCAAACGCAGTGACTGAGCACCAGTGGGTGCCGATGTCCACTTGGGAAATTTTTGATCCCCCCTCATGTAACCCTCCTGATCACATGCAAAACACTTGTGCGACCCCTTCTTTGCAGGTTTCCCTGTAGAGACCCATGGTTTTTTTTCTACTGGGGGGCTGGGATTCTTTACCCTGGGAACTAGGTTGGGGCCCTTTAGAGAACTCCCCCCGTTTACTCTTACCCCCCACCTCTTCTGCTAGGGACCCTGCCCACCCTTGGAATAGTCTTCCCCATACCTCTTTTGGAACGTCGTGATCTCCCAACGGTCGGCTACCTGCACAAGCTTCTTGGGATCAGTCAGCTATCTGTCAATTAGGTGTTGACGCAGCTCTGTCAAACATAAACAAGGGCTCCCAAGCAATTAAATTACAAAACCCCTCATACGTTGTCACCTTACTGCCCTTCACCCAACCATCCAGTGACCTGCAAAAATAATCAACACATTCCAACCATGTTTGGGATTCCTTCTTCCTACAGAACCTAAACGTGTCCTTATACTGATCAGGGGTGAGGCCATGCCTTGTGAGCAGGGTGTCCTTTATGATAGGATAAGTGAGCCCCTGAAGATCCCCTAAGGATGTCAGAATATCCCTCCCCTCTGCCTCGAAGTGCTTCCACAGACCTGTCCCCCCCCCCCAATTAGTTTCAGGGACCAGATTCATATGGAGAGCAGACACATACACCTTAAACCACAAGAATATTTCATCCAACCTTTGGTAATCCTTCACAAGGTCTTTAAGAATGTGTACCCTCCTCTCAGGCTGCACTGTGTTATTGCTGCCACCATCCCTACTAGACTGGCTCCTCTGATCCAGCACCCTCATGCTGAGCTCATGAGCCAACAAAAAACTTTTCTCTTCTATGGCCATTATCATTTCCTCAAACTGCAACTGGTGAGCCCTCTCTGCCTGTCTGTCCTGCAACTCCTTCGGAGTCAGACCCTTGGATAACACACTGCTACCTGCCCTGGAGACCCACTCCCTGGACATGACAGGACCACCCACTACACCGTTGTATATGGATTGCTCTTCCTCCTTCTCATGCTCCTCCTTCCCCTCTCTGTGCCCCTCAGCTTCTTTAGCTGTTATCCAGTGTAGGAGGCCATCCTGGTTTGTAGTGGGTTCCTTGGGTACGTACACCTTATACCTGGTCCCGTTATCCCTTATTAGTGAAATGTAGTAGTGTTCTAGCAGCTTAGGCTGATAGAGAAAGCTGTAGCAGAGCAGCTTAGGCTGAACTAGGAGACATGCAAAGCAATACCACTATAGTTACTCAGTATTTATACACAATAAAAGACAATACTCAGTGTTACCAAAAATAAAGGTACTTTATTTTAGTGACACAAGACCAAAAATATCTTAGAGGGAATACTCCTTCTGGAGGTAAGTATTATACACAATATATGCACTAGGCACCAAAAACAGGTAAGTAAATAGTCACAGGATAGTGCAAACAATAGAAGAATACCATAGAATACAATAGGAAGAAATAGGCCTAGGGGCAACACAAACCATATACTGAGAAAGTGGAATACAAATCACAAATTCCCCCCTAGGCAAGTGTAGTGTGTAGAGGGGTGCTGGGAGTGTAAGAAAACCACAAAGGTGGGTAAAATACCCCACCCCAGAGCCCCGGAAAGTAGGAGTAAAGTACTGCAAGTTTCCGCAGGACACACTACAAGTCGTGATTAGAGTTATTGCAAGAACCAAGCAAGACTGCAAGCAACAAATGGTGGATTCCTGGACCTGAAGATGTGTAAAGAGAGGAGACCAAGTCTAGAAGTCACAGAAGATTCCAGAAAGGACAGGAGCCCCTGCCACCCTAGAAGATGGTGCAAAAGAGGATTCTCCCATTGGAAGAAGTCTACAGAAGAGCACCAGAGAAGATGGCTGCGGGTTCCTGCATGATGCAAAGGATGTCCCACATGGAGATGTTGGATGCAGGTGAGTTGTAACGTTGGATTGGTCTAACAAGTCTTGATTCAAGCAATGTCGTGGATTGCATCAACATGGTGCTGCCTTGACCCAGGAAGGACCTGGGGGCCTCAACTCGAACTGAGAAGGCAGAGGGGGCCCCCAACACTGGAAGGGGCTCAGATGACCAGGCAGCATCCACAGAGGTCCCAGGACACAGGGACAAAGAAGATGTAAATTGCGGTTGCTGCAGCACTACAAAAGAAGGTCCCATGCTGCCGGAGAACAACTCAGGGAGTTGAGCATTGCAGGATAGAGTGCCAGGGACCTGGGCCAGGCTGTGCACAAAGGATTCTTGCAAATAGTGCACAGAGGCCTCAGGAGGTGAAGAAGACACGGTGCACAGGGGCACTGTCGCAAACGGGGAAGGCAAGATCTTACCTCCTCCAAATTTGGACAGCTGGACCTTAGGACAGTCTGTGTCGAAGGGGTCCACTGCCTGTGTTCTAGTGAGCACTCTCGTCACGAGGAGTGGAGTCCCAGAGAACCAGTCGTCATCTTAGAAGGGGCCTGCTGGAGCAGGGAAGTGACACTGTGACTCCACAGGAGATTTATTTGGTCTGTCTGGTGCAGGGTGAAGACAGGGAGTCCCCAGAGCATGCACACCGTCAAAACTGTTGCAGTTGATGGCTGGAGCTGAAGTTGCAGAGTCGCAGTAGCCTTTCTGTATCTTTCTTTGCAGTTACAGCGGTTCCTGGAGCAGTCTGTGGTTGATCCGTGGTCAGAGAATTAAGCAGGAATTGCAGAGGATTCCTGGTGGAAACTTGCAAGCTGAATCTGAAGGGGAACCCACAGGAGAGACCCCAAATATCCCCGAGAGGGGAATTGGATACCTAACCAGGTATGCACCTATCAGGAGGGATCTCTGGCGTCACCTGCTGGCACTGGCCACTTAGAGATTTCTAGAGTGTCCCCACACCTTGTAAAACAAGATGGCTAACATCAGGGATACACTGGAGGAGCTCTGGGCACCACCCTGGGGTGGTGATGGACAAGGGAGTGGTCACTCCCCTTTTCTTTGTCCAGTTTTGCACCAGACCAGGGACTGGGGGTCTCTGAACCGGTGTAGACTGGCTATGCAAAGAGGGCACCATCTGTGCCCTTCAAAGCATTTCTAGAGGCTCTGGGAGACTACCCCTCCCAAGCCCTTAACGCCTATTTCCAAAGGGAGAGGGTGTAACACCCTCCTGCCAAAGGAAAACCATTGTTCTGCCTTCCTGGGACTGAGCTGCTCAGACCCCAGGAGGGCAAAACCATGTCTGTGAGGTGGCAGCAGCTGTAGCTGCAATGAAAGCCTCAGAGAGCTGGTTTGGCAGTACTGGGGATCATTGGTGGAGCCCCCCGGATGCATGGGATTGGCCCCCCAATACCAGATTCGGAAAGGGGGGACAATTCCATGATCTTAGGCACCTCATATGGCCATATTTGGAGTTACCATTGTGAAGCTACATATAGGTATTGATCTATATGTAGAGCACACATGTAATGTTATCCCCACACTCACGAAGTCCGGGGAATTTGCCCTGGACAGCGTGGAGGCACCTTTGCTAGTGCAAGGGTGTCCTCACACTTAGTAACTGTGCACCTAGCCTTCAGTAAATGAATAGGTGACTTATACGTTACTTAAGTGCAGTGAAAATGGCTGTGAAATAGTGTGTGCACTATTTCACACGGGCTGCAGTGACAGTCCTGTGAAAGGGTTTGTCTGAGCTCCTTATGGGTGGCAAAAGAAATGCTGCACCCCATGAGGATCTCCTGGAACCCCAGTGCCCTGGGTACCTAGGTACCATATACTTGGGACTTACAAGGGTGTCCAGTGTGCCAATTAGAATTGGTAAATGAATTCACTAAACTATAGTGACTAATTTGGAATCAGAGAGAACATAAGCACTGATGTTCTGGTTAGCAGAACTTCAGTGACACAGTCAAGAACTACTGACAACACACACATTAGGCCACAAACTATGAGCACTGGGGTCCTGGCTAACAGAATCCCAGTGAGACAGGCAAAACACACTGGCAAATAGGGTTTTAACTATGAGCACTGGGGTCCTGGCTAGCAGGATCCCAGTGACACAGTCAAAACACACTGACACACTCACAAACAGGCCAAAATTGGGGGTAAACATGCTAGAAAGAGGCTACTTTCTCACACCCAGGCCCTCACTGCCTTCTGCAGCTCCTCCTTCCTGGTGGAGCCCTTAATGGGAGAAGCAAAGTTTTTGTAGAACTGCCTCAACTGGGCAGCTGTATAGCTCTCCAGTTTCCCTAGGTCTCCAGTTGATGCATCTCCAGATTGAGACATGATGAAGAGTCAAAAGTACAAAGTTCCAAACGCAGAAAAATGACTTCCCAATGAAGTTCAAACGTCAATAAAGGATTACTACCAAATATGAAAGTAGGGAAAAATCCAAAAAGAGAAAAAAGTAAAAATCACAAAGTAGTATGTGGTCACGTAATGGTCTGCACTTTACCACATTAGAGTACACTTAATCGCTGTATGTTAAGTACAAATACCAGTCCAATCCCAACCGCCGATCACTAATATTAGAAATGGGGTCTTTAGTTGGCAATCAGGTTACCCCCTGTCCCAACAAGGACCCTCGCTCTAATCAGGGTAAAGGAGAATCTCCCTCAGTTAACCCCCGCTCACCCACTTGGTAGTTTTGCATGAGCATGCAGGCTTAACTTCAGAAGCAATGGGTAAAGTATTTGTACCAACACACAGTAACTCAGTGAAAACACGACAAAATGACAACACAGGTTTAGAAATATTTATAATATTTATCTAAACAAAACAAGACAAAAAATGACAAAAATCCAACATCCACAAGTCAAGATATAAATTTTCAAATTAATAAGGCCCATATTTATACCTGCTTTGCGCAGACTAAGCATCAATTTTTTGGACGCTAATTCAGTGTTAAGTTACCTCCATATTTACATTTTGACGCTAGACCTGTCTAGCATCGAAATATTGGATTTAACGTAATTTTTTGGATGCATGAAACCACCTTGTGTCAATAAGTTGCAAGGTAGGTGTTTCCGTCCCAAAAATTACTCTAAGCGACTAGCACCATATTTATCCACCCATGTATAAATGATACAAGGGTGGGAGTGTAGGAGGCTGGCCTGGCTTATAGTGGGTACCTGATGGTACTTACACCTTGTGCCAGGTCCAGTTATCCCTTATTAGTAGATTAGTAATGTTCTATCAGCTTAGGCTGATAGAGGTAGCTATAGCACAGCAGCTTAGGCTAAACTAGGAGACATGCAAAGCTCCTACTATATAGCACTATATCATAAGAATCACAATACTCAGAGTTACTAAAAATAAAGGTACTTTATTTTAGTGACAATATGTTAGAAAATATCTCAGAGGATATACTCCCTTAAGAGGTAAGTAAAATACACAAAATATATACACAAACCAAAATCAGGTAAGTAAACAGAAAAGTAGTGCAGACACTGTAGAATACAGTAGGGTGCAATAGGCCTAGTGGCAACACAAACTACTACTAACTACACTAACAGCCTATACTAACCTAACACTAAGCCCCCCAAACCCACTAATTTAAAGAACCAGGAAAGAGGAGGGATGGAATCATGGCTGAGTATAAGTTCTACAAGTTGGCCCTCCGCAGGGTCTTTTTGATGGCACGCACCCTCCGATTCACTTGTGCCACCTCCTGCTGCAGCCTGGTCATTTTCCGCAACACACGGCCCAAGTTCCGTTGAAAAGCTGCAGGGTCTATGACTGCAGCAGGGGTGATCTGGGTGCCAGTGAAGGAAGTATGGGTCCTTGTTGGTGCCAAGTCTGTAGGAGGAGGTGCAGGTGGTGCTGTGACAGGTCCTGGAGCTGTGGATGTTGATGGTGCAGCAAAGGTGCCTGCTAATGTTGGTGCCACCTGGGTGGTAGTGGTGGTGCTGGTGGCTGTGGTGGACACGGAAGGGCCCACTTGGGTAAATGCCCTCCACACTCCGGAGGCTCTTTCATGGCGATAACGCCTTGCCATGTTGCAGAACCCAGACTCCACTCCACATTACGCTGAAACTCTCTAATCTGGATGGGAGTCATATTGGCAGCTATTAAGACAAATAGAAAACCAAACATTGGGGGTCATTACAACCCTGGCAGACGGTGTTAAAGCGGCGGTAAGACCGCAAACAGGCCGGCAGTAAAAAAATGGGAATTATGACGTGGCGGAAACCGCCAACAAAGACAGCCACTTTAACACTCCGACCGCCACGGCGGTGCAGACAAACAGCGCGGCGGTCACCGCCAACAGACAGGCGGGAGACAAAGTACCACCCACAGTATCACAACCTACCAATCCACCACCTTTTCCGGGGCGGATTCACCGTGGATAAAAACACAGAGGAAACAGCCATTTCAAAGGGAAAACGCTCACCTCTACACACTCCACGAGGAAGGAGGACACCCTGGAGCCGGAACTCGAAATACTTCCTGAACTAGTCTTCCTACTCATGTATGACCATCATCAACGCCGGCGCCGAAGACAACGGTGAGTACTGCACCTACGACATAGGGGAGAGGGAGGCAAAAGTCAGGGACACACTCAGTAACAACCCCCAACCCCCCCAGAAGAATGCAAAGACAAAAGGAAATGAGTTCAACCATTGTAAAATATCAAAATACAGGAAGCAAATTTCTACAGATATATATACACATTTAACAAAATATACATCACGATTAGTAGTGCAGGTAATGCACCATTCATTGTCCGTGGACCACTGGGCCCAAAATACATGGGCGAGGCCCACATCAGATACCTGATCAAAACAGAGAGAACACTGCCGGGCATCAGATAGAAATACAACAGGCACCTCAGGGGGAAGGGAAGGGGGGGCACCTCAGCCGGATGAGTGCACCATGCCAGATCCACGACGGGGCTCCATGCCCATTGATGTATCCTGGGGAATGCAAAGCCACAGTCTCTCAAGTCTCCAGTGGGTGGTTTGCCCACTGGACCATCCTGGGGAGTGCAAAGCCACAGTCTCTCAAGTCTCTACAGTGGGTGGTTTGCCCACTGGACCATCCTGGGGAGTGCAAAGCCACAGTCTCTCAAGTCTCTACAGTGGGTGGTTTGCCCACTGGACCATCCTAGGGAGTGCAAAGCCACAGTCTCTCAAGTCTCTACAGTGGGTGGTTTGCCCACTGTTCAATCCTGGGGAGTGCAAAGCCACAGTCTCTCAAGTCTCTACAGTGGGTGGTTTGCCCACTGTTCAATCCTTGGGAGTGCAAAGCCACAGTCTCTCATGTCTCTATAGTGGGTGGTTTGTCCACTGGCCCATCCTGGGGAGTGCAAAGCCACAGTCTCTCAAGTGGATGGCAGTCTCCACTGGTTCTGGAGGGGGACTGGTGCCCAGAGTTCTTCATCCTGTGAAGGACAGAGGTAGTGGATGCATGTCTCCACTGGTTCTGGAGGGGGACTGGTGCCCAGAGTGCTTCATCCTGTTAAGGACAGAGATAGTGGATGACAGTCTCCACTGGTTCTGGAGGGGGACTGGTGCCCAGAGTGCATCACTCTCCCCGTGACGGTCCCAGTTCCGTCACTGGCCCTGCCGCTCATGGGCTAGCGGTGATTGAGTTGGCGGTCCTTGCCCTGTTCAGCGGTCTTTGCTCTGTTAAGCGGTGCTTGAGTTTGCAGTGTCTGGCCTGTTCAGCGGTGCTTGCCATGACGGTCTTTGCAATGTTCAGCGGTGCTTGAGTTTGCAGTGTCTGACCTGTTCAGCAGTGCTTGCCATGGCGGTCTTTGCCCTGTTCAGCGGTCTTTGCCCTGTTCAGCGGTGCTTGAGTTTACAGTGTATGACCTGTTCAGCGGTGCTTGCCATGGCGGTCTTTGCCCTGTTCAGCTGTCTTTGCCCTGTTCAGCGGTGCTTGAGTTTGCAGTGTCTGACCTGTTCAGCGCTGCTTGCCATGGCGGTCCTTCATTGCCCAGCTAGGCTGGCGGTCCTTCATTGGGCAGCTGGGCTGTGGCTGGCAGTGGCCTCCTGGCCACTGACGATGGGGCTGCCCTCCTGGGCACTGACTCTGGCGGTGGCCTCCTGGCCACTGATGATGGGGCTGCCCTCCTGGGCACTGACGCTGGCGGTGGCCTCCTGGCCAGTGATGATGGGGCTGGCGGTGGCCTCCTGGGCAGCTGGGATGATGGCAGTCTTCTCCGTCGTGCTGCTCTTCCCGGACTTTGGCGATTTCTTCTGCCCCTTCCCCACCTTGGGAGGAGTCACAGCTGATTCGACACTCCCCCCGGGACTCTTGTGAGCGGCTTTGCTGGCTGGAGTCTTCCCCCACTCCCGCCGGGCACTGTCCAACTTCTGGTGCTTCACAGGGGGGGACTGGCTGTGCTGTGGCTCCGTGTCACACTGGCTGCCCTGGTGCCCGGTGCACTCCACATACCTCTAACAGGCACCACTGGTAACGGAGATTTTTTGGCTGAGGTGCTAGTACGGGACCTATGAATTGGAGGTGGGGGGAAGAGGTCAAGCTTGGTCAGGAAAAGTTTCTTCGGTACACTGGGATGGGTAGCTGGAGAGGGTCTGGGAGTGGAGGAAGAGGAGGTGGTTGTAGGAGGTGTAACGTTTGTGGCTTTGGGTGCAGGTGCATGCGCTGGAGGCTGTCGTGAGGTGGATGTATGTTGGGTGGGTGTGTGCCTGCGTTTGTGTACTTTGGGAGGGGGCGTCACAGACACACTGGGAGAGGACACAGGGGACGTGTAAATGGTAGTGGGGGTGGTGACTGCACGTGAGCGGGGTGTGGTGGTGGGTGTGCTGGTGCGGGACCTAGTGCCTGTAGTGGTAGTGCATGCAGGTGAGAGTGTAGACGACACTGGGAGGGAGGAGGGAGACGACGAGGAGGGGGACACAGTGGAGGCAGTGGATGTTGCTGTGTCTGTATGTGTGTGATGCTTGCGTGAGTGCCTGTGGGATGTGTGGTGCTTATGTTTGACTGAGCTCCCTTGTGTGTTGAGGTGTGTGCAGGCTGTTCTGATGGTGTGCTTGAGATAGGCAGGGGTACAGGGGATTGGGTCTGGGTGGAGGAAGTTGGAGGGGGAGGCTAGACACAGGGACAATGGCTGCCATCAGTGCTGAGGCCAGAATTTGCAGGGTTCGATGAAGGGCAGCCTGACCAGAATAAATGCCCTCCAGGAATGCATTTGTGTGTTGCAATTCCATTTCTACACCCTGGATGGCATTCAAAATGGTAGACTGCCCAACAGTGAGGGACCTGAGGAGGTCAATGGCCTCCTCACTGAGGGCAGCAGAGGTGACAGGGGCAGGGGCTGAGGTGCCTGGAGCGCAGGTGATGCCCACCCTCCTGGGTGAGCGGGCACGGGGCAAAGGCTGAGGGGCTGCTGGGAGGGCGGTGCTGGTAGGGGGGGTGGCGGCTGTACCTGTAGAAGTGGGGGGCACAGATTTTGCCGCCACCACAAGGGAGCTCCCATCGGAGGACGAGTCTGTGTCACTGGTTGCCGATCCGGTGATCGCCGTGAAGCTCCCCTCACCCTCCGTCCCACTGGTGTATTCTGAGTCCGTGGTGTGGCCCTCCATGGCCATGTGGGATGCAGCTCCCTCGTGCTCCGGTGCCACTGTACCTCCGCCTGATGATGCTGATGCACACAAGAACAGGGAGACCAAAAAACGGGGGGGACAACAGAAGAAAGATAGGTTGAGTGCATGGCTTACCGCTACCGTTGGTGGACAATACAGACACAGCAGCCCCCTGCACTAAGCCGCGCTGTTGGGCTCTACAGATGCAATTCCTGGGATAGGTCCTACATGGCTATGGTCGACATCTGCACACATAGATGACACAGGGGCATGTATACCTGTATTTGGCACTCTACAGAGCTGGGGTGGAGTGCCACATGGCCTGCAGTACGGGGGGCCTAGCTTACGGAACTCGCCTTTAGCCTAGGGAAACCCACAGCCCTCCTCCCCCACCCAGACACCTTTACTGCACGCAAAGTCAGCAGAATGATGTTTGACTCACCCCCTTGTATCTGCTGTGATGCCCTCAAGCGCCCATCCAACTCAGGGTAGGCCACTGCCAGGATCCGGAACATCAGGGGGGTCATGGTGCGACGGGCACCCCTCCCACGTTGGGAGGCCATCCCCAGCTGAGCTTCCGCCGTCTTCTTGCTCCAGCGGCGAATGTCCTCCCATCTTTTACGGCAGTGGGTGCTCCATCTCTGGTGGACCCCCAGGGTCCAGACGTCCTTGGCAATGGCACGCCAAATATTCTTCTTCTGGTGGGTGCTGACCTACATGACATGGACAGGGAAAGAAGAGAAGTCATTACCAACTGCACCGTCAAAGTGAGTGGCCCACACCCCTACCCTTGCCATGTGGCACATGCATTCACAGTCCTTCATGCACGCAGAACTGTGGCCCCTTCCTTCTTACAACCAGCCCCCTCCACTCAGGCATTGCCCATACAACGTGCTCCCTGGGTACTTACCTGTTGGTCTGGAGGACCGTAGAGTAGCGTGTACTGGGGGAGGACCCCGTCCACGAGCTTCTCCAACTCCTGTGCAGTGAAGGCAGGGGCCCTTTCCCCAAACGCACGAGCCTTTGTCTCTTCCAGACCGAGGTCACAGCAGCACTTGGAGTGTAGGTCCTCTCCTGTCGAAGATCAGGTATTGAGTGATTTAACAGATAGAAAATGGAGGTCACATCCGCGGCGGTCATGTCCGCGGCAGTGCGTATCATCACCGCCGGCGCACTTTATCATTGGCTCCTGGGACCCATAGGGTCCAATGTTAACCAATGCAGCATTGCGCGCGGTCTTCGACTGCCTACTGCAACGGTGTAGAACGCCACTGGAGTTACCTCACATCCCATTGTCCCAGTTTAGAGGTCATGCAGCCGCCATTTCAGGGGCCCACATGGCTTCATTTTCAACTGCGTCACACATACCTAGGCCTAGACTCAACACACATACAGACAACTTTTTGGATTATGTTTCGTGTTCTGTGTAGACTATGGGTACATACCTCTGAGTTGGTTGACTCTGTGGTCGCTGTTGTCCTTCCTAGGCACCGTCCGCTGGGACATGTGAGGAGATGGCGGAATCCTCCGGTGTACCGACCGCTGGTGGACCTGTTGACAATGGAGGAGCGACATTTAATCATCACCTACAGGTTTGACCGTGCCACAATCCAGGAATTGTGTACCCAGTTGGAGCCAGACCTGATGTCAGCAATCCGCCATCCCACAGGGATCCCCCCTCAAGTGCAGGTGCTATCAGTGCTCCATTTCCTAGCAAGTGGGTCATTTCAAACTACAGTGGCCATGGCATCAGGGATGTCCCAGCCTATGTTTTCCAACGTGTTGTCCAGAGTGTTGTCTGCCCTGCTGAAACACATTCGGAGCTACATCGTTTTCCCTCAGGTGGAGGATTTGGCTACAGTTAAAGGTGACTTCTATGCCCTGGGACATATCCCTAACATCATAGGTGCTATTGATGGGACCCATGTAGCTCTGGTCCCCCCCCACAGGAGTGAACAGGTGTACAGGAACCGGAAGAGTTATCATTCCATGAATGTACAGATGTTATGTTTGGCAGACCAGTACATCTCCCAAGTAAATGCTATGTTCCCTGGCTCTGTGCATGACGCCTACATCCTGCGGAATAGCAGCATCCCTTATGTGATGGGTCAACTCCAGAGGCACCGGGTGTGGCTATTAGGGGACTCTGGTTACCCCAACCTGTCATGGCTACTGACCCCAGTGAGGAATCCCAGGACCAGGGCAGAGGAACTCTACGATGAGGCCCATGGGTGGACTAGGAGAGTGATAGAAAGGACCTTCGGCCTCCTGAAGGCCAGGTTCAGGTGCCTCCATATGACAGGTGGTTCCCTATTCTACTCACCAAGGAAGGTGTGCCAGATCATCGTGGCCTGCTGTATGCTTCACAATCTGGCTTTGCGACGACAGGTGCCTTTTCTGCAGGAGGATTGTCCAGATGGCGGTGTTGTGGCAGCTGTGGAGCCTGTGGACAGTGATGAGGAGGAGGCAGAGGAAGAAGACATTGACAACAGGGACTCAGTTATCCAGCAATATTTCCAGTGACACACAGGTGAGAACACATTCCTGCCTACTACAAGTACTTTCACACTTCTATCCTCTATCCTATCTGTCGATTTCAACCAGTATATGGTAACTGAGTTGTACATTTCCCTTACAGTTTCACAGGTGTGGTTACCAACGTGTGTCATCTGCTTAGATTCCTCATGGACTTGAGATGTGTGACATAGGTATGTTGACATTACATTTGAGAACAGATTTTGTCACAGTCATTGGTAACACACATTTTCAAAATCACAGACTTACTCCAGATTGTTTTGTGGTTCAAGGGTGTGTAGTGAATCCTAGTTTGTTTTAACGGGATAACAGGAGTTAGCTTAGCCGTAGGCTTGTAAACTCGTGCCCCCGTCACCCAGTGACTTTTAACCTACTTAGCTTGCTCTGTCTTAGTCCATTTAATTATTTATTTCCGTTAAGATGGCGGCCTTGTTTATAGTTAGGCCACTTGTTATGGGTTCTATTATCAGTGTCACTGCGCCAAGGCGTCAAGATCAAGCACGAAAGACAAACATACAGTAGGCATTCACACTTAGGGATTTTCCCTCTCTATACTTTCGAGGGATTGTTGATATTAATTGCCGTCCAAAGCATGCCTGTTATCTATTGTTATGAATAACACTTATGTCAGGGGACCTTGTAGATCTGTATAAATACAACACACTTTTAGACAGATAATCAGAGGGATTCCGACCAGAGGGCATCGCCACCATCGCTGATACCGATGTTGCAGTCATCTTGATGCTGACCCAGTCTTCGTGTCCCTGCGGAGTCTGAGATAGAGACCTCATTCCAAGGTAACGAGGGTTGGGGGCTCCTCTCATGGACACGGCTTTGGCAGATTAGGTTTAACAAACCCAGCTCTCTTTTTTAGGTAGGAGGTTAGACCTATTCTCCTTAGGGTATTAGGGCTTATTCCATCTTATACATATACATAGATTTCTTTCATATCTCGCACAATGGTGGGGGTCTTTATAACAGTTTATTGAAGTGCTAAATATTGGAGGGGGTGGTAAAATGGTGAGGGGTGATGGTGGAGAAATGTCCAGGGCAGAGTCCAGTCTATTAGTCTCACAGGTGCACTACCCACATGGGCATAGGAAGTGGAGCTGGGGCAGTTCCAATATGGACAGGGTTACAAAGTGGGACAGTGGGATGACAATCATGGTGGCCTCATTTCTTGGCGGGGGTCTTGGCATCATTCTCTGTCCTGTTCCTGGATCTCAGGGACCGCTTGCGGGGTGGTTCTCCGTCTGCAGGGGGTGGGGTGCTGGTGTGGTGGTCCTGTGGCGGTGCCTCCTGTCCACTAGCGCCGGCGGAGGTGGTGGGCAGTTCTTCGTCCATGCTAGTGTCAGGGGCACCTTGGAGTGCCACAGTGCCCCTCCTGGTGTTCAGTATCTCCTTCAGCACCCCTATGATGGTGCCCAGGGTGGAGTTGATGGATCTGAGTTCCTCCCTGAAGCCCAAATAGTGTTCCTCCTGCAGGCGTTGGGTCTCCTGAAACTTGGCCAGGACCGTTGCCATAGTTTCCTGGGAGTGGTGGTATGCTCCCATGATGGAGGAGAGGGCCTCGTGGAGAGTGGGTTCCCTTGGCCTGTCCGCCCCCTGTCGCACAGCAGCCCTCCCAGTTCCCCCGTGTTCCTGGGCCTCCGTCCCCTGGACCGTGTGCCCAGTGCCACTGCCCCCAGGTCCCTGTTGTTGTTGGGGTGGTGGGGTACCCTGGGTTCCCTGTAGTGGTGGACACACAGCTGATTGACGTGTCCTGGGAACGGAGGTATGGGCCCGCTGGGTGGGTGCTGTGCTGGTGTTACCAGAGGGTGGAAGGTCTGTTGTGGCCTGTGACTGGGTGTGGGGAACTGACTGTCCCGAGGCCCACGATGGTCCGGGCTGGTCATCTGGATCCAGTTGGACAGAACTGCTGTCATCACTGTTGGCCTCTTCTGTGGGTGGGGTAGAGATGTCTGGACCCTCCTGTCTGGTGAAGTTGGGTAGTGGTCCTGCAGGGGTGGAAAGGCATAATTATTGCATCTGTGTGTGTCATGGTGTGCAATGGGTGGGTGAGCGTGTACCCCAGTGCTAGCATTCCTGTGTGGGGGCTTGTGTGATGATGGTTGGGGGGGTGTTATGGGTATGTGCAGTGGGCATGCTTTAGTGATGGGTGTCCATGCTTTGTTGCGTCATGCAGGGCTTGGTGTTGGGATGTGTGGTTTGTGTTATTAGTACATATGTGAAGAGTTGGAGTGATAGGGGTGAGGGAGAGTGTAGGAAAGTACCATCTTGCCTGGCATGTTGCCCCCATTTTTCACTGTATATATGTTGTTTTAGTTGTATGTGTCACTGGGACCCTGCCAGCCAGGGCCCCAGTGCTCATAAGTGTGCCTGAATGTGTTACCTGTGTTATGACTAACTGTCTCACTGAGGTTCTGCTATCCAGAACCTCAGTGGGTATGCTTTTTCATTTCTTTCCAAATTGTCACTAACAGGCTAGTGACCAATTTTACCAATTTACATTGGCAGACTGGAACAGCCTTATAATTCCCTAGTATATGGTACTGAGGTACCCAGGGTATTGGGGTTCCAGGATATCCCTATGGGCTGCAGCATTTCTTTTGCCACCCATAGGGAGCTCTGACAATTCTTACACAGGCCTGCCACTGCAGCCTGAGTGAAATAACGTCCACGTTATTTCACAGCCATTTACCACTGCACTTATGTAACTTATAAGTCACCTATATGTCTAACCTTTACCTGGTAAAGGTTAGGTGCAAAGTTACTTAGTGTGAGGGCACCCTGGCACTAGCCAAGGTGCCCCCACATTGTTCAGGGCAAATTCCCCGGACTTTGTGAATGCGGGGACACCATTACACACGTGCACTACACATAGGTCACTCCGAATATGGCCATGTAAAATGTCTATGATCATGGAATTGCCCCCTCTATGCCATCCTGGCATAGTTGGTACAATCCCATGATCCCACGGGTCTGTAGCTCAGACCCTGGCACTGCCAAACTACCTTTCCCTGGGTTTCACTGCAGCTGCTGCTGCTGCCAACCCCTCAGACAGGTTTCTGCCCTCGTGGGGTCCAGCCAGGCTTGGCCCAGGATGGCAGAACAAAGGACTTCCTCAGAGAGAGGGTGTTACACCCTCTCCCTTTGGAAAAAGGTGTCGGGGCTGGGGAGGAGTAGCCTCCCCCAGCCTCTGGAAATGCTTTCATGGGCACAGATGGTGCCCATTTCTGCATAAGCCAGTCTACACCGGTTCAGGGACCCCTCAGCCCTGCTCTGGCGCGAAACTGGACAAAGGAAAGGGGAGTGACCACTCCCCTGACCTGCACCTCCCCTGGGAGGTGCCCAGAGCTCCTCCAGTGTGCTCCAGACCTCTGCCATCTTGGAAACAGAGGTGCTGCTGGCACACTGGACTGCTCTGAGTGGCCAGGGCCAGCAGGTGACATCAGAGACTCCTTCTGATAGGCTCCTTCAGGTGTTGCTAGCCTATCTTCTCTCCTAAGTAGCCAAACCCTCTTTTCTGGCTATTTAGGGTCTCTGCTTTGGGGATTTCCTTAGATAACGAATGCAAGAGCTCATCAGAGTTCCTCTGCATCTCTCTCTTCACCTTCTGCCAAGGAATCAACTGCTGACCGCGCTGGAAGCCTGCAAAACTGCAACAAAGTAGCGAAGACGACTCCTGCAACTCTGTAATGCTGATCCTGCCGCCTTCTCGACTGTTTTCCTGGTGGTGCATGCTGTGGGGGTAGTCTGCCTCCTCTCTGCACTAGAAGCTCTGAAGAAATCTCCCATGGGTCGATGGAATTTTCCCCCTGCTACCGCAGGCACCAAAGAACTGCATCACCGGTCCCCTGGGTCTCCTCTCAGCACGACGAGCGAGGTCCCTTGAATCCAGCAACTCTGTCCAAGTGACTCCCACAGTCCAGTGACTCTTCAGTCCATGTTTGGTGGAGGTAAGTCCTTGCCTCCCCACGCCAGACTGCATTGCTGGGAACCGCGACTTTTGTAGCTACTCCGGCCTCTGTGCACTTCCGGTGGCAATCCTTTGTGCACAGCCAAGCCTGGGTCCACGGCACTCTAACCTGCATTGCACGACCTCCTGAGTTGTCCTCCGGCGGCGTGGGACTCCTTTGTGCAACTTCGGGTGAGCACCATTTCACTCCTCTTTGTAGTGCCTGTTCTGGCACTTCTGCAGATGCTGCCTGCTTCTGAGAGGGCTCCTTGTCTTGCTGGGTGCCCCCTCTGTCCCTTGACGCAATTGGCGACATCCTGGTCCCTCCTGGGCCACAGCAGCATCCAAAAACGCTAACCGCACGACTTGCAGCTAGCAAGGCTTGTTGGCGGTCTTTCGGTGGGAAAATACTTCTGCACGACTCTCCACGGTGAGAGGGATCCATCCTCCAAAGGGGAAGTCTCTAGCCCTTGTCGTCCCTGCAGAATCCTCAGCTTCTACTGTCCAGTAGCAGCTTCTTTGCACCCACAGCTGGCATTTCCTGGGCATCTGCCCATCTCCGACTTGCTTGTCACTTTTGGACTTGGTCCCCTTGTTCCACAGGTACCCTCGACAGGAAATCCATCATTGTTGCATTGCTGGTTTGTGTCTTTCCTGCAGAATTCCCCTATCACGACTTCTTTGTCCTTTGGGGAACTTTAGTGCACTTTGCACTCACTTTTCAGGGTCTTGGGGTGGGCTATTTTTCTAACCCTCACTGTTTTCTTACAGTCCCAGCGACCTTCTACAAGGTCACATAGGTTTGGGGTCCATTCGTGGTTCGCATTCCACTTTTGGAGTATATGGTTTGTGTTGCCCCCATCCCTATGTGTCCCCATTGCATCCTATTGTAACTATACATTGTTTGCACTGTTTTCTAAGACTATACTGCATATTTTTGGTATTGTGTACATATATCTTGTGTATATTTGCTATCTTCATACTGAGGGTACACTCTGAGATACTTTGGCATATTGTCATAAAAATAAAGTACCTTTATTTTTAGTATATCTGTGTATTGTGTTTTCTTATGATATTGTGCAAGTGACACTAGTGGTACTGTAGGAGCTTCACTCGTCTCCTAGTTCAGCCTAAGCTGCTCTGCTAAGCTACCATTATCTATCAGCCTAAGCTGCTAGACACCCTATACACTAATAAGGGATATCTGGGCCTGGTGCAAGGTGGAAGTACCCCTTGGTACTCACTACAAGCCAGCCCAGCCTCCTACATTGGTTGTGCAGCGGTGGGATAAGTGCTTTGTAACTACTTACCACTTTTGTCATTGTACTTTTCATAAGTGAAAAATATACAAAACAAGTTCAGTGTATGTACACCTAACCAAAAAGTTTTGCATTTCCTCTTTTCACTCTTTTCTAAGTCCTGAAAAGTACCTCTAAACTTTCTAAAAAGTTCTGAAAAACTTTTTCTCTCTTTTTCTATCACTTAAACACTGTCTAAAATGTCTGGCACAGGCCAAACTGTTGATCTGTCCAAACTTGCATATGATCACCTTAGCTGGAAAGGAGCAAGGAGTCTCTGCACAGAGAGAGGTTTGAGTGTAGGGAAGAATCCCCCCAGAGAACTGTTGGTTAACATGCTTATAGAACATGATAAGGCCAGAGGTGCCGCTTCTGTTGAAAAAGTAGCTAATGGTTCCCAATCTGATCCAGGGACTCCCCTAGAAAAAGATTCAGGAAAGAAACTTCCTAGCCTGCCCATTACTAGACAGCCTAGCATAGTTGGTACTGATGTAGATTCACACCATACTGATAGTGTAGTTTCACATCATAGCAAGAGTATTCCTTCTCACCACAGTAGAAGTGATGTTTCTGTTAACCAAGCTGTTAGGATGCCTTCTGTAAGGGATGGGTCTCCTTCTGTTCATTCTCACCACACCTCTGTTTCAAGGCATGTCCCACCCACCCACCCTGATGACAGATTGTTAGAAAGGGAGCTCAATAGATTGAGACTGGAACAAACCAGACTGAAGCTCAAGAAGCAACAGCTGGATTTGGATAGACAGTCCTTAGAAGTGGAAAGGGAAAGACAGAAATTGGGTTTAGAAACCCATGGTGGCAGCAGCAGTATTCCCCATAGTCATCCTGCAAAAGAGCATGATTCCAGGAATCTGCACAAGATAGGTCCCCCTTATAAGGAGGGGGATGACATTAACACGTGGTTTGCTGCACTTGAGAGGGCCTGTGTTGTACAGGATGTCCCTCAAAGGCAGTGGGCTGCTATCCTATGTCTATCATTTAGTGGAAAGGGTAGGGATAGGCTCCTTACTGTGAAAGAAAGGGAAACCAATGATTTCAAAGTTCTTAAGAATGCACTCCTGGATGGTTATGGCTTAACCACTGAACAATACAGGATGAAGTTTAGAGAGACCAAAAAGGTGTCTCCACAAGACTGGGTTGATTTTGTTGACCATTCAGTGAAGGCCTTGGAGGGGTGGTTACATGGCAGTAAAGTTACTGATTATGAAAGCCTGTATAACTTGATCCTGAGAGAGCATATTCTTAATAATTGTGTGTCTGATTTGTTGCACCAGTACTTGGTGGACTCTGATCTGACCTCTCCCCAAGAATTGGGAAAGAAGGCAGACAAATGGGTCAGAACAAGGATGAACAGAAAAGTTCATACAGGGGGTGACAAAGATGGCAATAAGAAGAAGGATGGTAAGTCTTCTGACAAGGGTGGGGACAGATCTAAAAATTAGTCTTCATCAGGCCCACAAAAACACTCTGGTGGGGGTGGTGGGTCCAAATCCTCTTCAAATCAAAACAAAGAAAAGAAACCATGGTGCTATTTATGTAAAATAAAAGGCCATTGGACAACAGATCCCAGTTGTCCAAAGAAAAGCACCAAGCCTCCTACCACTACAACCCCTGCTGCTACACCTAGTGGCCCTAGTAATAGCAGTGGTGGTGGGAGCAAACCTACTAATAGCCAATCTAAGGGAGTAGCTGGGCTCACTTTTGGTAACTTAGTTGGGGTTGGTCTTGTTAGGGAGACCACAGAGGATGTGTTAGTCTCTGAAGGGGCTATTGATTTAGCCACCTTAGTTGCTTGTCCCCTTAAAATGGATAAGTACAAGCAACTACCCCTAATAAATGGTGTTGAGGTTCAGGCCTACAGGGACACAGGTGCCAGTGTTACAATGGTAATAGAGAAACTGGTCCACCCTGAACAACACCTACTTGGTCACCAGTACCAAGTAACCGATGCTCATAACAACACCTTTAGCCACCCCATGGCTGTTGTGAATCTCAACTGGGGGGGGGGTTTCTGGCCCAAAGAAAGTTGTGGTTGCCTCAGATTTACCTGTAGACTGTCTATTAGGGAATGATTTAGAGACATCAGCTTTGGCAGAAGTGGAGTTGGAGGCTCATGCAGCAATGCTGGGCATTCCATGGCATATATTTGCTTTGACCAGGGCTCAGGCCAAAAAGCAAAAAGGACAGGGTGACTTGGATCCTGGAAGAATGGACAAAGTGCTCCCTAAAGATAGGGCTAGTAGAAGTAAAGCACTACCTACTATCCCTCCCTCTACAGTGGATTCTTCTTCTGAGGAAGAAGAATTTCCACCCTGTGCAGAACCTACACCAGAGGAGCTGGAAGCAGACACTGCTGAGCTTTTGGGTGAAGGGGGGCCTGCCAGGGAGGAGCTGAGTGTGGCACAGCAGACCTGTCCCACACTAGAGGGTCTAAGACAGCAAGCTGTCAAACAAGCAAATGGGGATGTCAGTGACTCTCACAGAGTTTACTGGTAGGACAACCTCTTGTACACTGAAGCAAGGGATCCAAAACCTGGAGCTGCCAGGAGATTAGTGATTCCTCAGGAGTACAGAAAGTTCCTCCTAACTCTTGCTCACGACATTCCCTTAGCTGGACATTTGGGGCAAATGAAAACTTGGGACAGGCTTGTTCCCCTGTTTCATTGGCCTAGAATGTCTGAGGACACAAAGGAATTTTGTAAGTCCTGTGAAACCTGTCAAGCCAGTGGCAAGACAGGTGGCACTCCAAAGGCACCCCTTATCCCACTGCCTAAGGTTGGGGTTCCCTTTGAAAGGGTAGGGGTTGACATAGTTGGCCCCCTTGACCCTCCTACTGCTTCAGGCAATAGGTTTATCTTGGTGGTAGAGGACCATGCCACCAGATATCCTGAAGCAATTCCTCTAAGGACCACTACAGCTCCTGCAGTGGCAAAGGCCCTCATGGGAATATTTTCCAGGGTGGGCTTCCCAAAAGAGGTGGTATCAGACAGGGGAAGCAATTTCATGTCTGCTTACTTAAAGGCCATGTGGAAGGAGTGTGGGGTGACAAACAAGTTCACCACACCCTATCATCCACAAACAAATGGACTGGTGGAGAGATTTAACAAAACTCTCAAAGGCATGATTATGGGACTCCCTGAAAAACTCCGCAGAAGATGGGATATCCTTTTACCATGCCTCCTTTTTTGCTTACAGGGAGGTACCCCAGAAAGGAGTGGGCTTCAGCCCCTTTGAACTTCTTATTGGTCACCCTGTGAGAGGTCCTCTAACACTTGTAAAGGAGGGTTGGGAACAACCTTTAAAAGCTCCTAAGCAAGACATAGTGGACTATGTACTTGGCCTAAGATCAAGAATGGCTGAGTACATGAAAAAGGCCAGTAAAAACCTTCAGGCCAGCCAAGAGCTCCAAAAGCAATGGCATGACCAGAAGGCTGTTCTGGTTCAGTACCAACCAGGGCAGAAAGTGTGGGTCTTGGAGCCTGTGGCCCCAAGAGTACTCCAAGATAAATGGAGTGGACCCCACACAATTATTGAGAAAAAGGGTGAAGTCACCTACTTAGTTGACTTAGGCACTGCCAGGAGTCCCCTTAGGGTGCTCCATGTCAATCGCCTGAAACCCTACTATGACAGGGCTGATCTCACCATGCTCATGGCAACTGATGAGGGACAGGAAGAAGACAGTGATCCTCTTCCTGACCTCATCTCTTCCACAGAACAAGATGCTCTAGTGGAAGGTGTTGTACTGGCAGATTGTCTTACTGCTGAGCAGAAAGACCACTGCATAAATCTCCTAGGTCAGTTTTCTGAACTCTTCTCTACTGTGCCAGGTACCACTTCTTGGTGTGAGCACACTATAGATACTGGAGACAGCTTGCCTGTCAAAAGTAAGATCTATAGGCAGCCTGACCATGTCAGAGACTGCATAAAGCAAGAGGTGCAGAAAATGTTAGAACTGGGAGTGGTTGAGCACTCTGAAAGTCCATGGGCTTCTCCTGTGGTACTTGTACCAAACCCTCATTCCAAAGATGGAAAGAAAGAAATGCGGTTTTGTGTAGACTACAGAGGTCTCAACCAGGTAACCAAAACTGACACTCACCCTATACCCAGGGCAGATGAGCTCATAGATACACTGGCATCTGCCAAGTATCTAAGCACTTTTGATTTGAACGCAGGGTATTAACAGATCAAATTATCAGAAGATGCTAAAGCTAAAACTGCATTTTCAACCATTGGAGGACATTACCAGTTCACAGTAATGCCTTTTGGATTGAAAAATGCACCTGCCACTTTTCAAAGGTTGGTGAACACAGTCCTGCAAGGGCTGGAAG
This sequence comes from Pleurodeles waltl, assembly GCF_031143425.1. Lineage (NCBI taxonomy): Eukaryota > Metazoa > Chordata > Amphibia > Caudata > Salamandridae > Pleurodeles > Pleurodeles waltl. Next base: position 299,560,905 of record NC_090436.1, read on the forward strand.
CTTTCAGTGCAGCATATTTGGACGATATAGCTGTCTTTAGCTCCAGCTGGGATGATCACCTGGTCCACCTATGGAAAGTTTTAGAGGCCCTGCAAAAGGCAGGCCTCACTATCAAGGCTTCAAAGTGCCAGATAGGGCAGGGGAAGGGGGTTTATCTGGGACACCTGGTTGGTGGAGAACATATTGCACCACTTCAGGGGAAAATCCAAACAATTATTGATTGGGTTCCCCCTACTACTCAGACTCATGTGAGAGCCTTTTTAGGCCTCACTGGGTACTATAGGAGGTTCATAAAGAACTATGGCTCCATTGCAGCCCCTCTTAATGACCTCACTTCAAAGAAAATGCCTAAAAAGGTATTATGGACAGCAAACTGTCAGAAAGCTTTTGAGGAGCTGAAGCAGGCCATGTGATCTGCACCTGTCCTGAAAAGCCCTTGTTGCTCTAAAAAATTCTATGTCCAAACTGATGCATCTGAATTACGAGTAGGGGCAGTCCTATCACAACTTAATTCTGAGGGCCAGGATCAACCTGTTGCTTTTATTAGTAGGAGGTTGACCCCTAGAGAAAAGCGTTGGTCTGCCATTGAGAGGGAGGCCTTTGCTGTGGTCTGGGCACTGAAGAAGTTGAGGCCATACCTGTTTGGCACTCACTTCATTGTTCAGACAGACCACAAACCTCTACTTTGGCTAAAACAAATGAAAGGTGAAAATCCTAAATTGTTGAGGTGGTCCATATCCCTACAGGGAATGGACTATACAGTGGAACATAGACCTGGGAGTACCCACTTCAATGCAGATGGACTCTCCAGATATTTCAACTTAGACAATGAAGACGCATCAGGTAATGACTAGTCTTATTGTCCTTCGTTTGGGGGGGGTTGTGTAGGAAAGTACCATCTTGCCTGGCATGTTACCCCCATTTTTCACTGTATATATGTTGTTTTAGTTGTATGTGTCACTGGGACCCTGCCAGCCAGGGCCCCAGTGCTCATAAGTGTGCCTGAATGTGTTACCTGTGTTATGACTAACTGTCTCACTGAGGCTCTGCTATCCAGAACCTCAGTGGGTATGCTCTCTCATTTCTTTCCAAATTGTCACTAACAGGCTAGTGACCAATTTTACCAATTTACATTGGTATACTGGAACACCCTTATAATTCCCTAGTATATGGTACTGAGGTACCCAGGGTATTGGGGTTCCAGGAGATCCCTATGGGCTGCAGCATTTCTTTTGCCACCCATAGGGAGCTCTGACAATTCTTACACAGGCCTGCCACTGCAGCCTGAGTGAAATAATGTCCACGTTATTTCACAGCCATTTACCACTGCACTTATGTAACTTATAAGTCACCTATATGTCTAACCTTTACCTGGTAAAGGTTAGGTGCAAAGTTACTTAGTGTGAGGGCACCCTGGCACTAGCCAAGGTGCCCCCACATTGTTCAGGGCAAATTCCCCGGACTTTGTGAGTGCGGGGACACCATTACACGCGTGCACTACACATAGGTCACTACCTATGTGTAGCTTCACAATGGTAACTCCGAATATGGCCATGTAACATGTCTATGATCATGGAATTGCCCCCTCTATGCCATCCTGGCATAGTTGGTACAATCCCATGATCCCACGGGTCTGTAGCTCAGACCCTGGCATTGCCAAACTACCTTTCCCTGGGTTTCACTGCAGCTGCTGCTGCTGCCAACCCCTCAGACAGGTTTCTGCCCTCCTGGGGTCCAGCCAGGCTTGGCCCAGGATGGCAGAACAAAGGACTTCCTCAGAGAGAGGGTGTTACACCCTCTCCCTTTGGAAAAAGGTGTCAGGGCTGGGGAGGAGTAGCCTCCCCCAGCCTCTGGAAATGCTTTCATGGGCACAGATGGTGGCCATTTCTGCATAAGCCAGTCTACACCGGTTCAGGGACCCCTCAGCCCTGCTCTGGCGCGAAACTGGACAAAGGAAAGGGGAGTGACCACTCCCCTGACCTGCACCTCCCCTGGGAGGTGCCCAGAACTCCTCCAGTGTGCTCCAGACCTCTGCCATCTTGGAAACAGAGGTGCTGCTGGCACACTGGACTGCTCTGAGTGGCCAGGGCCAGCAGGTGACATCAGAGACTCCTTTTGATAGGCTCCTTCAAGTGTTGCTAGCCTATCTTCTCTCCTAAGTAGCCAAACCCTCTTTTCTGGCTATTTAGGGTCTCTGCTTTGGGGATTTCCTTAGATAACGAATGCAAGAGCTCATCAGAGTTCCTCTGCATCTCTCTCTTCACCTTCTGCCAAGGAATCGACTGCTGACCGCGCTGGAAGCCTGCAAAACTGCAACAAAGTAGCGAAGACGACTACTGCAACTCTGTAACGCTGATCCTGCCGCCTTCTCGTCTGTTTTCCTGGTGGTGCATGCTGTGGGGGTAGTCTGCCTCCTCTCTGCACTAGAAGCTCCGAAGAAATCTCCCGTGGGTCGACGGAATCTTCCCCCTGCTACCGCAGGCACCAAAGAACTGCATTACCGGTCCCCTGGGTCTCCTCTCAGCATGATGAGCGAGGTCCCTTGAATCCAGCAACTCTGTCCAAGTGACTCCCACAGTCCAGTGACTCTTCAGTCCAAGTTTGGTGGAGGTAAGTCCTTGCCTCCCCACGCCAGACTGCATTGCTGGGAACTGCGACTTTTGCAGCTACTCCGGCCTCTGTGCACTTCCGGTGGAAATCCTTTGTGCACAGCCAAGCCTGGATCCACAGCACTCTAACCTGCATTGCACGACCTCCTGAGTTGTCCTCCGGAGGCGTGGGACTCCTTTGTGCAACTTCGGATGAGCACCATTTCACTCCTCTTTGTAGTGCCTGTTCCGGCACTTCTGCGGGTGCTGCCTGCTTCTGAGAGGGCTCTTTGTCTTGCTGGGCGCCCCCTCTGTTCACTGACACAATTGGCGCCATCCTGGTCCCTACTGGGCCACAGCAGCATCCAAAAATGCTAACCGCACAACTTGCAGCTAGCAAGGCTTGTTGGCGGTCTTTCGGTGGGAAAACACTTCTGCACGACTCTCTACGGCGTGGGGGATCCATCCTCCAAAGGAGAAGTCTCTAGTCCTTGTCGTCCCTGCAGAATCCTCAGCTTCTACTGTCCAGTAGCAGCTTCTTTGCACCCACAGCTGGCATTTCCTGGGCATCTGCCCATCTCCGACTTGCTTGTGACTTTTGGACTTGGTCCCCTTGTTCCACAGGTACCCTCGACTGGAAATCCATCGTTGTTGCATTGCTGGTTTGTGTCTTTCCTGGAAAATTCACCTATCACGACTTCTTTGTCCTTTGGGGAACTTTAGTGCACTTTGCACTCACTTTTCAGGGTCTTGGGGTGGGCTATTTTTCTAACCCTCACTGTTTTCTTACAGTCCCAGCGACCCTCTACAAGGTCACATAGGTTTGGGGTCCATTCGTGGTTCGCATTCCACTTTTGGAGTATATGGTTTGTGTTGCCCCCATCCCTATGTGTCCCCATTGCATCCTATTGTAACTATACATTGTTTGCACTGTTTTCTAAGACTATACTGCATATTTTTGCTATTGTGTACATATATCTTGTGTATATTTGCTATCCTCATACTGAGGGTACACTCTGAGATACTTTGGCATATTGTCATAAAAATAAAGTACCTTTATTTTTAGTATATCTGTGTATTGTGTTTTCTTATGATATTGTGCAAGTGACACTAGTGGTACTGTAGGAGCTTCACTCGTCTCCTAGTTCAGCCTAAGCTGCTCTGCTAAGCTACCATTATCTATCAGCCTAAGCTGCTAGACACCCTATACACTAATAAGGGATATCTGGGCCTGGTGCAAGGTGTAAGTACCCCTTGGTACTCACTACAAGCCAGCCCAGCCTCCTACATTGGTTGTGCAGCGGTGGGATAAGTGTTTTGTAACTACTTACCACTTTTGTCATTGTACTTTTCATAAGAGAAAAATATACAAAACAAGTTCAGTGTATGTACACCTAACCAAAAAGTTTTGCATTTCCTCTTTTCACTCTTTTCTAAGTCCTGAAAAGTACCTCTAAACTTTCTAAAAAGTTCTGAAAAACTTTTTCTCTCTTTTTCTATCACTTAAACACTGTCTAAAATGTCTGGCACAGGCCAAACTGTTGATCTGTCCAAACTTGCATATGATCACCTTAGCTGGAAAGGAGCAAGGAGTCTCTGCACAGAGAGAGGTTTGAGTGTAGGGAAGAATCCCCCCAGAGAACTGTTGGTTAACATGCTTATAGAACAGGATAAGGCCAGAGGTGCCGCTTCTGTTGAAAAAGTAGCTAATGGTTCCCAATCTGATCCAGGGACTCCCCTAGAAAAAGATTCAGGAAAGAAACTTCCTAGCCTGCCCATTACTAGACAGCCTAGCATAGTTGGTACTGATGTAGATTCACACCATACTGATAGTGTAGTTTCACATCATAGCAAGAGTATTCCTTCTCACCACAGTAGAAGTGATGTTTCTGTTAACCAAGCTGTTAGGATGCCTTCTGTAAGGGATGGGTCTCCTTCTGTTCATTCTCACCACACCTCTGTTTCAAGGCATGTCCCACCCACCCACCCTGATGACAGATTGTTAGAAAGGGAGCTCAATAGATTGAGACTGGAACAAACCAGACTGAAGCTCAAGAAGCAACAGCTGGATTTGGATAGACAGTCCTTAGAAGTGGAAAGGGAAAGACAGAAATTGGGTTTAGAAACCCATGGTGGCAGCAGCAGTATTCCCCATAGTCATCCTGCAAAAGAGCATGATTCCAGGAATCTGCACAAGATAGGTCCCCCTTATAAGGAGGGGGATGACATTAACACGTGGTTTGCTGCACTTGAGAGGGCCTGTGTTGTACAGGATGTCCCTCAAAGGCAGTGGGCTGCTATCCTATGTCTATCATTTAGTGGAAAGGGTAGGGATAGGCTCCTTACTGTGAAAGAAAGGGAAACCAATGATTTCAAAGTTCTTAAGAATGCACTCCTGGATGGTTATGGCTTAACCACTGAACAATACAGGATGAAGTTCAGAGAGACCAAAAAGGTGTCTCCACAAGACTGGGTTGATTTTGTTGACCATTCAGTGAAGGCCTTGGAGGGGTGGTTACATGGCAGTAAAGTTACTGATTATGAAAGCCTGTATAACTTGATCCTGAGAGAGCATATTCTTAATAATTGTGTGTCTGATTTGTTGCACCAGTACTTGGTGGACTCTGATCTGACCTCTCCCCAAGAATTGGGAAAGAAGGCAGACAAATGGGTCAGAACAAGGATGAACAGAAAAGTTCATACAGGGGGTGACAAAGATGGCAATAAGAAGAAGGATGGTAAGTCTTCTGACAAGGGTGGGGACAGATCTAAAAATTAGTCTTCATCAGGCCCACAAAAACACTCTGGTGGGGGTGGTGGGTCCAAATCCTCTTCAAATCAAAACAAAGAAAAGAAACCATGGTGCTATTTATGTAAAATAAAAGGCCATTGGACAACAGATCCCAGTTGTCCAAAGAAAAGCACCAAGCCTCCTACCACTACAACCCCTGCTGCTACACCTAGTGGCCCTAGTAATAGCAGTGGTGGTGGGAGCAAACCTACTAATAGCCAATCTAAGGGAGTAGCTGGGCTCACTTTTGGTAACTTAGTTGGGGTTGGTCTTGTTAGGGAGACCACAGAGGATGTGTTAGTCTCTGAAGGGGCTATTGATTTAGCCACCTTAGTTGCTTGTCCCCTTAAAATGGATAAGTACAAGCAACTACCCCTAATAAATGGTGTTGAGGTTCAGGCCTACAGGGACACAGGTGCCAGTGTTACAATGGTAATAGAGAAACTGGTCCACCCTGAACAACACCTACTTGGTCACCAGTACCAAGTAACCGATGCTCATAACAACACCTTTAGCCACCCCATGGCTGTTGTGAATCTCAACTGGGGGGGGGTTTCTGGCCCAAAGAAAGTTGTGGTTGCCTCAGATTTACCTGTAGACTGTCTATTAGGGAATGATTTAGAGACATCAGCTTTGGCAGAAGTGGAGTTGGAGGCTCATGCAGCAATGCTGGGCATTCCATGGCATATATTTGCTTTGACCAGGGCTCAGGCCAAAAAGCAAAAAGGACAGGGTGACTTGGATCCTGGAAGAATGGACAAAGTGCTCCCTAAAGATAGGGCTAGTAGAAGTAAAGCACTACCTACTATCCCTCCCTCTACAGTGGATTCTTCTTCTGAGGAAGAAGAATTTCCACCCTGTGCAGAACCTACACCAGAGGAGCTGGAAGCAGACACTGCTGAGCTTTTGGGTGAAGGGGGGCCTGCCAGGGAGGAGCTGAGTGTGGCACAGCAGACCTGTCCCACACTAGAGGGTCTAAGACAGCAAGCTGTCAAACAAGCAAATGGGGATGTCAGTGACTCTCACAGAGTTTACTGGGAGGACAACCTCTTGTACACTGAAGCAAGGGATCCAAAACCTGGAGCTGCCAGGAGATTAGTGATTCCTCAGGAGTACAGAAAGTTCCTCCTAACTCTTGCTCACGACATTCCCTTAGCTGGACATTTGGGGCAAATGAAAACTTGGGACAGGCTTGTTCCCCTGTTTCATTGGCCTAGAATGTCTGAGGACACAAAGGAATTTTGTAAGTCCTGTGAAACCTGTCAAGCCAGTGGCAAGACAGGTGGCACTCCAAAGGCACCCCTTATCCCACTGCCTAAGGTTGGGGTTCCCTTTGAAAGGGTAGGGGTTGACATAGTTGGCCCCCTTGACCCTCCTACTGCTTCAGGCAATAGGTTTATCTTGGTGGTAGTGGACCATGCCACCAGATATCCTGAAGCAATTCCTCTAAGGACCACTACAGCTCCTGCAGTGGCAAAGGCCCTCATGGGAATATTTTCCAGGGTGGGCTTCCCAAAAGAGGTGGTATCAGACAGGGGAAGCAATTTCATGTCTGCTTACTTAAAGGCCATGTGGAAGGAGTGTGGGGTGACATACAAGTTCACCACACCCTATCATCCACAAACAAATGGACTGGTGGAGAGATTTAACAAAACTCTCAAAGGCATGATTATGGGACTCCCTGAAAAACTCCGCAGAAGATGGGATATCCTTTTACCATGCCTCCTTTTTTGCTTACAGGGAGGTACCCCAGAAAGGAGTGGGCTTCAGCCCCTTTGAACTTCTTATTGGTCACCCTGTGAGAGGTCCTCTAACACTTGTAAAGGAGGGTTGGGAACAACCGTTAAAAGCTCCTAAGCAAGACATAGTGGACTATGTACTTGGCCTAAGATCAAGAATGGCTGAGTACATGAAAAAGGCCAGTAAAAACCTTCAGGCCAGCCAAGAGCTCCAAAAGCAATGGCATGACCAGAAGGCTGTTCTGGTTCAGTACCAACCAGGGCAGAAAGTGTGGGTCTTGGAGCCTGTGGCCCCAAGAGTACTCCAAGATAAATGGAGTGGACCCCACACAAATATTGAGAAAAAGGGTGAAGTCACCTACTTAGTTGACTTAGGCACTGCCAGGAGTCCCCTTAGGGTGCTCCATGTCAATCGCCTGAAACCCTACTATGACAGGGCTGATCTCACCATGCTCATGGCAACTGATGAGGGACAGGAAGAAGACAGTGATCCTCTTCCTGACCTCATCTCTTCCACAGAACAAGATGCTCTAGTGGAAGGTGTTGTACTGGCAGATTGTCTTACTGCTGAGCAGAAAGACCACTGCATAAATCTCCTAGGTCAGTTTTCTGAACTCTTCTCTACTGTGCCAGGTACCACTTCTTGGTGTGAGCACACTATAGATACTGGAGACAGCTTGCCTGTCAAAAGTAAGATCTATAGGCAGCCTGACCATGTCAGAGACTGCATAAAGCAAGAGGTGCAGAAAATGTTAGAACTGGGAGTGGTTGAGCACTCTGAAAGTCCATGGGCTTCTCCTGTGGTACTTGTACCAAACCCTCATTCCAAAGATGGAAAGAAAGAAATGCGGTTTTGTGTAGACTACAGAGGTCTCAACCAGGTAACCAAAACTGACACTCACCCTATACCCAGGGCAGATGAGCTCATAGATACACTGGCATCTGCCAAGTATCTAAGCACTTTTGATTTGAACGCAGGGTATTAACAGATCAAATTATCAGAAGATGCTAAAGCTAAAACTGCATTTTCAACCATTGGAGGACATTACCAGTTCACAGTAATGCCTTTTGGATTGAAAAATGCACCTGACACTTTTCAAAGGTTGGTGAACACAGTCCTGCAAGGGCTGGAAGCTTTCAGTGCAGCATATTTGGACGATATAGCTGTCTTTAGCTCCAGCTGGGATGATCACCTGGTCCACCTATGGAAAGTTTTAGAGGCCCTGCAAAAGGCAGGCCTCACTATCAAGGCTTCAAAGTGCCAGATAGGGCAGGGGAAGGGGGTTTATCTGGGACACCTGGTTGGTGGAGAACATATTGCACCACTTCAGGGGAAAATCCAAACAATTATTGATTGGGTTCCCCCTACTACTCAGACTCAGGTGAGAGCCTTTTTAGGCCTCACTGGGTACTATAGGAGGTTCATAAAGAACTATGGCTCCATTGCAGCCCCTCTTAATGACCTCACTTCAAAGAAAATGCCTAAAAAGGTATTATGGACAGCAAACTGTCAGAAAGCTTTTGAGGAGCTGAAGCAGGCCATGTGATCTGCACCTGTCCTGAAAAGCCCTTGTTGCTCTAAAAAATTCTATGTCCAAACTGATGCATCTGAATTACGAGTAGGGGCAGTCCTATCACAACTTAATTCTGAGGGCCAGGATCAACCTGTTGCTTTTATTAGTAGGAGGTTGACCCCTAGAGAAAAGCGTTGGTCTGCCATTGAGAGGGAGGCCTTTGCTGTGGTCTGGGCACTGAAGAAGTTGAGGCCATACCTGTTTGGCACTCACTTCATTGTTCAGACAGACCACAAACCTCTACTTTGGCTAAAACAAATGAAAGGTGAAAATCCTAAATTGTTGAGGTGGTCCATATCCCTACAGGGAATGGACTATACAGTGGAACATAGACCTGGGAGTACCCACTTCAATGCAGATGGACTCTCCAGATATTTCAACTTAGACAATGAAGACGCATCAGGTAATGACTAGTCTTATTGTCCTTCGTTTGGGGGGGGTTGTGTAGGAAAGTACCATCTTGCCTGGCATGTTACCCCCATTTTTCACTGTATATATGTTGTTTTAGTTGTATGTGTCACTGGGACCCTGCCAGCCAGGGCCCCAGTGCTCATAAGTGTGCCTGAATGTGTTACCTGTGTTATGACTAACTGTCTCACTGAGGCTCTGCTATCCAGAACCTCAGTGGGTATGCTCTCTCATTTCTTTCCAAATTGTCACTAACAGGCTAGTGACCAATTTTACCAATTTACATTGGTATACTGGAACACCCTTATAATTCCCTAGTATATGGTACTGAGGTACCCAGGGTATTGGGGTTCCAGGAGATCCCTATGGGCTGCAGCATTTCTTTTGCCACCCATAGGGAGCTCTGACAATTCTTACACAGGCCTGCCACTGCGGCCTGAGTGAAATAATGTCCACGTTATTTCACAGCCATTTACCACTGCACTTATGTAACTTATAAGTCACCTATATGTCTAACCTTTACCTGGTAAAGGTTAGGTGCAAAGTTACTTAGTGTGAGGGCACCCTGGCACTAGCCAAGGTGCCCCCACATTGTTCAGGGCAAATTCCCCGGACTTTGTGAGTGCGGGGACACCATTACACGCGTGCACTACACATAGGTCACTACCTATGTGTAGCTTCACAATGGTAACTCCGAATATGGCCATGTAACATGTCTATGATCATGGAATTGCCCCCTCTATGCCATCCTGGCATAGTTGGTACAATCCCATGATCCCACGGGTCTGTAGCTCAGACCCTGGCATTGCCAAACTACCTTTCCCTGGGTTTCACTGCAGCTGCTGCTGCTGCCAACCCCTCAGACAGGTTTCTGCCCTCCTGGGGTCCAGCCAGGCTTGGCCCAGGATGGCAGAACAAAGGACTTCCTCAGAGAGAGGGTGTTACACCCTCTCCCTTTGGAAAAAGGTGTCAGGGCTGGGGAGGAGTAGCCTCCCCCAGCCTCTGGAAATGCTTTCATGGGCACAGATGGTGGCCATTTCTGCATAAGCCAGTCTACACCGGTTCAGGGACCCCTCAGCCCTGCTCTGGCGCGAAACTGGACAAAGGAAAGGGGAGTGACCACTCCCCTGACCTGCACCTCCCCTGGGAGGTGCCCAGAACTCCTCCAGTGTGCTCCAGACCTCTGCCATCTTGGAAACAGAGGTGCTGCTGGCACACTGGACTGCTCTGAGTGGCCAGGGCCAGCAGGTGACATCAGAGACTCCTTTTGATAGGCTCCTTCAAGTGTTGCTAGCCTATCTTCTCTCCTAAGTAGCCAAACCCTCTTTTCTGGCTATTTAGGGTCTCTGCTTTGGGGATTTCCTTAGATAACGAATGCAAGAGCTCATCAGAGTTCCTCTGCATCTCTCTCTTCACCTTCTGCCAAGGAATCGACTGCTGACCGCGCTGGAAGCCTGCAAAACTGCAACAAAGTAGCGAAGACGACTACTGCAACTCTGTAACGCTGATCCTGCCGCCTTCTCGACTGTTTTCCTGGTGGTGCATGCTGTGGGGGTAGTCTGCCTCCTCTCTGCACTAGAAGCTCCGAAGAAATCTCCTGTGGGTCGACGGAATCTTCCCCCTGCTACCGCAGGCACCAAAGAACTGCATTACCGGTCCCCTGGGTCTCCTCTCAGCATGATGAGCGAGGTCCCTTGAATCCAGCAACTCTGTCCAAGTGACTCCCACAGTCCAGTGACTCTTCAGTCCAAGTTTGGTGAAGGTAAGTCCTTGCCTCCCCACGCCAGACTGCATTGCTGGGAACTGCGACTTTTGCAGCTACTCCGGCCTCTGTGCACTTCCGGTGGAAATCCTTTGTGCACAGCCAAGCCTGGATCCACAGCACTCTAACCTGCATTGCACGACCTCCTGAGTTGTCCTCCGGAGGCGTGGGACTCCTTTGTGCAACTTCGGATGAGCACCATTTCACTCCTCTTTGTAGTGCCTGTTCCGGCACTTCTGCGGGTGCTGCCTGCTTCTGAGAGGGCTCTTTGTCTTGCTGGGCGCCCCCTCTGTTCCCTGACACAATTGGCGCCATCCTGGTCCCTACTGGGCCACAGCAGCGTCCAAAAATGCTAACCGCACAACTTGCAGCTAGCAAGGCTTGTTGGCGGTCTTTTGGTGGGAAAACACTTCTGCACGACTCTCTACGGCGTGGGGGATCCATCCTCCAAAGGAGAAGTCTCTAGTCCTTGTCGTCCCTGCAGAATCCTCAGCTTCTACTGTCCAGTAGCAGCTTCTTTGCACCCACAGCTGGCATTTCCTGGGCATCTGCCCATCTCCGACTTGCTTGTGACTTTTGGACTTGGTCCCCTTGTTCCACAGGTACCCTCGACTGGAAATCCATCGTTGTTGCATTGCTGGTTTGTGTCTTTCCTGCAGAATTCCCCTATCACGACTTCTTTGTCCTTTGGGGAACTTTAGTGCACTTTGCACTCACTTTTCAGGGTCTTGGGGTGGGCTATTTTTCTAACCCTCACTGTTTTCTTACAGTCCCAGCGACCCTCTACAAGGTCACATAGGTTTGGGGTCCATTCGTGGTTCGCATTCCACTTTTGGAGTATATGGTTTGTGTTGCCCTCATCCCTATGTGTCCCCATTGCATCCTATTGTAACTATACATTGTTTGCACTGTTTTCTAAGACTATACTGCATATTTTTGCTATTGTGTACATATATCTTGTGTATATTTGCTATCCTCATACTGAGGGTACACTCTGAGATACTTTGGCATATTGTCATAAAAATAAAGTACCTTTATTTTTAGTATATCTGTGTATTGTGTTTTCTTATGATATTGTGCAAGTGACACTAGTGGTACTGTAGGAGCTTCACTCGTCTCCTAGTTCAGCCTAAGCTGCTCTGCTAAGCTACCATTATCTATCAGCCTAAGCTGCTAGACACCCTATACACTAATAAGGGATATCTGGGCCTGGTGCAAGGTGTAAGTACCCCTTGGTACTCACTACAAGCCAGCCCAGCCTCCTACATTGGTTGTGCAGCGGTGGGATAAGTGCTTTGTAACTACTTACCACTTTTGTCATTGTACTTTTCATAAGAGAAAAATATACAAAACAAGTTCAGTGTATGTACACCTAACCAAAAAGTTTTGCATTTCCTCTTTTCACTCTTTTCTAAGTCCTGAAAAGTACCTCTAAACTTTCTAAAAAGTTCTGAAAAACTTTTTCTCTCTTTTTCTATCACTTAAACACTGTCTAAAATGTCTGGCACAGGCCAAACTGTTGATCTGTCCAAACTTGCATATGATCACCTTAGCTGGAAAGGAGCAAGGAGTCTCTGCACAGAGAGAGGTTTGAGTGTAGGGAAGAATCCCCCCAGAGAACTGTTGGTTAACATGCTTATAGAACAGGATAAGGCCAGAGGTGCCGCTTCTGTTGAAAAAGTAGCTAATGGTTCCCAATCTGATCCAGGGACTCCCCTAGAAAAAGATTCAGGAAAGAAACTTCCTAGCCTGCCCATTACTAGACAGCCTAGCATAGTTGGTACTGATGTAGATTCACACCATACTGATAGTGTAGTTTCACATCATAGCAAGAGTATTCCTTCTCACCACAGTAGAAGTGATGTTTCTGTTAACCAAGCTGTTAGGATGCCTTCTGTAAGGGATGGGTCTCCTTCTGTTCATTCTCACCACACCTCTGTTTCAAGGCATGTCCCACCCACCCACCCTGATGACAGATTGTTAGAAAGGGAGCTCAATAGATTGAGACTGGAACAAACCAGACTGAAGCTCAAGAAGCAACAGCTGGATTTGGATAGACAGTCCTTAGAAGTGGAAAGGGAAAGACAGAAATTGGGTTTAGAAACCCATGGTGGCAGCAGCAGTATTCCCCATAGTCATCCTGCAAAAGAGCATGATTCCAGGAATCTGCACAAGATAGGTCCCCCTTATAAGGAGGGGGATGACATTAACACGTGGTTTGCTGCACTTGAGAGGGCCTGTGTTGTACAGGATGTCCCTCAAAGGCAGTGGGCTGCTATCCTATGTCTATCATTTAGTGGAAAGGGTAGGGATAGGCTCCTTACTGTGAAAGAAAGGGAAACCAATGATTTCAAAGTTCTTAAGAATGCACTCCTGGATGGTTATGGCTTAACCACTGAACAATACAGGATGAAGTTCAGAGAGACCAAAAAGGTGTCTCCACAAGACTGGGTTGATTTTGTTGACCATTCAGTGAAGGCCTTGGAGGGGTGGTTACATGGCAGTAAAGTTACTGATTATGAAAGCCTGTATAACTTGATCCTGAGAGAGCATATTCTTAATAATTGTGTGTCTGATTTGTTGCACCAGTACTTGGTGGACTCTGATCTGACCTCTCCCCAAGAATTGGGAAAGAAGGCAGACAAATGGGTCAGAACAAGGATGAACAGAAAAGTTCATACAGGGGGTGACAAAGATGGCAATAAGAAGAAGGATGGTAAGTCTTCTGACAAGGGTGGGGACAGATCTAAAAATTAGTCTTCATCAGGCCCACAAAAACACTCTGGTGGGGGTGGTGGGTCCAAATCCTCTTCAAATCAAAACAAAGAAAAGAAACCATGGTGCTATTTATGTAAAATAAAAGGCCATTGGACAACAGATCCCAGTTGTCCAAAGAAAAGCACCAAGCCTCCTACCACTACAACCCCTGCTGCTACACCTAGTGGCCCTAGTAATAGCAGTGGTGGTGGGAGCAAACCTACTAATAGCCAATCTAAGGGAGTAGCTGGGCTCACTTTTGGTAACTTAGTTGGGGTTGGTCTTGTTAGGGAGACCACAAAGGATGTGTTAGTCTCTGAAGGGGCTATTGATTTAGCCACCTTAGTTGCTTGTCCCCTTAAAATGGATAAGTACAAGCAACTACCCCTAATAAATGGTGTTGAGGTTCAGGCCTACAGGGACACAGGTGCCAGTGTTACAATGGTAATAGAGAAACTGGTCCACCCTGAACAACACCTACTTGGTCACCAGTACCAAGTAACCGATGCTCATAACAACACCTTTAGCCACCCCATGGCTGTTGTGAATCTCAACTGGGGGGGGGTTTCTGGCCCAAAGAAAGTTGTGGTTGCCTCAGATTTACCTGTAGACTGTCTATTAGGGAATGATTTAGAGACATCAGCTTTGGCAGAAGTGGAGTTGGAGGCTCATGCAGCAATGCTGGGCATTCCATGGCATATATTTGCTTTGACCAGGGCTCAGGCCAAAAAGCAAAAAGGACAGGGTGACTTGGATCCTGGAAGAATGGACAAAGTGCTCCCTAAAGATAGGGCTAGTAGAAGTAAAGCACTACCTACTATCCCTCCCTCTACAGTGGATTCTTCTTCTGAGGAAGAAGAATTTCCACCCTGTGCAGAACCTACACCAGAGGAGCTGGAAGCAGACACTGCTGAGCTTTTGGGTGAAGGGGGGCCTGCCAGGGAGGAGCTGAGTGTGGCACAGCAGACCTGTCCCACACTAGAGGGTCTAAGACAGCAAGCTGTCAAACAAGCAAATGGGGATGTCAGTGACTCTCACAGAGTTTACTGGGAGGACAACCTCTTGTACACTGAAGCAAGGGATCCAAAACCTGGAGCTGCCAGGAGATTAGTGATTCCTCAGGAGTACAGAAAGTTCCTCCTAACTCTTGCTCACGACATTCCCTTAGCTGGACATTTGGGGCAAATGAAAACTTGGGACAGGCTTGTTCCCCTGTTTCATTGGCCTAGAATGTCTGAGGACACAAAGGAATTTTGTAAGTCCTGTGAAACCTGTCAAGCCAGTGGCAAGACAGGTGGCACTCCAAAGGCACCCCTTATCCCACTGCCTAAGGTTGGGGTTCCCTTTGAAAGGGTAGGGGTTGACATAGTTGGCCCCCTTGACCCTCCTACTGCTTCAGGCAATAGGTTTATCTTGGTGGTAGTGGACCATGCCACCAGATATCCTGAAGCAATTCCTCTAAGGACCACTACAGCTCTTGCAGTGGCAAAGGCCCTCCTGGGAATATTTTCCAGGGTGGGCTTCCCAAAAGAGGTGGTATCAGACAGGGGAAGCAATTTCATGTCTGCTTACTTAAAGGCCATGTGGAAGGAGTGTGGGGTGACATACAAGTTCACCACACCCTATCATCCACAAACAAATGGACTGGTGGAGAGATTTAACAAAACTCTCAAAGGCATGATTATGGGACTCCCTGAAAAACTCCGCAGAAGATGGGATATCCTTTTACCATGCCTCCTTTTTTGCTTACAGGGAGGTACCCCAGAAAGGAGTGGGCTTCAGCCCCTTTGAACTTCTTATTGGTCACCCTGTGAGAGGTCCTCTAACACTTGTAAAGGAGGGTTGGGAACAACCTTTAAAAGCTCCTAAGCAAGACATAGTGGACTATGTACTTGGCCTAAGATCAAGAATGGCTGAGTACATGAAAAAGGCCAGTAAAAACCTTCAGGCCAGCCAAGAGCTCCAAAAGCAATGGCATGACCAGAAGGCTGTTCTGGTTCAGTACCAACCAGGGCAGAAAGTGTGGGTCTTGGAGCCTGTGGCCCCAAGAGTATTCCAAGATAAATGGAGTGGACCCCACACAATTATTGAGAAAAAGGGTGAAGTCACCTACTTAGTTGACTTAGGCACTGCCAGGAGTCCCCTTAGGGTGCTCCATGTCAATCGCCTGAAACCCTACTATGACAGGGCTGATCTCACCATGCTCATGGCAACTGATGAGGGACAGGAAGAAGACAGTGATCCTCTTCCTGACCTCATCTCTTCCACAGAACAAGATGCTCTAGTGGAAGGTGTTGTACTGGCAGATTGTCTTACTGCTGAGCAGAAAGACCACTGCATAAATCTCCTAGGTCAGTTTTCTGAACTCTTCTCTACTGTGCCAGGTACCACTTCTTGGTGTGAGCACACTATAGATACTGGAGACAGCTTGCCTGTCAAAAGTAAGATCTATAGGCAGCCTGACCATGTCAGAGACTGCATAAAGCAAGAGGTGCAGAAAATGTTAGAACTGGGAGTGGTTGAGCACTCTGAAAGTCCATGGGCTTCTCCTGTGGTACTTGTACCAAACCCTCATTCCAAAGATGGAAAGAAAGAAATGCGGTTTTGTGTAGACTACAGAGGTCTCAACCAGGTAACCAAAACTGACACTCACCCTATACCCAGGGCAGATGAGCTCATAGATACACTGGCATCTGCCAAGTATCTAAGCACTTTTGATTTGAACGCAGGGTATTAACAGATCAAATTATCAGAAGATGCTAAAGCTAAAACTGCATTTTCAACCATTGGAGGACATTACCAGTTCACAGTAATGCCTTTTGGATTGAAAAATGCACCTGCCACTTTTCAAAGGTTGGTGAACACAGTCCTGCAAGGGCTGGAAGCTTTCAGTGCAGCATATTTGGACGATATAGCTGTCTTTAGCTCCAGCTGGGATGATCACCTGGTCCACCTATGGAAAGTTTTAGAGGCCCTGCAAAAGGCAGGCCTCACTATCAAGGCTTCAAAGTGCCAGATAGGGCAGGGGAAGGTGGTTTATCTGGGACACCTGGTTGGTGGAGAACAGATTGCACCACTTCAGGGGAAAATCCAAACAATTATTGATTGGGTTCCCCCTACTACTCAGACTCAGGTGAGAGCCTTTTTAGGCCTCACTGGGTACTATAGGAGGTTCATAAAGAACTATGGCTCCATTGCAGCCCCTCTTAATGACCTCACTTCAAAGAAAATGCCTAAAAAGGTATTATGGACAGCAAACTGTCAGAAAGCTTTTGAGGAGCTGAAGCAGGCCATGTGATCTGCACCTGTCCTGAAAAGCCCTTGTTGCTCTAAAAAATTCTATGTCCAAACTGATGCATCTGAATTACGAGTAGGGGCAGTCCTATCACAACTTAATTCTGAGGGCCAGGATCAACCTGTTGCTTTTATTAGTAGGAGGTTGACCCCTAGAGAAAAGCGTTGGTCTGCCATTGAGAGGGAGGCCTTTGCTGTGGTCTGGGCACTGAAGAAGTTGAGGCCATACCTGTTTGGCACTCACTTCATTGTTCAGACAGACCACAAACCTCTACTTTGGCTAAAACAAATGAAAGGTGAAAATCCTAAATTGTTGAGGTGGTCCATATCCCTACAGGGAATGGACTATACAGTGGAACATAGACCTGGGAGTACCCACTTCAATGCAGATGGACTCTCCAGATATTTCAACTTAGACAATGAAGACCCATCAGGTAATGACTAGTCTTATTGTCCTTCGTTTGGGGGGGGTTGTGTAGGAAAGTACCATCTTGCCTGGCATGTTACCCCCATTTTTCACTGTATATATGTTGTTTTAGTTGTATGTGTCACTGGGACCCTGCCAGCCAGGGCCCCAGTGCTCATAAGTGTGCCTGAATGTGTTACCTGTGTTATGACTAACTGTCTCACTGAGGCTCTGCTATCCAGAACCTCAGTGGGTATGCTCTCTCATTTCTTTCCAAATTGTCACTAACAGGCTAGTGACCAATTTTACCAATTTACATTGGTATACTGGAACACCCTTATAATTCCCTAGTATATGGTACTGAGGTACCCAGGGTATTGGGGTTCCAGGAGATCCCTATGGGCTGCAGCATTTCTTTTGCCACCCATAGGGAGCTCTGACAATTCTTACACAGGCCTGCCACTGCAGCCTGAGTGAAATAATGTCCACGTTATTTCACAGCCATTTACCACTGCACTTATGTAACTTATAAGTCACCTATATGTCTAACCTTTACCTGGTAAAGGTTAGGTGCAAAGTTACTTAGTGTGAGGGCACCCTGGCACTAGCCAAGGTGCCCCCACATTGTTCAGGGCAAATTCCCCGGACTTTGTGAGTGCGGGGACACCATTACACGCGTGCACTACACATAGGTCACTACCTATGTGTAGCTTCACAATGGTAACTCCGAATATGGCCATGTAACATGTCTATGATCATGGAATTGCCCCCTCTATGCCATCCTGGCATAGTTGGTACAATCCCATGATCCCACGGGTCTGTAGCTCAGACCCTGGCATTGCCAAACTACCTTTCCCTGGGTTTCACTGCAGCTGCTGCTGCTGCCAACCCCTCAGAGAGGTTTCTGCCCTCCTGGGGTCCAGCCAGGCTTGGCCCAGGATGGCAGAACAAAGGACTTCCTCAGAGAGAGGGTGTTACACCCTCTCCCTTTGGAAAAAGGTGTCAGGGCTGGGGAGGAGTAGCCTCCCCCAGCCTCTGGAAATGCTTTCATGGGCACAGATGGTGGCCATTTCTGCATAAGCCAGTATACACCGGTTCAGGGACCCCTTAGCCCTGCTCTGGCGCGAAACTGGACAAAGGAAAGGGGAGTGACCACTCCTCTGACCTGCACCTCCCCTGGGAGGTGCCCAGAACTCCTCCAGTGTGCTCCAGACCTCTGCCATCTTGGAAACAGAGGTGCTGCTGGCACACTGGACTGCTCTGAGTGGCCAGGGCCAGCAGGTGACATCAGAGACTCCTTTTGATAGGCTCCTTCAAGTGTTGCTAGCCTATCTTCTCTCCTAAGTAGCCAAACCCTCTTTTCTGGCTATTTAGGGTCTCTGCTTTGGGGATTTCCTTAGATAACGAATGCAAGAGCTCATCAGAGTTCCTCTGCATCTCTCTCTTCACCTTCTGCCAAGGAATCGACTGCTGACCGCGCTGGAAGCCTGCAAAACTGCAACAAAGTAGCGAAGACGACTACTGCAACTCTGTAACGCTGATCCTGCCGCCTTCTCGACTGTTTTCCTGGTGGTGCATGCTGTGGGGGTAGTCTGCCTCCTCTCTGCACTAGAAGCTCCGAAGAAATCTCCCGTGGGTCGACGGAATCTTCCCCCTGCTACCGCAGGCACCAAAGAACTGCATTACCGGTCCCCTGGGTCTCCTCTCAGCATGATGAGCGAGGTCCCTTGAATCCAGCAACTCTGTCCAAGTGACTCCCACAGTCCAGTGACTCTTCAGTCCAAGTTTGGTGGAGGTAAGTCCTTGCCTCCCCACGCCAGACTGCATTGCTGGGAACTGCGACTTTTGCAGCTACTCCGGCCTCTGTGCACTTCCGGTGGAAATCCTTTGTGCACAGCCAAGCCTGGATCCACAGCACTCTAACCTGCATTGCACGACCTCCTGAGTTGTCCTCCGGAGGTGTGGGACTCCTTTGTGCAACTTCGGATGAGCACCATTTCACTCCTCTTTGTAGTGCCTGTTCCGGCACTTCTGCGGGTGCTGCCTGCTTCTGAGAGGGCTCTTTGTCTTGCTGGGCGCCCCCTCTGTTCCCTGACACAATTGGCGCCATCCTGTTCCCTACTGGGCCACAGCAGCATCCAAAAATGCTAACCGCACAACTTGCACCTAGCAAGGCTTGTTGGCGGTCTTTCGGTGGGAAAACACTTCTGCACGACTCTCTACGGCGTGGGGGATCCATCCTCCAAAGGAGAAGTCTCTAGTCCTTGTCGTCCCTGCAGAATCCTCAGCTTCTACTGTCCAGTAGCAGCTTCTTTGCACCCACAGCTGGCATTTCCTGGGCATCTGCCCATCTCCGACTTGCTTGTGACTTTTGGACTTGGTCCCCTTGTTCCACAGGTACCCTCGACTGGAAATCCATCGTTGTTGCATTGCTGGTTTGTGTCTTTCCTGCAGAATTCCCCTATCACGACTTCTTTGTCCTTTGGGGAACTTTAGTGCACTTTGCACTCACTTTTCAGGGTCTTGGGGTGGGCTATTTTTCTAACCCTCACTGTTTTCTTACAGTCCCAGCGACCCTCTACAAGGTCACATAGGTTTGGGGTCCATTCGTGGTTCGCATTCCACTTTTGGAGTATATGGTTTGTGTTGCCCCTATCCCTATGTGTCCCCATTGCATCCTATTGTAACTATACATTGTTTGCACTGTTTTCTAAGACTATACTGCATATTTTTGGTATTGTGTACATATATCTTGTGTATATTTGCTAACCTCATACTGAGGGTACACTCTGAGATACTTTGGCATATTGTCATAAAAATAAAGTACCTTTATTTTTAGTACAGTATATCTGTGTATTGTGTTTTCTTATGATATTGTGCAAGTGACACTAGTGGTACTGTAGGAGCTTCACTCGTCTCCTAGTTCAGCCTAAGCTGCTCTGCTAAGCTACCATTATCTATCAGCCTAAGCTGCTAGACACCCTATACACTAATAAGGGATACCTGGGCCTGGTGCAAGGTGTAAGTACCCCTTGGTACTCACTACAAGCCAGCCCAGCCTCCTACAGTGAGGGGGGGTATGTGATGGCATGCAGGTAGGGTGGGGGGATATGATAGTTAAGATTTGACTTACCAGAGTCCATTCCTCCACCGACTCCTCCGAGGCCCTCAGGATGCATAATGGCCAAGACCTGCTCCTCCCATGTTGTTAGTTGTGGTTGAGGAGGTGGGGGTCACACGCCAGTCCGCTGTACCGCAATGTTGTGCCTGGAGACCACGGAACGCACCTTCCCCCGTAGGTCGTTCCACCTCTTCCTGATGTCGTCCCGATTTCTTGGGTGCTGTCCCACTGCGTTGACCCTGTTGACTATTTTTCTCCATAGCTCCATCTTCCTTGCAATAGAGGTGTGCTGCACCTGTGCTCCAAATAGGCTGAGGGGCTGCTGGGAGGGCGGGGCTGGTGCGCTGGGTGGCGGCTGTACCTGTTTTGGCGGTGGGCACGGATGTTGCCGCCACCGCAAGGGAGCTCCCTTCCGAGGACGTGTCGGTGTCGCTGACATCTCCACGGGTCCCCGTTGTGGAGCTCCCCTCGCCCTCCGTCTCACTGGTGAACTCGGAGTCTGTTGCATGGCCCTCCGGGGCCATGAGAGATGCAGCTCCCTTGTGCGCCGATGCCACTTCTCCTCCGCCTTATGATGCTAATGCACACATGCACAGGAAGACAAAGAAAATGGGGGGGTGGAGAAATAAAGACAGGTTGAGTGCATGCATTGGCAACACCGTTGTCGGAGAGGACAGACACAGAAGCCCCCAGCACTACGCTGCGCAATCGGGGTACACTACTCAGTTGTTGTGACTAGGCCTACACGTCTATGGACGACAAATGCACACATGGGTGATGCAGGACCATGAATAGCTGTACTTGGCACCCTACAGAGGTGGCGGGCGGGGGCACAGGATCATGCCTAACGGAGGGGCCTAGCCTACAGAAAGCGCCCTGGCCTAGAGTTACCCACAGCCCTCCTCCCCAACCCAGACACCTCCACTGCGCGCAAAGATAGCAGAATGTGCAGATACTCACCCCCTTGTGTCTGCTGTGATGTCCTCACGCGCCCATCCAAATCGGGGTAGGCCACCGCCAGGATCCGGGACATCAGGGGGGTCAATTGGCGGCTGGCACCCCTCCTACGTTGGGAGGCCATCCCCAGCAGAGACTCGACGGTCTTTCTGGTCCCGCGGCGGATGTCCTCCCACCTCTTTCGGCAGTGGGTGCCCCGTCTGTTGTGGACCCCCAGGGCCCGGACGTCCTTGGCGATGGCACGCCAAATGTCGATCTTCTGATGGGCGCTCACCTATGTGACATGTACAGGGAGGGAAAGGAAATATCATCAGTTTTCTGCATGGTCGATGTGAGTGGCCCCCCCTCCCCAACCTTGCCATGTGGCACATGCTCTCATCTGTCGTGCGTTGCACTCCTCATTCGCTCCCCTCCCCACCATCTTACATCCACCCCACTCAACACAGGCATAGCCCATACTACGTGCTCCCAGTGTACTTACCTGTTTGTCTGGAGGACCGTAGAGTAGCGCATACTGGGGGAGGACCCCATCAACAAGTTTCTCCAGTTCCTCAGATGTGAAGGCAGGGGCCCTTTCCCCAGTCGCAGCAGCCATTGTCTCTTCCAGACCGAGGTCACAGCAGCACTTGCAGTATAGGTCCTCTCCTGTGGATGATCAGGTCTCGAGTGATTAAGCAGATAGAAAATGGCGGTCACGCCCGCGGCGGTGCGTACCGCGGCGGTGCGTACCGCGACCGCCGGCGCACATCGTCATTGGCTCCTGAAACCCGTAGGCTTCAATGTTAACCAATGCGGCTTGGCACCGCGGTCTTCGACCGCCTACCGCCACGGTGTGCCACGCCAGCGCATTGACCTCACATCCCACTGTCACACTTCACAGGTCAGGCAGCCGCCATTTCAAGGGCCCACATGGCATAATTTCTACTGCGTCACACAGGCCTAGGCCGTGCATTGCCACTCATACAAGCCTTTCTATGCATTGCGAATCTTTTACTGTGCAAGCTGTGTGAACAAACCTCTGGTTTGCTTGACTCTGTGCTCCATGTTGTCCTTCCTAGGCACCGTCCGCTGGGACTTGCGAGGAGAAGGATGAATCCTCCCGTGTACCGACCGCTGGTGGACCTGTCGACAATGGAAGAACGACATATTATACTTAGATACAGGCTTGACCGAGCCAATATACATGAACTGTGTGCCCAGCTGGAGCAAGACCTGATGTCCCCTATGCGCCAACCCACAGGGATTCCCCCTCTGGTGCAGGTTCTGTCAGTACTCCATTTTTTGGCAAGTGGGTCTATTCAGACAACAGTGGCCATGTCATCAGGGATGTCTCAGCCTATGTTTTCTAAGGTTTTGTCCAGAGTGTTGTCTGCCCTGATGAAATACATGCGGAGCTACATTGTTTTCCCTGAGGTGGATGAATTGGCTACAGTGAAGGGTGATTTCTATGCCCTTGGACATATCCCCAACTTCATTGGTGCCATTGATGGGACCCATGTGCCTTTGGTTCCCCCCAAAGGAAGTGAACAGGTGCACAGAAACAGAAAATGTTTTCATTCGATGAATGTCCAGGTGGTCTGTTTGGCTGACCAGTACATCTCCCATGGAAATGCCAAGTTCCCTGGGTCAGTGCATGACGCGTATGTTATGCGAAATAGCAGCATCCCTTATGTGATGGAACAGCTACAGAGACACCGTGTGTGGTTATTAGGTGACTCTGGTTACCCCAACCTGTCGTGGCTACTGACCCCAGTGAGGAATCCCAGGACAAGGGCAGAGGAACGGTACAATGAGGCCGATGGGCGTACTAGGAGGATTATAGAAAGAACCTTCGGCCTCCTGAAGGCCAGGTTTAGGTGCCTGCATATGACAGGTGGATCCCTAATGTACTCACCAAAGAAGGTGTGCCATATCATCGTGGCCTGCTGTATGCTTCACAATCTTGCTTTGCGACGCCAGGTGCCTTTTGTGCAGGAGGATGGTCCAGATGCTGGTGTTGTAGCAGCTGTGGAGCCTGTGGAGAGTGAAGAGGAGGAAGACGACGGGGACGACACGGACAACAGGGATACAGTCATACAACAATATTTTCAGTAGCACACAGGTATGAAACACCCACGCCATTTCACAATTACTTAAGGCCTCCTGCGTCTCTACTGTCTGTGTTTCCCCCCAGTTCCTTTTAACTGAGTTGTGACTTTCCCTTCCCTTTTCAGAGCTGTATGACCCACTGCGTGACTTCTGCTTTGTTTGCCCATGGACTACAGCTTATTGACCTTGGTATGTTGTCATCACAATGTAACTGGACATTATTGCACCGTTATGTGTAATACATTTGTGAAAAATACAAGCAGACTCCTGTTATTTTAAGTGCAATAAGTGATTTATTTCAAGTGCTACATATAGGTACATGATTGTAAAACGGTGATGGGTGGGGGTGGAGTAATGTCCATGGCAGAGTCCAGTTCTCAGTTTCACAGGTGCATTGTCCATATGCCTGTGGAAGGATGGAGCAGGGGCAGTTTAAGGTTGGACAGGGTGACAATGTGGGACAGTGGGATAACATAAGTGGGTATCTTATGCTGGCGGGGGTCTTGCAATCCTACTCTGTCTTCTTGTGAGATCTCAGGTTCCGCTTGCGGGGTGGTTGTTCTTCAGCAGGAGGTGGGGTTCTGGTGGCCTGTCGTTGTGTGGGGGCCTCCTGTCCACTAGCGCCGGCGGAGGTGGTAGGCTGTTCCAGGCTAGTGACAGGGGCCCTTTGGGGTGCCAAATGGTCCCGCAATGTGGTGGCTATCTGGTTAAGGGCCAGGACTATGGTCCCCATTGCGGAACCAATGTTCCTCAGTTCCTCTCTGAACCCCATGTACCGTTCCTCCTGCTGTGCCTGGATCTCCTGGAACCTGCCCAGTACCGTCGCCATCGTCTCCTGGGAGTGGTGGTATGCTCCCATGGTGGTGGTGAGGGCCTCTTGGAGAGTGGGTTCCCTGGGCCTGTCCCCCCCCTGTCGCACAGCAGCCCTCCTAGTTCCCCTGTGTTCCTGGGCCTCTGTCCCCTGGACGGTGTGCCCACTACCACTGCCCCCAGGTCCCTGTTGTTGTTGGGGTGGTGGGTCAACCTGGGTGCCCTGTAGTGGCGGACACACCACTGATTGACGTGTCCTGGAGACAGAGGCATGGGCCCGCTGGGTGGGAGCTGTGCTGGTGTTACCAGAGGGGGTTAGGTCTGCTGTAGCCTGTGGCTGTGTGTGGCGAACCGACTGTCCAGAGGTCCCCGATGGGCCGGGCTGGTCATCTGGGTCCATGGAGACACAGCTGCTGTCATCGCTGGGGGGCTCTTTTGGGGGTGGGATGGACATCTCTGGACCCTCCGTGGCGGTGTGGTGGCGTTCGGGTCCTGCAGGGGTATAAGGGTATAGTTATTGCTTCTGTGTGTGGCATTTCGTGTGATGGGTGGGTGTCCGTGTACCCAAGTGCAGGCATTCCCTTGTGGGGGCTTTTGTGAGGGTGGCTTGTGGGGGTGATGTGTGTGTGTAGTGGCCGTGCTTTGGTGATGGGTGTCCATGCTTAGTGGTCGCATGCAGGGCTTGGTGTTGGGATGGGTGGGTTGTGATGGTGGGACATTTGCAAGGAGTTGTTGTGATGGGGGTGGGGGTGAGGGTGGGAGTATGTGTTGGCATGCAGGTGGGGTGGGGGTGGGAAGTAGTAGTTAGCATTGACTTACCACAGTCCATTCCTCCAGATACTCCTGCGAGGCCGTCAGGATGCAGGATGTGCAAGACTTCCTCCTCCCATGCTGTAAATTCTGGGGGAGTAGGCGGGGGTCCGCCGCCAGTCTTCTGCACTGCAATGTTGTGCCTTGATACCATGGAACGCACCTTCCCCCGTAGGTCGTTCCATCGCTTCCTGATGTCCTCCCGATTGCGTGGATGCTGTCCCACCGCGTTGACCCTGTCGACTATCCTTTGCCATAGCTCCATCTTCCTAGCAATTGTGGTGTGCTGCACCTGTGCCCCGAATAGCTGGGGCTCTACACGTACTATTTCCCCCACCATGACCCTGAGTTCTGCGTCAGAGAACCTGGGGTGTCTTTGGGGTGCCATGGGGTGGTGTGGATGAGGTGAGGGATGTTGTATGTGTTGTGGAGTGTGATGTGTGTGGTGGTGTATGGTGTTTTGTGTGTTGTAATTGTGTGGGTGATGTTGTGATTTGCCTCAGTGTGATGGTCTACTCTAAGCAGTGCTGTCTCTCTCTGTCCTTGATTCGCAATTGTGGTCGTAGGGGTTTGTGGGTGATGTGGGTGTGTGTTTTATATTGTATTAGGTGTGTGGGAGTGGTGTGTATATGTGTCTCAGGTGTGTGTATTTCAAATTGTCCAATGTGGTTGTGTTTTGTAAGGGTGTGTGTATTTTGACCGCGGCGGTGTGTACCGCCAATGGAATACCGCGGTTGAAAGACCGCCGCGTGGATTCGTGGGTCGTAATGGCATGGGCGTATTTCTGTTGGCGTGGCGGTGGAGGTTTGGTCATCGCAATTTTTTGCTGACCTTTGCTGTGGCGGACTTTTGTGGTTGTCGGGTTTTTGGAGGTTTTCAGGTAGCGGGTCAGAATGACCGTGGCGGTTTACCGCGACCGCGGCGGTGTTATGGCGGTCTTCTGACCGGCGGTAAGCGCCTTTTACCGCCAAGGTTGGAATGACCCCCTATGTTCTTGATGACAATCTAGGGCCACAAGATCTGTGAGTTGTAAATGGAATTGCCAGGATAGAATGCAGTTGCTAATCATGAGTGGGTATCCTAGGTTTGGACAAGTGATTTACAGATTTACATGTATGTGTACTAAACTTGGATCATCAACCCTAGGTACACTATTCACAACCCTAAGCCTGTGCCTGAGGGGGGAGGATGGACAAGCAACAAATAATTTCAAACAACAAGGACACCCAGGAAGCTTTGGACAGCTGCACATGGGTTTGGCCAGCACAACACAGGTATGGAGGAAGTCCAACTAGAATACACCCAAACCTTGGACAATCCCATCAACACTTACCTTTGGAAATGCAGACCATTGTCAACATCATTTCTTACCAGTAACCCATGACTTACAACAAGCAGAGAGATGCAAGCACACCCGTGGCCATGAGCTGTATGCACTCCTAGGCCATTGTACTCAATTGCCTCCTCATACTCGTAGCACAACATTTGGAGCTACATGCTGCTAGGAAGTTAAACATACAGTCATACATGTTCATTAGTGAATAGGGAAGCTGAAGTCTGTGGGTAAGACTTTGGCATCCCTATTCTGGGAGAATCAGGGTCTGACTTGCTGACTAAATCACTAATATGGTCCACTGATACATTTTCTGATTTTAAGTTTTATCCGCATAACTCATACCTATTCACATTGCCGTGCCTACAGGACTGAACTACAATCCCAAATTATGACATTACGCTAATGATTGGCCAACTCAAAGAAGGGGAAAAAAAGATACTCCACTCAAGGAACAAAACCGATCATTGACCGGCACATCACACCTTGCTATGTGTCCAACACACAGGAGTCAATCACAAATCATCAGCAAACACAAAACACAGAACAGAAATATCAACACTTACTGGAGATGTCTGGGTTCGCAAATCAAGCCACCTCTCCGATAGTGTAGGGTGCAGGTCCACCTGTAAGGCATGGAAGGGAGAAAAGTGCTCACTGTCTGTGTACTGTACAACACTTCCAAATACAAATACTATGGGCCTGATTCCGAGTGAGCCGCCCGCCTCGCGGGAACCGCCATGTGGCCGCTCCGCGGTCGAAAGACCGCGGAGGCCATTCAGGCTTTCCCGCTGGGCTGGCGGGCGACCGCCAGGAGGCCGCCCGCCAGCCCAGCGGGAAACCCCACCCCACGAGGAAGCCGGCTCCGAATGGAGCCGGCGGAGTGGGTATGTGCGACGGGTGCAGTTTGCACCCGTCGCGTATTTCAGTGTCTGCATTGCAGACACTGAAATACACAGTGGGGCCCTCTTACGGGGGCCTCTTACGGGGGCCCCTGCAGTGCCCATGCCATTGGCATGGGCACTGCAGGGGCCCCCAGGGGCCCCGCGGCACCCCCTACCGCCATCCTGTTCCTGGCGGGCGAACCGCTAAGGAACAGGATGGCGGTAGGGGGTGTCAGAATCCCCCATGGCGGCGCAGCAACCGGCGGGAGACCGCCGGTTTTCCTTGTCTGACCGCGGCCAAACCGCCGCGGTCAGAATGCCCGGCGGGGCACCGTCAGCCTGTTGGCGGTGCTCCCGCATCCCCGGCCCCGTCGGAATGACCCCCTATGTGTAATATTAACTCAGAAAGTCAAGCCTCTCAGACATGATGATACTGCATCCTACATACCACTGCAAACATGTACAGACCCGGGGACTCCAGTGAGTGAGACACACTTATCTGCACACATGCAGTGGCCCTAACTATCATGTGGTGGCAAACATGCTCCAATCACTCAATAAGGAGTACACTATTCCAAAAGGAATTCAAAGGAACCTTCAAGTTTAGGAGCAAGAGCCCTCACACATCCTTTTGGATGTCATGCTTCATCATCGGGGTGCTCCTCGTCAGACCGGCTCTGCAATGTCTGACGGGCTCCCCATGAGGGAGCTCTTCGCCGGAGATCTTTTGTGGTGAATTTCGTGGTAGAATGTACTAAAGTGATACCTACGGACAGGCACTGCTCAAGACAGGAGAGGAAACTAAAATTGGTTCTGAAACCCCAGTAAACATCACCATTCAATAAATCAAAAACAGAGGGGGTTAGACCAAGATTAAAAACAACATGAAAGTGGTAAGATGAGAGATAATGCTCAAATACTTTCTATAGTGAATGGGGACAGGGAAATTATTGCATCACCCCTAGACACAGGTCAACATGTTTCGCTTCCAGCGGTCTAAGCAGATCCTATGACGCATCATCTGGACCATCAAAACAAAAGAAACTTCTCCTGAACCACAAGTATAGACACTACCAGGTCTCTCTGGATATAAAAAATTAAATTACAAACAGACACTTACATTTAAGTATACTGTCCAACCGGTAAAATAAACAAAAAGGTCGCCCTATAAGAAAAAATCATAAATTAAATTGAAAAAAACAGTATACCCAGTATTTGTGCAAACGTAACCCGTGCCGATTCAGTGCACACACAGGGTGAGAACCATAATGCAAGGTGTAAGAAAAAATAAATCGCGAGCTTACCATCCCCAGCTATAGGAAAGGCTCCTTGGGAAGGTACAGGCCTAGGACTGTTGCTACTAATGACAAAGGAAAAAGGGGAGACCAAACTTTCATAGAACTGCAAGTAAACTGAATATGGTCAAATAAATAACAATGTCATCATAAGAGCACAAATAACAAAGAGAAAAATAGTCAGAAACAGATTGGATAAAACCATGGTCACATGGAAGCACAAATTGCTGCCTCCTAGTCGATGAAATTAACAACTATGGTTTAAAAGTTGTCTGCAACACAGTGCGGGAACACACACAGTAAAAAACTACACAGGAGGGCTGATCGCCCTCAATGTCATCAAAATGGAGACTGTAACTCATGTTAGCCTGTAATAACTATCACTAATTGAGCAGATGTGTAGTTTTTTTGTAAACAACCCGTAAGAAACCAAAACACTATTACATCTCACTCTCAACATTAGAAACGCTGTGAACACAAATGTGTGGTAAATCGAAAAAACCAAAGGCAAGGCACTGCCTCACGAGAATCTGAAATAGCCCCTGCGCTGTGAGCACGCTGACATTCTAGAAAAACACTAATGCCATAAAGAACAAAGGTGAGGAAGTGCTCACACAGTCAGCGTCGGTCCCCACGTCTGAATCCTACCCCGGCGCGTCCTCCCGAATGGATGAACGCCAGGCATAGGTGCTCCCATTTTAAGCATACAGGACGCGAAAGGAGCTGCGCTACCGGGCCGCGCGTCAGGAACATAAAAACAGAACAAGGCTCATGATGCCAACCTCCTGTCTAAGTCGTAGACATTAAAAAAGGACAAAGTCTGTGTTACTAACAGGACACCATGATGTAAAGGTGGCACACTCATTAAGTGATGAGGAGCAAACATGCTCCTTCACTAGTTAGCAGACTAAGGAGGTCATTATGACCCTGGCGGAAGGCGGAGAACCGGCGGTAAGACCGCCAACAGGCTGGCGGTCTTACTTTGTGGAATTATGACCATGGCGGTTACCGCCATGGTCATCCGCCGGTTCTCCGTTCCGCCCGCTGGGCTAGAGACCTGGGTCTCCAGCCCGGCGGCTGTCACTATACCGCTGGCGGTATTTGGACCCGGCTTACCGCTGTGGATTTCCAGCGGTTTGAACCGCCATGAAATCCATGGCAGTAAGCACTATCAGTGCCGGGGAATTCCTTCCCCGGCACTGATAGGGGTCTACCCCACCACCCACCCCCACCCCGAATCCCTCCCCTACCCCCCCACCACCCCTGCCACCCCCCAAAGGTGGCAGGGCCCCCCTCCCCACCCCGACCCCCAACATCACTTCACCCATACCCACACAACACGCACGCAGGCACCACCTACATACTTACACGCACACATGCGGACATACATGCCTACATCCACACACACAGTCAGACATGCACGCCCACATTCAAACATACATGCACACATCCATACAGACATACACGCACTCATTCCCATACACACAACACCCCCGCAGGCATACACGCACTCACACACCCCCTCTACATACACACACGCACACCCCCATGCACCCACACAACACACAACACCCCCCACCCCCCTCCCCTCGACTTACCTGGTCCGACGATCCTCCGGGAGGGGACGTGAGCCATGGGGGCAGCTCCGCCGACACCACACCGCCAACAGAACACCGCCACGGCGAATTACAGGACGTGATTCGCTGGGCGGTGTTCTGTTGGCGTGGAGGTGGAGCAACCTCCACTTCCCCGCCTCCCGCCAGTATGGCTGTTGGAGGCGAAATATATCAAAGTACTTCTCAGTTGCAATTCATGCAGCAAATACATGTGATTATATTATAGCATAACTTCAAAGCAAAGCATAAAAGTCAAAATTGCTTCACTGTAGGGCAAGGCTGTAGGGCCTATTCTCAGCTTCATCTTTCTGGGGCTTCAAGTTGATGACTCCTTTCAACAGGCAACTGACGTCTGGTTCCTGTCTGAAGTCAAGATAGTTTCAACCTAACTCTGCTGTAGTGCAGAGCCATCCTTAAAAGCAAACTCAGTGTGAGAACCGAAGAAACTTGGAGAGTGGCCAATTCTCCGAGCCTCACTCGTTCTCAGACTGGATTGAGAGGTAAACACAAAATCTACGTGCTCTTATCAGCTAGGTTCTGGGGTGAAAAACACAGCTTGGTCTACCATGTGGAAAACACAGCTTGGAAAAACACAGCTCATCTGCAATGTCTCAACTGCAATGTCTAACTCCACGTTGAAGCCAATAGGCAGCTCACCTAAATATCAAATGTAATGTCTAATGCCATGTCAAAGCCAATAGGCAGCTAAACTGAATACAGAATGTAATGTCTAATGCCATGTCAAAGCCAATAGGCAGCTAAACTGAATACAGAATGTAATGGCTAACTCCACGTTAAAGCCAATAGGCAGCTAAACTGAACACAACATGTAATGTGCTACTGTTGAACATTGAGCAACTAATATGCGCAATGGTAAAACGCAAAGTCATTGGTCAAACACAATTAATAGCATCACACTCCACCCTATGACCAATGAATTTTTGTTTACATACCTCTTATTTCAAACAAAAACAAAAAAACAAAAACTAAATCAACACAAAAAAACATTATAAGCAAATCAGATGTGAATGATAAAAGCAATCACTGTAAAGCAATGGAAGTGGATTAACATATTGATCACATAACCTTTCACACCAGATACATCTACACAGAAAAGACTGAAAACGTATATACTCTGATTGAAATAATAACTGATTGAACAGTGTCTCTAAAACAGCAATTTGATGCAGCATGAGTTCTACTCATGTAAAGGTACACGGTCCACCTGAAAGGTTTGCTGGAATGTAAGCGAAAGTCAGAGTTCCATACGAAAAAACACAGTTAACTGTTAAGGTTGCTTAGTTCCAGTGGAAGAATCAAACAAGTTGAACTTGAACTGAAGGCGCCAGTTGCGCAAAATGGATCCATAGTGTTTGTACTTTAATCAATCAGGTTCAGGTTGGGGGTTTGGTCCCTCCCCGGACCCCACACACACACACCCGAAGGAAGACCACATAGCACACGCATGGTCAGTGGCGAGACGTGGTAGGATCTGCAAAAGAAAAAAAGTATGACTTTTCTTGCAAATAACATTTGTCATCTGAAATGTGCCCTTCCTCTTCCTTTCCTTGTTTTATAATCTTCGGGCCCTTTGTTATTATTTCTGCAGGTTCTGGAGGGTCATTTGGGGATTCAACCCAAACCTTAGCACAGAGGTTTTTATCTGCTGCACCACAGCTTCCCTTTTCTTGCACTGTCAGAAGGGCTGGGGCAGACTCCTTCTTTACCAAACCTCCATTCACTGCACTTTTGACAAGTTGGGCAATTCTGTCTCCAATCTGTATGAATAAATCAGATTATTTTCCAGTGATCAGCATAATTTTGATTTCTCATTGGTAATCTGCAGCAATCACTCCCCCTAAAACCTGATCAATTTGCCATATCTGTCCTGGTAACTTTCCTCTCCCCAACTGCTCTGTGACTGTTTGTGGGACAGATTGCTGTTGTGCGTGCTGACAAATAGGACATATCAAATCTAGGGGAATGTGCATCTCTCTAATCTCTGCCCACCTGTAAGTGGCTTTTTCTCCTAGATGTCCACGTTTCTGGTGCACCCACTTAGCCATCCCCACTAAGTCAGAATTCTGGGTGGACACTTGGGACTCTGAATTTTTCTCTTTAACATCTGCAAGGGAATTGAGCCAGTTATGTACAAGCCATGTGGAAAACCAAACGGCTAAACCATTGGGAGTGAACCAAGAATCAGTGTAAAAATG
Organism: Pleurodeles waltl; assembly: GCF_031143425.1. NCBI lineage: Eukaryota > Metazoa > Chordata > Amphibia > Caudata > Salamandridae > Pleurodeles > Pleurodeles waltl. The sequence continues at coordinate 299,593,354 of NC_090436.1, forward strand.
ACACATCTCAAGCAGCTCTTGCTTTAAAGTCTGACACACATTGTAAAACGCTGTTCCTTCTCCTGTTGTAGACAACGTTTCAGTCAATGAATCATTAGTCAAACAAACATGCTTTCTATCCTCAGGGGACACGAATTCAAATGGAGCAGTCAATTTCACTGGTGACTCTTTTACCTGTGGTACTCCCTGCACCCTCTCCACATCCTGAAAAGGGGCTTGTGACACCTGTTCATGTAGGGCTGCAGTGACTCTAGCCCGGTCTTGCATGTACCAGATCCAGTGTATGATAATAGCCTCCTGTGCCTGTCCTAAACTGTGAGATTTAGGTGAACTCATCACCCACTGCATGCTTGATATTTCAGGTTTCAGAATTACATTATTCAAAAGCTTACTCCAAAGTTCCAGGGGCACTCTTGTCTTCCCCTGTACCTGATTTACATGTAAATCAGTGTTTCTCTCTTGCACTGCGCAGAAACCTAAAGCCTCAATTATTTAATTTGCTAAATCAAAAGTGCGCAGCTGCTCATGTTTTTTCCTAGTTACTTTGTACCAAAGTGTTAAGATTTCACTCAGATGAGGGCTATACTGTTTCCAAAAATCAAACAAGCTCATGAAACTCGGTGTCTCTTGCTTAGTGCAAATAGTAAGAAACTCTCAAATCTTTTGTTCTACTTGTGTCAACATCTGTCTATTTTCTGGGTTCCACTGAATTCCCAGTAACTGCACATTTTGCGACAGTACTTCTGCCTTGTCCGAATTAATTTTACTTTGCAAAAGCGTTCTGTAAATAACATTCTAAGCTCTGTTCTCAGTGTTATCTGTTAAGGAATGCTCTTCAACTGCCAAAATCTGTGGGGTGTTTTGCTCACACTGAGGCTCAGACTGTCACACAGCTGTTTTAACCCCCTCATTACTGGAATGGGAAAAGCAAGATTCTTCTAAAACAGCAGTTTTATAGATTTCAGCATTATCTTGCATTAATGTGTTCTGGCTAATTTGCTCACGTAAATTCTTATTGTCATGTTCTAACTGCCTACATCTCTCCTGCATTTTTCTGTAAGCAGATAAAAGTATCCAAACCCTTCTGTCAAAAACAAAAAGAACATCATTTCTTTCAAAAGGCACAGTTTTTAAATATGCTTTATCACAGCACTCATCCCAAGTCTCACACAGTCCTGATAAACAAGAAAGCATGTTTCTCACAGCACCATAAGGCAGTTTAACTTCACATGCATTTTCAAACATGGTCTGCCGTGCTTCTTTAATTCTCTAAACAACAAAAAAACAATTACACTTTTAAATAGTGCACTTCCAATCTCCAATTCCGACTCTGAAAACTGACGACTCCGCCAAAATGTTCTGCTTTCCTGCTTTTATCTCATGCCCGAGCTTACAGAACCTCTCTAGAATGCACTTCTGAGTTTAAAGAAGACATTTATTGTTATAATTACTTCACCACGATGTTCCTGAAAGACGAAATTAGTAGATTGGAAGCACACATTCAAAAGTAGTCGCAGCAATGAAAGCAAAATATGTCAAAGTACTTCTCAGTTGCAATGCACACAGCAAATACATGTGATTATAGTATAGCATAACTTCAAAGCAAAGCATAAAAGTCAAAATTGCATCACTGTAGGGCAAGGCTGTAGGGCCTAAACTCAGCTTCATCTTTCTGGGGCTTCAAGTTGATGACTCCGTTCAACTGCGAGAAAGAGATTTTCTACCCAAACGGGAGACAGGCAACTGACGTCTGGTTCCTGTCTGAAGTCATGATAGTTTCAATCTAACTCTGCTGTAGTCCAGAGCCATCCTTACAAGCAAATTCAGTGTGAGAACCGAAGAAACTTGGAGAGTGGCCAATTCTCCGAGCCTCACTCGTTCTCAGACTTGATAGAGAGGTAAACACAAAATCTACGTGCTCTTATCAGCTAGGGTCTGGTGTGAAAAACACAGCTTGGTCTACCATGTGGAAAAACACAGCTTGGAAAAACACAGCTCATCTGCAATGTCTCAACTGCAATGTCTAACTCCACGTTAAAGCCAATAGGCAGCTAACCCAAATATCAAATGTAATGGCTAATGCCATGTCAAAGCCAATAGGCAGCTAAACTGAATACACAATGTAATGGCTAACTCCATGTTAAAGCCAATAGGCAGCTAAACTGAACACAACATGTAATGTGCTACTGGTAAACACTGAGCAACTAATATGCGCAATGGTGAAACACAAAGTCATTGGTCAAACACAATTAATAGCATCACAAAGTGGTGTTGTAGATTCTCTTGAGATTGTACAATACCTTTGCCCACCGGAGCCTCCTTGCCTCTGTGTGATAGCCCTGTATCAAACGACCACCTGCCTCTATCTTTAAGGGTAGGAAGTGGCACACCAGCCAAATAAAGCCACCCAGCTCCTCCTCTCCAATCCTGCCAAGACGAGGCCTACCCAACATGCTTGCACCAAAAAAAGGGGTACAAAGGAGAATAGAGGGAAAGTAGGGCAGGGAAATGCAAAATAACTAAGAACACAGCCCAACTATACCCAAACTAACACTACCCACAACAGACTCCCAACACAACAAAGACAAATGTTGACACCACAAATTACCAAAAAAACACTAACACAGGATACCAGAGACAGTTATGAAACACAAAAAGACAATTTAAAGATCACACTGGAGACAAATTCACAAAATGCACAGAGAGACAAGTCAAAACACAGCCACACCGTCAGGAAATATCACAGACTGCAAAGTGAAAGTGAAAGTACACCCACTGTACCAATTCTGTAAACAGGATATCCTATTACATCACTTCCTGCCTCAAATGTGGTGTGTTTTTATTGTTATGCGTCAAAATATGATGACGCTTATAGTCTGTGTGCCATTTTTTTTACACACATGCTTAGACATAACTCTGCATCCATATTTTGAAATATGTTTCATACTTAATCAATTTCAGGGGGTACAGTGTGGGAATTACCGCTCAGGGCCAATGGATGTTTCATGACAATGTGCGTCATATTTCAATGCATATGCGTCATTTTTTTACGAATGTGTGTCTTTTTTACGCGTCTGCGTCAAAATTTCTGCCTTTAACTGGGTTTGGGTCATTTCTCATTTGTAATAGTACATGACAGTTGTGACAATACAGAGATAGGCTGATTGCACCCACATTGGGCATTACGGTGTATGGGCACATGTGACAGATCATACTACTGCGGACCATGATCCTCTACTTGTTGTACCGGATTTGCACTCCTCACTGACGCAATAGATGGCCAAACGTGTGGGATACAATTAGGTATTACCCAGTTAGGATAGCAAGGCGACGCAACTCAATACAGTAACTCAATGCCTATAGGTCAATGTGTGTGATTTGGCTACTACTATTGTTGTTGTCCCACTGTGTGACCATCACAACATGCATTTTATCAAATCTGCTTGTATGCATACGCAGTCAATGTTTCCAACCCTCAGATGCTATTCAGTGTGGAAAGGAGAGAGGACATGTGTTAGTCATACACGTAGCAACAACTGCTGTGTGCACTTCCTAGGTTTTTTGGATCATAAGCACCACCAATGACAAAGCATGCACAGGATAGACAGCAGACGGTTGTTCAAGGCAATGTTCCAAAACTTAGCCATCACATGTCCTGGAATGTTGGATACTACTTCCTAGGCACTTGTTTGTTTACCCATCATGAGTCAGGCATGGGATAATGCTATGTGGGTACCGTGTTTGTGACACAGAGTCCCAAATATAATACACAAATGTAATGTTACGTCACAGTTGGAGTAATATAAATGAGCCATGTCTCTCCTGTGGCAGACCGAGCAGCACGTGTTCACATATTTCCAGTGGTAAAATGCACAGAGGTGTCTGGTTCATGTGTGTGGGCCAATGTTTAGCCTGTATCATTATTGGGGTCCATGTTGTCACAGTTACGTGCAGGTCTAGTCATGAGTCCTTGGAGCCATTTCCTGCATCTACAAAGTATCCTTCGCAGATCAATTGAAGGAAAGCCAATGAGGAATTGAGAACACACATGGGGATAGTCCAGTTCAGTCACTGCAGACGTGTTATAAGTTAATGTCTCAGGATTCTTATACCGGCAGGTGTCCTCACAACATTTGTACACAGGTTGGCCTCTAAAAGTCCCACTGCATCTGGGAACATTAGTGCCTCTGTGGTGATTAATGTCACAGCTATTCACTACGCAAGACCCATCAATATGTTGGGGGCAATGTGAATCAGTGTGTGGACTGTCAGGGTCCTAACATGTGTAGACATTTCATGCACATTATCTGACGTTGTTTGTTGTGCTGGAGGTACCATACCCAATCCATGCATACAGCCATGGTACACTGTCACTATTTGTCACTCATACATACATGAAACCCAGACAAGGGATAGGCCATGATTTGGCTATTTGGAGACAAGCTCCGCCCTATGGTACAATAAATAAACTGAGTCTGCTATACAATGTATTTGAGTATGCATTGTAGACCCACCTGACACAATACCCCAGGAGGAAAGTGAGGGCTGGAAAAGCAACTATGATACAAATGTAGCCACAAGGAACCTTTAGGGTAACACAAAGACAGGATCCAGTCAGGCTAACAGGATGCAGGGTCAATCAGAATCCAAAAATGTAACAAGGCAAATACACAGTGGTCGGACTGAGACTGGTCACAGGTGGAACAACACTGTGGAAAGTGAAAACTGTGTTTCTCCTGTGTGTTGGAACATAACACATTAACCCAAGGGCTGTGCTACACAGCTGATTTTTATGGCAATGCATAACAGTGTTATAGATAAAATGGCAGCTTCTATGCTGTTCCAGGCAGCTGCAAGGGCAGTGCATGTTCAAATGGCTGGTCTCCATGGAAGTGCTCACAGGTGTGTGCAGCTTCAGTCTCTCACAAGTCCTGTAGGTGAGATTCAAGTTCAAGGGGCCAACAGTACCTTTCACATGGGAAGCAATGTACAGGTGATTACAGATGGTACAGACTACAAGGCAGTGCATTATTTAACCTGACGTCCATGCAGACAGAAGTACAATGACTATGGCATACCATACTAAAGAGGGAAGCACACTGGATTCACATTGTGAGTCTGGGTGTGTGTAGAGGAGGGATTATCTGGGTACACATATTCCCATTCCAGGGAACTCTGAAGAAGGGTGGGCTGAGACAGGGAACATGGGTATGGCTGGACTTAGGACATGGGCTGCCATGTGCAGGGGATGTCATGTGAGCAATGCTAGCCATACCTGGGGCACTTGTGCTATCAATTTGCTGCTTACATGGATTTCTTGTCACACATACTCCTTGCAAAGATAGCTGATGTCACACTTGCTGCTGTCAAGGGTCTGGTCAAACATTCCTGTTGCCAATGCAATAGCACATCCACTGCCTCATGTATGAGGCATTTTGTTTCCATATTGATGGTGTCTTTGTTGTGTGCCATATGCTGCAATGAACCATGTTGCCAACATGTATGTGTGAAATAGCTGTCGTTCTCTGCTATTGCCCTTCAAATGTGAAATGGACAGGATATTTGTCATTTACAGTGTGTATGAAGTTGGCTGTACATTCATACCTATCAAATGTGATGTGGATTTTTTAGTATCCTAATATGTATTTCTGCAATGCTCCATGAGGCTACACTCTGATTATGAATCTTAGGGATAATGTGTTGCAAAAATGATTACCCAGACCATGATATAGTGATTAGAATAGGTGTTTAATGACATATGGTAAGACAGTGGTGATGGTGACTATAGCTAAAAGATGTTTTGGACAATGTGTGGTCTCAGACGCAATCCTGCAACTGTGTTTGGATGGTCCCCCTCATGTTGATGGACAACGTCCTCCTCTTTCTCCTCTTCAGGCATTTGCGGGTCTGGTTCATATAAGGGAATGTTCTTCCTTACACAAATGTTGTGCAGGATGGCACAGGTCAAAATGATCTTTCAGACCATTTCTGGTAAGTGTAGGAGGCTGCCTCCGGTGATGTCGAGGCACCTTAATCTTGACTACAGGATGCCAAAAGTCCTCTCGACTATGGTGCATGTCCTCCCATGTGCCTCATTATAGTCACGCTCTGATGCTGTGCTTGGGTTTGCAAATTTGGTAATGATCCATGGCTGGATCTCATACCCCTGATCAGCTGAAAGAGAAAATGAGTGAGAAAATGTTGATGTTGCTTGCACCCTGATTATCACTTTGCATGGCAGTTTTTCTCTTGTGTTGTCTGTGACTCATCTGTGTTTGTGTCATTGTGTGGAATCCTAGGCTTCTGGGATGTACCATCAGCATTGGGTTGTTTCATTATCTGAACTGGTGTTTGGCTCATTGGCTGGATTTCAGCGGTATTTTTGTAGAGTTGCAGTACATTGTGTACTCCCTTGCATTATGTCATGTGAAAGAGGTGTCCATGTGTCTTAACTGGGGGTGATATGATACTTTCATACATAGAATCAATTCCACAGTGGTGGTAACACGGTTACACCTATATGGCCTGGACATCCCATCCAATTTAACATATGCAATAGAATTTGTTAAACATCAGTGAGGCCCTTTGATTTGGATAGGTGAAAATGTACAGCACATCTCCATACGTTCTCAGCACTGAATTATTGACAATTGACAATGCACAAATGTCCCATGTGTGACAAGTTATCTGCAGACCTATTTCTCTGCCCTTGCTGAGTTGACTCATGGTCAAACGTGTACCTATTCTACTTAACCTGGTCCAGTTCAGCTGGCTAACTTGGTTGTGAGGTTGACATTTTGAGTGTCAGAAGGTCCATACGCCTGTACATCTGTTGTGTATATGTGTAATTGTCTCAAACCGTATGTGTAGGAATGTGTACTTTCAATATTGTCACATCAATATGTGTTCTTAGCACAGTCCACTTGCTTATTGGTAGTGGACAATATCAGAGCAGGAGTGATGTGAGATATTGGTACTGCCTCAATTATTCCATGTCACCTTCATTAGAGTCATCATCATCATGCTATGTGTCTCATGGTGTTTGACCTGCAGCAAAACACACTGCACATCCCTTACACAGATGCTGTGCTGTGTGTACATAAGTAGGTTTCTGTACTTACCAACAAGTAGGCCATTGCCATATCGTCCATCCTGGAAGTGTTGATTGATGGTACAGTGGCGGAAGATGAATTAATCATGTACACTCCCAGGATACTTTGCCACGATGTTGGTGATCAATCCCCGGTTATCGACAATGGCCTGCACATTGATGGAGTGTGTGTGCTTCCTGTTGCGGTATAGATGCTCCTTTGCAGCAGGTGGCACAATCTGTACATGTGTGCAGTCAATGGCACCAAACACGTGCGGGAAGCCATTGATTTGATAGAACCCCTATTTGGTCTCCTGCTGCTTCTGCTGTGTGTTGGGGAAGCTGATGTGGCAGGGTGTGAGGGAGATGATGGAAACGAGTACCTTGGGAAGGAAGGCAGAGAATAAGGGCTGTGAGGTCCCGGTAACCAGGACACCAGTGGTTTGAAAAGAGCCACTTGCAAGCATGTGCAGGACAGCTAGCAGTTTGGTCTCTGGTGGAATGATGTGGAGTGTCTGCAAGCTGGGTGGCAATGGTGGCTCAATGTGGCGCAGCAGCTGCTGTATGGCGTGCCAGTTTAGTCTGTCCCTCTGGATGATGTCATGTTCCCTGAGGCCCTAAAGGGTTGGCCTGTCCTGAATATGCTCTCCTGCCTTCTGCGTTGCCTTTGGGGTCCCTGTTGGTGTGGTGGAAGCTGCTGCTGTTGCTCCTGTGCTCTGCGTCTTTGTGCATGCTGGATGAATAGCACCTCCATGTCTTCCTTTTTAAGCTCTGATGTTGCTTCTGTGTGTTTTCCTTAAGTAGTGGTGAGTTTGCCCCATTTTAACGCCTGCCCTGACCGAGGCATTACATTTTGGTGCAAATCAGAATTTGAGTCATTTTTCGGATCCGTCTCCCAGCCGTGCACCATTTTTGCACGGTTGAATAAATATGGTGCATGGGTGTTTAAGTCATTTTTTACATGGGAACGCCTACCTTGCATCTCATTGGCGCAAGGTGGTTTCACGCATCCAGAAAATGATGCACACTGGGATATTTTGACGTTAGACTGGTCTAGCATCAAAGTATAGATATGGTGTTAGCTTTGCGCCAAATTTGTGTCAAAATTAAAGACGCTAATCCGGCGCAGGATGAGTATAAATAGGGGCCTTAGTGTTTTCTTACACTCCAAGCGACCTTCTACACACTACACTAGCCTAGGGGTCCATTCGTGGTTCGCATTCCACTTTCTTAGTGTATGGTTTGTGTTTCACCTAGGCCTCTTGCATCCTATTGTCCTTTACAGTGTTTCTACTACTTTCTGACTGTTTTACTTACCTGATTTGGTTAGTTGTGTATATTTTGTGTATGTTACTTATCTCCTAAGGGAGTATATCCTCTGAGATATTTTTGGCTCATTGTCACTAAAATAAAGTACCTTTATTTTTTTGTAACCATGAGTATTGTCTTTCTGATGATATAGTACCTATATGATATAAGTGGTATTGCATGAGTTTTGCATGCCTCCCAGTTCAGCCTTAGCTGCTCTGTTATAGCTACCTCTATCAGCCTAAGCTGCTAGAATACTACTACACTTTACTAATAAGGGATAACTTGACCTGGCATAAGGTGTAAGTACAATTGGTACCCACTATAAGGCAGGCCAGCTTCCTACACATCCCAATGTGTGACTCATACTGCCAACCACAAAGGGTACACTGCACTAGCAGTCTAAGCAACACCAGACTTGCCCATGCACCATCCCCGCCCGTCAATGTGAAATTGTACACCATTATGTTCACAGTCATACACCATGGGCCTGATTACAACTTTGGAGGAGGTGTTAATCCGTCCCAAATATGACAGATATACCACCAGCCGTATTATGAGTTCCATAGGATATAATGGACTCGTAATACGGTTGGTGGTATATCTGTCACTTTTGGGACGAATTAACACCTTCCTCCAAAGTTGTAATCAGGCCCCATGTGTTTTATGTGTGTGGTTCTTTTCCCATGTGTCTCACATGGTTGTGTCAGAGTAGTTGTGGGCTCAGCCTGTATTTGTTGTGACCCACAGTTTGCAATCTGTGGTACATATTTTCTGTAGTGGCACAGTTCTGATCAGCATCAAAATGTGTGGCTCCACTCTACACCAGTTTAGTTGTTCTGGGTAGTGGCATGTTTCCAGTGATACAGGACCACCCTGCTATTCCCTCAGCGTCTGCCCAGATTATTTTTCCCTGCATCCAGGGGGCATCCGTACTGCATGATGGAGTGGTGGCTGCCTTATGTGGATGTGTTGTTAATGTCCAGGGTGAGGGTGCTACCTGCACATGTCTGGCTACTGTTGGGAACGGTTGCAATGAATTGTGTGCCGTAAGATGCAGTACACATGTTTTGGGAAATGAGGCAAGCCAGTTGCAAGGTGTTACTGCAAGGGACACCACCGTGACATAACCCCAGGAATGGTATTGACTGACTTCCTAGTCTCTGATGTCTATATCGTGTTATTTGGAGTTTATTTGACTATATACAAGGATGTTGTGATGACACAACCAGAAGCTCAGTCATTAAACATGCCTTCCATCCTATGTGCTGCATATGGATATGTAGGTATTTAGCCGTGGTGATTGACATCTTTTCAGGTTGTGTATGTGTTGTGGTGCATGGCACTTCGAAGGCGTGGGCACATGGGTAGCGTACGTCTGCATTGTGCTACTTACTTCATGTGCAATGTGTCCCTCTGCACTCCTTTGACATGCTTTGAGTGTGTCCTAGGTGTTTCCCCCTTCTTACACTTGATAATTTAGCATTAATTTCCCCCATGCAACTTACCCTGCGTTTGTGGTGTTTCCTGCTAGTCTGCGCTGTACTGTTCTGTGTTCCAGTGACTGGTTCCTCTGGGATGACTGCTGCAACCATCTCCTCCATCTCGTTCAGGTCCCCTTGTGGTGCTGGACTACCACCTTCAGTTTGCAGTGCTGCCTTCCTGTTCCTTGCCATTTTTTGCTTTGTTCTTCACAAGTATGCCAGCGTTTCTTGCACTCTGTTACGGTTCTCCTCACGTCTGCCACACTGTTGATCTTGTCAACTATCTACTGCCATATTGCCTCTCTCCTACCAATTGGCAATTTGGAGGTGACAAAGAGCTGATGTTGGTGCTCCTTAGCCTCTTTCACAAGTATGTCATGCTTCTCCGCACTAAAACTACACTTTCTCTTTTTCTTCTCCTCCCCTCGGACTTCTGTGTGTCTTCCTGGTTGGTTCCTAGTTGAATGGGGTCACCCTGGGGTCTCTCCTAGCTTTCTGGGTCCATTTTGCCTCTCCTTTGCACTGTTGTCTGCATTAGCGTCTGAAGTTGACGTTCATGCGGTTAAAAATGGTGCATATCTGTTTTGCGACAAATTTACGTGCCGTAAAACAGGTTAGAGTCATTTTTGTGGCGTTAACGTAATTTTGGCTTATGACAAGACACAATTGGTAATGTCAAAAATTTTGACTCTGACCATTTTTAGCGTCGTCTTGCATCATTGTATAAATATGCCGCCCAGACGGCGCTACACACCTGAAAGTTCTGTGCCTGCCCTCACACAATGCAGTCTCCAACCCCCTGGTGTTTGTCTAGGGCCTGGCCTGGGCAAGGCAGGATCTTACAAACAAGAGAAACTTTCCTTTGAAGTTTTCCTACTTCAAAGGCAGAAAGGAGTATATGTAGTGGACCCAAAACCCCACAAAATGAGATCACTTCTGGATTCAAGAGGAACCTCTGCCAAGGAGAAGAGCTGAGGAGAAGTGCTGCCCCTGCCTGTGACTGTGCTTTGTTGGGTTATCCTACAGTTGCTTCTTCTGCCTGTGAAAGGGAACAAAGACTGGACTTTGTTGTTCATTCCTGCTTGAGAATAATCTCCAAGGGCTTGACTGAGCTTGTCCCCTGTTGTTGAAGTCTCAGGGCCATCAAAGACATCTCCTGCTAGCACCTGGACTCTCTACTGAGACTCCTGCCCTGCCAAGTGGTGCCCTATCCAGTTTCTGGGCCCTTGAGAGGTGAAGCTGGCAGCCAAGAACTGAAAATCCATGCACAGAACGCCACGCGGGGAAATTTACGATGCACCTTCCGCAACGTGGATGATAAATGATGTGCCGTCGGCTTCGCGGCTGAAATCAATGCTCCACCTGCATCGCAGCTGGGAGATCAACGCAACACAGCTGGAGAAATGACACTCAACATCAGCTTATGGATAACAACGCAAAACCTACGTATCGCAGTTTTCTAACACCGTGCCAATGGATTTTCCACGCATCATCCATGGGCGTCCAAGTGAACTGGACTCTGCACGGATCTGAGGTACCCCGTCAGGAAATTGACACATCGTTCTCTTGTGATGGAGAAAAACGATGCAACACCGACCCGACTGGAGAAGGAAACGATGCACGGGCAAACTTGTGAGTATGGAATCGACGCATTGCTACCCTTTTCTGATGCATATTCACCTGTGCTGCTTTATGTTTGATGCTAACCATGTACTTTGTGTAACAACAGCATTCTCGCTGTTTTCCAAGGATTAAGACTCCTATATCCAGATGTTTACTTTTTGACGCAAAACTGCACAATCGTAGTTTTGCATCAAAAAGCTTAGCACCAGCTTGCGCCATTCCTGTGCGTCAGCCGGTCACCATATTTATGGAACGGCGCAAGCCGGTGCAAAGGGTGGGCTAGCGAAAAAAAAAAATGACCTTCGCCAGGTGGGTTTGCGGTATGTGAGAAGGGGGCTTTGCACCAAAAAATGACGTTAGGCTGGTTAGAGGCAAAATTAAAATGCATCTAACCAGCTTAGCATCATTTTCTGATGCAAAACCATCCAAACCACAAGACTCCTGTCTTAGAAAAGACAGGAGTCATGCCCACCACCCCAATGGCCAGCACAGGGGACCAGTGTCCCCTGGGCATGGCCATTGCACCCTATTGCCATGGTCCCCCATCCTCCGGTGTCCTTCTGGTGTGCACAAAGAAAATGGGTAGGCTCAACAGGGTGCACTTCTCAAACGTGCTTAAAAGTCAGTGAGAGTGATCGTTGAAACGGAAGCTATGGTGCAATGTGGTGACATGAGCTCCACTACCCATGGCGTAATCTGGTGTTCAAATGAAACAACAAGCAGAATTAAACTAAGACACCGCAGCACTCCAAAGAGTTATCATAAGTAAATAAGTCCTCCAATGAAGTTGAGTAGTCATGGGTTCTTTAATAGTAGTCTTGAGCATCATGTCCATAGAATGGTCGTTGTTCCATATTCACAGCCATCATAATCATAGGATGAACCTTGTATCAAAAGAAACAGCCAACACGTGTTTTGTCACAACAGGTGACCTCTTCAAGGCTGCAAAATTTATATAACAAATTGTAGTATTCAAACCTAATCCACATGTCTTTGAGGATGATATCATATGGAGTGAGTCCTGTGAGTCCTGTGAGATTCACATAATGAAGCGTGCGTCCAGCTAAAAAAGGGACAGGAAGTAAATTATCCCTCTATGGTTGGGTAAGGAAAGTCACCGGACATGATTGTGAAAACACACAAGTTGCTGTGCTGACAAGACATATCAGCAAGGGCAAAAGTATCATAAGTGTCCACTGCATAACAGTGTCAAATGAACAGAATTTATGGTGGGTAGATGTATTGGCCCATCACCAACATTAGTGCAGTACTGTACTGGATCCACCAAAGATGAGGGAGTAGTGGAGAAATCATGGCAGTGAAGGAGCAGAGAAAACATACCTTAAGTAGTGAGCGTGTTCTAAGTATTGTCAGTAAGTACCTGGTGCGGGTGGGAGTGTTCCTGGGTCTTGAGGAGGGCACCTGTGGACACCATTTCATGGTGTTTAACCATGGCAATGGGTCCACAGGTCCCCTAACGCCTGGTCTGACCCAGGCACTTTGCACCATTAGTTAGCCCCTCCTCCGAGCTTTGTGTCATTTTAGCACAGGGGATAAATATGGGGCTATGGGGATAGCACCATTCTTTAGATGGGAACACCTACCTTGAATCTCATTGACACAAGGTAGGTTTACACATCTAAACAATGGTGCAAACTCCAATATTTTGACGTTAGATGTGTCTAACATCAAAATATAAACATTGGAGTTAGTTTTACGCCAAATTTGCATTAAAACAATTATGCAAACTTAGAGGCATATTTATAATCTGTTTGCACTGAATTAGCGTCATTTTATTTGACGCTAATTCAGCGCAAACTTAACTCCATATTTATAATTTGATACTAGGCCCGTCTAGTGTAAAAAAAGGAGTTAACGTCATTTGTTGGATGCGTGAAACTACCTTGCATCAGTGAGATGCAAGGTAGGCGTTCCCATCCTACAAATTACTTTAAGGCCCTAGTGTTACGACTCTGCCGTCCCATCTCTACGGGGCGCTGTACGCAGACTATTTGTAGCCTGGGAATTATCATTAACACTCATCCACTGTCCCTTTCTGACTCCTGTTTGCTTCCCTTTTCGATATGGCATGATATAGAAGAACTACATTTGCTCCCATGGACTTCAGGTCCCATAATGCACTGCCTGGTAGTCTGTAAGACATGTAGGGGGTCATTCTAAGTCTGGCGGGCGGCGGAGGCCGCCCGCCAGACTTCCCCCACCAAAATACCGCTCCGCGGTCGAAAGACCGCTGAGGGTATTTTGGGATTTGCCCTGGGCTGGCGGGCGACCGCCAAAAGGCCGCCCGCCAGCCCAGGGCAAATCAACCTTCCCACGAGGATGCCAGCTCAGAATTGAGCCGGCGGAGTGGGAAGGTGCGACGGGTGCAGTGGCACCCGTCGCGTATTTCAGTGTCTGCAAAGCAGACACTGAAATACAGAGTGGGGCCCTCTTACGGGGGGCCCCGCGGCACCCCCTACCGCCATCCTGTTCCTGGTGGGAGACCCGCCAGGAACAGGATGGCGGTAGGGGGTGTCAGAATCCCCATGGCGGCGGAGCGCGCTCCGCCGCCATGGAGGATTCTCAAGGGCAGCGGAAAACCGGCGGGAGACCGCCGGTTTTCCAAATCTGACCGCGGCCAAAGCGCCGCGGTCAGAATGCCCTGCGGGGCACCGCCGGCCTGTCGGCGGTGCTCCCGCTGACCCTGGCCCCGGCGGTCTCAGACCGCCGGGGTCAGAATCAGGGCCGTAATCTGCTATCCATTGCTTCATATGGTAAAAGTCCTGGTTGTTCCTTTATACTGGATCTCACCTCCAGGACTTGTGTAAGACTGGAACTGCACACACCTGTGATCATTCTTGTGCACCCCAGCCATGCGACTCTGCCCTGGGCTTGCTGCTGCCTGGAACTGCTTATAAGCTGCCATTTCCTGAAGCTCCTAGTCATACATTGGAGTTTGATTCCTTTATGTACCAGACCCTTTGTTGGATTGTGTTCCAGTTCTGCTTCAGCCTGAACCTGCTCTCTGTTCCTCTGTCTTGTTCCTGCTTGTTTCTGCCAGAGTCTGCTCTCGTGCACTACCTCCTTGCGAGATATTCTGTGACCTCCAGGGGTCTCCCAACCAGTTTCCTGACTAGACCCGCCCGAAACCGTGACAGAATGCACCAACCCAAAAAATTCTAGCTCCCCAGGAAGTAAAGGCACACACAGTCCTAAGATGTCTTTCTATCATGTTCAGACACCCCTTTCTTTAGACTTGCTAAAGAAAATCAAAGATTGCAAATTCAGTACTACATTGCATGGCTTGCTGATCCATCAATGTTTAACTATTATCAAATCTGTGATTATGACCCCAATCCCTGTCTGTAAAGAATTACAAATAAATAATGAGGTTTTGGAGATTCAATTACATCAAACAGGGGAGAATGTTCCTAACAGTGAAAGTGCTTTTGCCACCTCTGCACAAGACTCTTAGGCCCATATTTATACTTTTTTAGCGCCGCATTTGCGTCGTTTTTTTATGCAAAAGCGCGCAAAGTCACAAAATATAATTGTATTTTGTAAGTTTGCGCCGCTTTTATATCAAAATATGATGCAAATGCGGCACTAAAAAAAGATAAATATGGGCCTTACTCTCAAGAAAAACTGGTTAATTCCTTGCCTCATGCTAATGCATCCCAAGTTCACTTCCAGGGACTCTGCTATAACAAAGAACCCTGACACTGTCCAAGAAGCCACTCTAGGGATCCCCTTCTTTTCTGATGTGTGCTTTAGCCCATCTAGGCCAGTTTCTCAGAATTCAAAGTGCAGTGCTGACTCTTATAAAGACCTACCAGTCCCTTGGCTTTCAAGTCGGCAGGCTAGACCCTGTATCTAAGGGATCAGTGAAGACTGTGGGATTCCTTAATTCAACTCACATGGCTTGTGCTCTTCCCAGACTGCATGATAATACACTAGTCTCAATCCCTAAAAGCTCTGCTAAACCCTCTTCAATTGTGGGTCGATTTGATAACAATATGGGCATATACACACTAAAAGAGCAGTTTTGGTAAATTAAAAAGCAGATATTGGACTTCTATGATGAATATGTTGCAACATACTCTCGAAATCTTGCACGTGGGCTCTTTTAATCAATACATATTTCACTGTTGCCAGAACCAGATGTTCTGTCTATCTATAATTGAGAAGAAGTAACAAAGCAGCTGATGGAAACTACTGCAAAACAATTTGAAAACTTGAAAAAAGAAAATGATCACCAGCTTTGGCTCAAAGAACATTATGCTACTTCATTTGCCTCTCCAAAGACCACTATAGATCAGATTGTCCCATCTATTAATTACATTCAAAAGACAGCTTCAGTTACAAATCTATCAGCCTCTTCTTCAGACTCTCTCTCAGCTAGTAGTACTCCAGAGACTATCCCTGCACAGTTGAATGACTCTCTGAAATCTCTGGGTGATGAGACACCTCTTGATTCAAAGGATGAATCAGAGTCATCAGAAAAAAGTGTTTCAGCCCTTCTACCAGAACAAATAAAGCCAAAGGAAGAAGAGAGTTCTGATGCAGACTCAAATAGCTGCACTGTAAGAAACCAAGACATGGCTATATTGGAAATAAATAAAGGGCAAGTTGAGCAACAGTGTTGAAGAATTTGACTCTAGTGATGACAGTGGTTTCTGCATGCGATGATGTCTGTTCAAATGACGCACACACAGAATTTTCAGATTGTGGGGATACTCCTGCCCTTTCAAACGATATCATTGAATTTTCAGATAATGAAGAGAAAGTTCCTGTTTCAAGTGTATTCATGTTTTTTTTCTGACCGTGAAGAAATACCTGCAGTTACTAAGAATGTGATGGACTTCTCAGAAAGTCTAAAGATCTCTTTTGTGTCAAAGCCAAACCTGGAGATTTCAGGCAAGGAAGGAAGCAGCAATATGAAACTGAACAGCATGTCATAAGAAATGATAGCCTTCTCCTAGAACTGGACACAGTTGCAGCCTCAACCACTGATACTGACTTGCTGTTCCCTGCCACTGTGTTTCCTGTATCAAGCTCAACCGTTAGTGAAGAATAGATCTTGGATCTACCGGTGTCTGATCTTGATGTAAAACCAGCCACCCCAATGCCACCTGCTGTGTCCCTGAAATTAAAGACTCCTGAAGACCAGCAATCAGAAACAGAAGTTCAAGTACTGAAAGATGTAATGTCTCCCACTAAAACTAAAGACTTGAATTTGAATCTTGTATTTGAAGATCTGATGTTGAGTACGGTATTCAGGGCCTGATTTATACTTTTTTAGCTCTGCATTTGCATCATTTTTTTACTCAAAAGTGGCGCAAACTTACAAAACCAAATTATATTTTGTAAGTTTGCACCCCTTTTGCATCCAAAAATGATGCAAAGGCAGAGCTAAAAAAGTATAAATCAGGCCTTCAGTGTTGTGTTGCAAAAACCATCAATTCCAAGGTTAGAACTGAAAATTTAAATAACAATGCAAAGGCAACTTCTGAAGGGATTTCAGTTCTATTTTTCCCCAAAGAACAACCTTTCAGTGTTAACAGAGCTGAAGATCAACTACCTGTAATAGCAACGCTTTACAAAGAAACCATTTCTGATACCATGAATACACCACAGAGCACTTGCAATGCTGAAATCTCAGTCTTGTCTGAAGATCCCCCTAAAGAGTTAGCTTGTGGGACTTCTACATTTTCAATTGTTAATCCAGTTTCTAAAGACTTGAAAACTCTTGTTGATCCTGTAATTGATACTCCGAAGGCATCCAAAACTAAAGAGAATTCTGACCTTTTCATGTTTACCTTGAGAACACCAGTTACCCATGTCTCCCAAGTCTCTATGCTTTGCAAGCCTCAGACCACAATCAATGCAAATACTGCTGCAGAAACAGACATATCCTGCTTGTCGGAAGGTGTTACAGACCTGGCTGTTACTAATATGCCAATTATTTCCTCCAAAGAAGAAAGTACTGAAGAGGAAACTTGGGCCAGATGTATCAAGATCCTGGTTTCCATTTCTTAAATAGCGAATTTTAAGACATCGCTATTTAAGAAATGCAAAATGGGATGTATCAAAATTGCGAGTCGGTAATAGTGATTTCTTAAAATTTGCAAACTCAATTTGCGAGTTGCAAATAAAGATTCGCAAAAAATAGCGAATCGGTATTTGAAAATCCAAATTGCGAAAATGGCAAACCGGAACAGCCTGATGACATCACAACCAGGAAGTGAGTCAGCCCATTCTGTTTCCAGGATCCACACCCACAGGAACAGGCAGAAAGACACATCCCAGCAACAGGGAGGCAGCCTTGTGAGCCAGCCAGGACCAAACAGCAACATGGCCACTGATGGGAATGTGAAGGAGAAAGGTGACATGAATCGCAAGCTCAAATTCAGTGAGTAGGAATTGGAGGTGCTCACTGAGGAGGTGGTCAGGAACCATGACAAACTTTTTGGGAAAAACTCACTCCAGGTACCTGAAAGTGAGAAGAGGAAACTGTGGTCAGACATCCAGACCAAAATATGCACAGTGGGCGTTGCGCAGCGCTCCGTGGAGGAGATACGCAAGCGATGGTATGACTTGCATTCCCGTGCCAAAGAGAGGGTAGCCAGCAGGCTAAAGGAGGCAAGGAGCACCGGAGGAGTACCACCCACCCAGACACCGTCCACACCAATGGAAGACATGGTGGAGTCCACACTGCTTCCTGAAGCTGTCAGTGGTGCCACTGACATTGACACCTTAGGGATACCCAGCACCAGCAAAGGTAAGGGGAGTGATGATGTGTTTCCCCATATGTGCATGTACAAATGCCCCCTAGAAAATAGCTATTAGCATGATGCAGTGTGATAAGTAGTCCATGCCACATCTTACATACAACGCAACAATGCCTTATGGGAGTGGTAGTCCACACTCCTAAAGTGCAACTACCACATAAAAAGCAAGATAGTGTTCAGCCAAATAGAGAAATAACAAAAGACTCTTAGTGATACTATGTCAGTGTACATTTAATACTATTATGCAACTATTTGTGAAATAATAAAAAATGACATGCTGCACATTGTCATTATAAATGTTCTATGCCCTGACGCAGCAGAAGGTGGAAATGTGGGGGATAGTGAAACACAGCCACAGTCCGACTCAAACCCCAGCGAGTCCTTCATTAATGCACCAACTATACGAGGGCAAGAGTGTTACCTCTCCCAGAGTATAACCTGGACTCTGATGAAATGCTGGATGAAGTACCCACACCCCCCCAGTGGCTAGAATCACAGTAAGACACAAGTCCCTACCCCAGCGTCAGTCCACTTCCCTCAGGAGGTGTTACGATGCAGGCCGACAGTGCACTAATGAAGGAGAGGGCCCATCACTCTTTGGCGGCCTTGAATCTTCCATGCTGAAAGTGCAGTGCCTGCAATGTAAACACATGAGGTCAATGCACAGGCAGTTGGTGTCAATCAATCATAACATGGGCACAATGCACAGGCCGTTTGAGTCTCACAATGACAACATGGGAGTAATGCACAAGCAGTTAGAGTTGCTTAATGAAAACATGTGCAAGCTGCATGAGGGACAGCAAACAGCAGCAGAAAACACAAAGGAGATGACAAACGCCCTTAGGTAACTCTGCACTGTGATTCAGCAGGAGCATGTCAGTCACTGTAGGTGCCATCACCAATTGATGGGCAGGTTGGATGGGTTCTGCAGATCTTTCAGTCGGCTCTCTACCTCAGCTGCCTTGATATCACAACATGCTGTGGGCATACAAGTGGAGATGGCACATTTCAGTCAGGACGTTGCACAAGGATTGGTGCAAATAACCAATGTTTTGAAGACAATGCAGGCAGCACGGAGTGCTACAAACAGCAAACTGGGTGGTGGGGATAGTGAGGAGCTCTCTAGCCTCATCAGTGTCACAGCCCCTGTGATGGATCCTAGGAGTCGCAGTACCAGACACAGTACTGTCTTTGATGCTAATAGTGTGACACTGTTACTCACACCTGTTTGTGTATAGTACATAGCTATGTCATAATGACACATATATTACCTGAAGTCAAGGCAATAAAGATGCTACCTACAGCAATACATATAATAGACATGATACTGTCATTACTTACATCAGAAATGGTTGCGCATTATGTCAGCACGTCTTTGTCTGCCCTCTGCTGCACTGCTTCCGTCTACTGGGTGAAGGGGTGGCAAGGGATCACCATCCTCATCTGAGTCCAGCTCGATGGGTTCCACAGGTATGTCCCTCGTTGTAGCAATGTTGAAGCCACGAAGAAATCTCATGTGGGTTGACGGAATCTTCCCCCTGCTTCAGCAGGCACCAAACTTCAGCGTCACCGGTACTCTGGGACCCCTCTCATCCTGACAAGCATGGACCTTGGAACACAGGTAGTGGACCCAAGTGACCAAGACTGTCCAGTGGTCCAACTGTCCAAATTTGGAGGAGGTAAGTCCTTGCCTCCCCTCTCCAGACAGTAATCCTGTGCACCACATGAACTGCAGCTGCTAGGGCTCCTGTGCACATTTCCATGGAATCCTTCATGCACAGCCAAGCCCAGGTCGCCAGCACCCAGCTTCGTGGGACCCTCTTTTGCAGTGTTGTGACGACCGACATGTTCAGACTTCTTCAACCCATGTTCAAGGACTTCTGTGGGTGCTACCTACTTGTTCATGGGTTCTCCACGCTGCTGAGGGCCCCCTCTGTCTCTCCCAAATGGCGACACACTGGTCCTTCCTGGGCCTGGGCAGCACCCTTTTTCTTCAACCGCAACTCCTACAGCTAGCAAGGCTGGTTTGTGGTCTGTTGCCAAAGAAACAACTCTGCGTCCTCCAGCACTCCGTGGAACATCTTCTGCACGAAGGAGAAGTTCCTAGCACTTTCCGTTGTTGCAGAATCTTCAACTTCTTTCATCCAGAGGCAGCCATTTTGCACCTTCATCTGGGGTTTAGTGGGCTCCTGCCCCCCTGGACACGATATTGACTCTTGGACTTGGTCCCCTTCCTTTACAGGTCCTCAGGTCCAGGAATCCGTCTTCAGTGCTTTGCAGTCAGCTGTGGTCTTTGCAGAATCTCCTATCACAACTTTAGTGTGTTTCTGGGGAAGTAGGGTCACTTTTCTCCTACTTTTCAGGGTCTTGAGTTGGGGTATCTTGGACACCCTTAGTGTTTTCTTACACTCCCAGTGACCCTCTACACACTACACTAGGCCTGGGGTCCCTAAGTGGTTTGAATTCCACTTTCTTAGTATGTGGTTTGGTTTGCCCCTAGGCCCATTGCATCCTATTGTATTCAACAGTGTATGCACTAACTTTCTAACTGTTTATTTACCTGATTTTGGTTTGTGTGTATATTTTGTGTATTTTACTTACCTCCTAAGGGAGTATATCCTCTGAGATTTTCCTGACACATTGTCACTAAAATAAAGTACCTTTATTTTTAGTAACTCTGAGTATTGTGATTCTTATGAGATAGTGCTATATGATTTAAGTGGTATAGTAGGAGCTTTGCATGTCTCCTAGTTCAGCCTAAGCTGCTCTGCTATAGCTACCTCTATCAGCCTAAGCTGCTAGAACACTACTAATCTACTAATAAGGGATAACTGGACCTGGCACAAGGTGTAAGTACCATCAGGTACCCACTATAAGCCAGGCCAGCCTCCTACATTGGTGGTGCAGCGGTGGGATAAGTACTTGTAACTGCTTTACCACTTTGTCATTGGTGCGTTTCATAAGAAAAACATATACCAAATACTTCAGAATACACACAGTTAACCTGAACAGTTTAACTTTCTTCCTTTACACTTTCTAAAAAGTTTTGAAAAGTTGAAAAAAGTTTTTCTCTTTTCTCTAAAAGCTTCTAAACGTTTTTCTCTCTCTGTACTAAACCCTTTCTATCATGTCTACAGTAGAACTTCCTCGCACAGTTGTCCAGGCAACATATGGGTATCTAAACTTTAAAAGTTTGAGGGGTCTCTGCATTAAAAGAGGTTTAGCAATTGGTAAGAACCCTTCCAAAGATCTTCTCCTTAGCGTTATCCTAGAAAGTGACCAGAACCAGTCTGGCCCATCCCAGGATCAGGAGTTAGAGGAGGAGGGTACCCAGCAAGATTCAGGGGAGGACCCTAGGGACTCTGGGGAGGGTTCCATCAAAGACCTGTCAGCTAACAGGTCATCTAGTGCAGCTGGTAGTGGGAGGAGGTTACACATCAGTAGGGCACCTTTCACCCCAAAAGCCCAGGTAACTAGAGTCCATTAGAGACAGATCCACTTCTGCCAATTCCCACATTTCCTCTGTGTCTCAGAATTCCCAAGCCTCCCACCCTGAGGATAACACCCTAGACAGGGAACTCAGAAAGCTGAGGTTGCAAGGGGCCAGATTGAAGCTGAGACAGCAGCAGTTAGCCTTAGGCATGGAATCTCTAGATGTAGAGAGGAAAAGGCAGAGGTTGGGGTTAGTTCCCTTTGGTGGCAGCAGCAGTGTTCTGGATAGTAATCCTGTAAGAGAACAAGATTCTAGGAACCTGCACAAGATTGTTCAAGGAGGGGGATGACATCAACGAGTGGTTTTCTGCACTTGAGAGTGCCTGTATGGTACAGTTGGTTCCTCAAAGGCAGTGGGTTGCTATCTTGTGGTTATCATTCACTGGTAACGGTAGGGATAGGCTCCTTACTGTCAGAGAAAGTGATGCCAATAACTACAAAGTTTTGAAGGATGCACTCTTAGATGGATTTGGCTTAAACACTGAACAATACAGGATAAAGTTCACAGATGACAGAAAAAAGTCCTCTCAAGACTGGACAGACTTTGTGGATTGTTCAGTGAAGGCCTTGGAGGGATGGTTACATGGCATCAGTACTTGCTAGACTCAGATCTGTACTTGCTAGACTCAGATCTGACCTCTCCCCAAGAATTGGGAAAGAAGGCAGACAAATGGGTCAGAACAAGAGTGAACAGAAAAGTTCATACAGGTGGTGACAAGGATGGCAACGAGAAGGATGGTAAGTCTTCTGACAAGGGTGGGGACAAAGATAAAAAACATTCTGAGTTTTCATCAGGCCCACAAAAATCCTCTGGGGTTGGTGGGTCCAAATCCTCTTCTAACAATCAAAAGAAGCCATGGTGTTATTTATGTAAGAGTAAAGGCCATTGGGCAAGTGATTCTACCTGCCCAAAGAAAAACACCAAGGCTCCCACTACCACAACCCCAACTGCATCCCCTAGTGCCCCTAGTAATAGCAGTGCTGGTGGGAAGCCTACTACAAATAGCCAATCAAAGGGTGTAGCTGGGCTCATCATTGGTAATGTAGTTGGGGTTGGTCTTGTTAGGGAGACCACAGAGGCTACTTTAGTCTCTGATGGTGGTATTGACTTTTCCAACTTGGTTGCTTGTCCCCTTAATATGGGTAAGCAACTTCCCCTAATAAATGGTGTTGAGGTTGAGGCCTACAGGGACACAGGAGCCACTGTCACTATGGTGATAGAAAAACTGGTCCACCCTGATCAACACATACTTGGTCAGCAGTACCAAGTGACAGACGCTCATAACAATACTCTTAGTCACCCCTTGGCTGTTGTGAATCTCAACTGGGGGGGGGGTTACTGGTCCAAAGAAAGTTGTGGTAGCCACTGATTTACCTGTAGACTGTCTACTAGGAAACGATTTAGAGACATTAGCTTGGGCAGAAGTGGAGTTGGAGGCCTATACAGCAATGCTGGGCATTCCTGGGCATATTTTTGCTTTGACAAGGGCTCAGGACAAGAAGCAAAAAGGACAGGGAAACTTGGATCCTGGAACAATGGAACAAGTGCTCCCTAAAGTTAGGGGTAGAAAAGGTAAATCCCTACTCACTACCCCTCCCTCTAGAGATGATTCCCCTTTTGAGGAAGAGGAATTCTCTCCCTGTTCAGAACCTAAACCAGAGGAGCTGGCGGTAGACACTGCTGAGCTTTTGGGTGCAGGAGGGCCTGCCAGGGAAGAGCTGAGTGTGGCACAGCAAACCTGTCCCACATTAGAGGGTCCCAGGCAGAAAGCTGTCAAACAGCAGAATGGGGATGTCAGTGACAGTCATAGGGTGTACTGGGAAGACAACCTCTTGCACACAGAGTCAAGGGACCCAAAGCCTGAAGCTGCCAGGAGATTGCTCATTCCCCTAAAGTACAGAGAGTTTCTTCTCACCCTAGCACATGACATTCCTTTGGCTGGGAATTTGGGCCAGACGAAGACTTGGGAAAGACTTGTCCCCTTGTTTCACTGGCCTCATATGTCAGAGGACACAAAAGACTTTTGCAAATCTTGTGTGACCTGCCAAGCCAGTGGCAAGACTGGTGGCACTCCAAAGGCCCCTCTAATTCCACTTCCAGTGGTTGGGGTGCCCTTTAAAATGGTAGGGGTTGACATAGTTGGCCCCCTTGACCCTCCAACAGCTTCAGACAATAGGTTTATCCTTGTGGTAGTGGACCATGCCACTAGGTATCCTGAAGCTATCCCCTTAAGGACAACTACAGCTCCTGCAGTGGCAAAGTCCCTCCTGGGAATCTTTTCCAGGGTGGGTTTCCCGAAGGAAGTGGTGTCAGACAGAGGTAATAACTTTATGTATGCATACCTCAAAGCAATGTGGAAGGAGTGTGGTGTAACATACAAGTTAACTACTCCTTATCATCCACAAAGAAATGGTCTGGTTGAGAGGTTTAATAAAACTCTCAAAGGTATGATTATGGGACTCCCTGAAAAACTCAGAAGGAGATGGGATGTCCTGTTACCTTCCCTCCTTTTTGCTTACAGGGAGGTACCCCAAAAGGAGTGGGTTTTAGCCCCTTTGAACTCCTCTTTGGGCACCCTGTGAGTGGTCCCCTTGCACTTGTTCAGGAGGGTTGGGAACAACCTTTAAAAGCTCCTAAACAGGACACTGTGGATTATGTACTTGGCCTAAGATCAAGAATGGCTGAGTACATGAAAAAGGCAAGTAAAAACCTTCACGCCAGCCAGGAGCTGCAAAAGCAATGGCATGACCAGAAGGCTGTCCTGACTCAGTACCACCCAGGACAGAAGGTGAGGGTATTGGAGCCTGTGGCCCCAAGAGCACTCCAAGACAAATGGAGTGGACCCAATCTCATTGTTGAAAAGAAGGGTGAGGTTACCTATTTGGTAGACCTGGGCAATGCCAGGAGTCCCTTAGGGTGATTCATGTCAACTGCCTAAAAACCCTACTATGACAGCGCTGATCTCATCCTGCTCATGGCAACAGATGAGGGACATGAAGAAGAGAGTGACCCTCTCCCTGATCTCTTCTCCACCACTGAAGCAGATGACTTAGTGGAGGGAGTAGTCTTAGCAGATTGTCTGACTGCAGAACAGAAAGACAACTGCATCAATCTCCTAAGCCAGTTTTCAGATGTAGGAGGCTGGACTGGCTTGTAGTGAGTACCAAGGGGTACTTACACCTTGCGCCAGGCCCAGTTATCCCTTATTAGTGTATAGGGTGTCTAGCAGCATAGGCTGATAGATAATGGTAGCTTAGCAGAGCAGCTTAGGCTGAACTAGGAGACGAGTGAAGCTCCCACAGTACCACTAGTGTCACTTGCATAATATCATAAGAAAACACAATACACAGATATACTAAAAATAAAGGTACTTTATTTTTATGACAATATGCCAAAGTATCTCAGAGTGTACCCTCAGTATGAGGATAGCAAATATACACAAGATATATGTACACAATACCAAAAATATGCAGTATAGTCTTAGAAAACAGTGCAAACAATGTATAGTTACAATAGGATGCAATGGGGACACATAGGGATAGGGGCAACACAAACCATATACTCCAAAAGTGGAATGTGAACCACGAATGGACCCCAAACCTATGTGACCTTGTAGAGGGTCGCTGGGACTATTAGAAAATAGTGAGGGTTAGAAAAATAGCCCACCCCAAGACCCTGGAAAGTGAGTGCAAAGTGCACTAAAGTTCCCCACAGGACAAATAAGTCGTGATAGGGGAATTCTGCAGGAAAGACACAAACCAGCAATGCAACAACAATGGATTTCCAGTCAAGGGTACCTGTGGAACAAGGGGACCAAGTCCAAAAGTCACAAGCAAGTCGGAGATGGGCAGATGCCCAGGAAATGCCAGCTGTGGGTGCAAAGAAGCTGCTACTGGACAGTAGAAGCTGAGGATTCTGCAGGAACTACAAGGGCTAGAGACTTCCCCTTTGGAGGATGGATCCCCCACGCCGTGGAGAGTCGTGCAGAAGTGTTTTCCCGCCGAAAGATTGCCAACAAGCCTTGCTAGCTGCAAGTTGTGCATTTAGCATTTTTGGATGCTGCTGTGGCCCAGGAAGGACCAGGATGTCGCCAATTGCGTCTGGGGACAGAGGGGGAGTCGAGCAAGACAAGGAGCCCTCTCAGCAGCAGGCAGCACCCACAGAAGTGCCAGAACAGGCACTACGAAGAGGAGTGAAATGGTGCTCACCCAAAGTTGCACAAAGGAGTCCCACGTCGTTGGAGACCAACTTATAAAGTCGTGCAATGCAGGTTAGAGTGCCGTGGACCCAGGCTTGGCTGTGCATAAAGGATTTCCGCCTGAAGTGCACAGAGGCCGGAGTAGCTGCAAAAGTCGTGGTTCCCAGCAATGCAGTCTGGCGTGGGGAGGCAAGGACTTACCTCCACCAAACTTGGACTGAAGAGTCACTGGACTCTGAGAGTCACTTGGACACAGTTGCTGGATTCAAGGGACCTCGCTCGTCATGCTGAGAGGAGACCCAAGGGGCCGGTGATGCAGTTCTTTGGTGCCTGCGGTTGCAGGGGGACGATTCCGTCGACCCACGGGAGATTTCTTTGGAGCTTCTAGTGCAGAGAGGAGGCAGACTACCCCCACAGCATGCACCACCAGGAAAACAGTCGAGAAGGCGGCAGGATCAGCGTTACAGAGTTGCAGTAGTCGTCTTTGCTACTTTGTTGCAGTTTTGCAGGCTTCCAGCGCGGTCAGCAGTCGATTCCTTGGCAGAAGGTGAAGAGAGAGATGCAGAGGAACTCTGATGAGCTCTTGCATTCGTTATCTCAGGAAATCCCCAAAGCAGAGACCCTAAATAGCCAGAAAAGAGGGTTTGGCTACTTAGGAGAGAGGATAGGCTACTAACACCTGAAGGAGCCTATCAGAAGGAGTCTCTGACGTCACCTGGTGGCACTGGCCACTCAGAGCAGTCCAGTGTGCCAGCAGCACCTCTGTTTCCAAGATGGCAGAGGTCTGGAGCACACTGGAGGAGCTCTGGACACCTCCCAGGGGAGGTGCAGGTCAGGGGAGTGGTCACTCCCCTTTCCTTTGTCCAGTTTCGCGCCAGAGCAGGGCTAAGGGGTCCCTGAACCTGTGTAGACTGGCTTATGTAGAAATGGGCACCAAATGTGCCCATGAAAGCATTTCCAGAGGCTGGGGGAGGCTACTCCTCCCCTGCCTTCACACCATTTTCCAAGGGGAGAGGGTGTAACACCCTCTCTCAGAGGAAGTCCTTTGTTCTGCCATCCTGGGACAAGCCTGGCTGGACCCCAGGAGGGCAGAAACCTGTCTGAGGGGTTGGCAGCAGCAGCAGCTGCAGTGAAACCCCTGAAAAGGCAGTTTGGCAGTACCAGGGTCTGTGCTACAGACCACTGGGATCATGGGATTGTGCCAACTATGCCAGGATGGCATAGAGGGGGCAATTCCATGATCATAGACATGTTACATGGCCATATTCGGAGTTACCATTGTGAAGCTACACATAGGTAGTGACCTATATGTAGTGCACGCGTGTAATGGTGTCCCCGCACTCACAAAGTCCGGGGAATTTGCCCTGAACGATGTGGGGGCACCTTGGCTAGTGCCAGGGTGCCCTCACACTAAGTAACTTTGCACCTAACCTTTACCAGGTAAAGATTAGACATATAGGTAACTTATAAGTTGAAAAATGCCTGTGAAATAACGTGGACGTTATTTCACTCAGGCTGCAGTGGCAGGCCTGTGTAAGAATTGTCAGAGCTCCCTATGGGTGGCAAAAGAAATGCTGCAGCCTATAGGGATCTCCTGGAACCCCAATACCCTGGGTACCTCAGTACCATATACTAGGGAATTATAAGGGTGTTCCAGTAAGCCAATGTAAATTGGTAAAATTGGTCACTAGCCTGTTAGTGACAATTTGAAAGAAATGAGAGAGCATAACCACTGAGGTTCTGGATAGCAGAGCCTCAGTGAGACAGTTAGTCACTACACAGGTAACACATTCAGGCACACTTATGAGCACTGGGGCCCTGGCTGGCAAGGTCCCAGTGACACATACAACTAAAACAACATATATACAGTGAAAAATGGGGGTAACATGCCAGGCAAGATGGTACTTTCCTACATCAGACCTCTTTTCACTTATGCCAGGTACAACATCCTGGTGTGAACATACAATTGACACTGGAGACATCCTGCCTGTCAAAAGTAAAATTTATAGGCAGCCTGACCATGTCAGGGACTGCATTAAACAAGAGGTGCAGAAAATGTTGGATTTAGGGGTGATTAAACCTTCTGAAAGCCCCTGTGCTAGCCCACTTGTGCTTGTACCAAAACCTCACACCAAAGATGGAAAGAGGGAGATGAGGTTTTGTGTAGATTACAATGGGCCCAATCAGGTAACAAAAACTGATGCTCACCCTATACCCAGGGCAGATGAGCTCATTGATACACTGGCTTCTGAAAGGTATCTTAGCACTTTTGATCTAACTGCAGGGTATTGGCAGATTAGATTGGCAGACGATGCTAAACCCAAGACTGCATTTTCTACAATAGGAGGGCACTACCAATTCACAGTAATGCCCTTTGGTTTTAAAATGCACCTGCCACTTTTCAGAGGTTGGTGAACACAGTCCTGCAAGGGTTGGAGGCTTTCAGTGCAGCATATCTAGATGATATTGCTGTCTTTAGCTCAACCTGGGATGATCACCTGGTCCACCTATGGAAAGTTTTGGAGGCCCTGCATAAGGCAAGCCTCACTATCAAGGCCTCAAAGTGCCAGATAGGGCAGGGGAAAGTGGTTTATCTGGGCCACCTGGTTGGTGGAGAACAGATTGCACCACTACAGGGGAAAATCCAAACTATCATGGATTGGGTTCCCCCTACAACTCAGACCCAGGTGAGAGCCTTTTTAGGCCTCACAGGGTACTATAGGAGATTCATCAAGAATTATGTCTCCATAGCAGCCCCTCTTAATGATCTCACTAGCAAGAAAATGCCTAAGAAGGTGTTATGGACAGCAAGCTGTCAGAAAGCTTTTGAGGAGCTCAAACAGGCCATGTGTTCTGCACCTGTCCTAAAAAGCCCATGGTACTCCAAGAAATTACTTGTTCAAACTGATGCATCTGAATTAGGGGTAGGGGTAGGGGTAGTACTATCACAACTGAATTCTGAGGGCCAGGATCAACCTGTTGCTTTTATCAGCAGAAGGTTGACCCCTAGAGAAAAGCGTTGGTCTGCCATAGAGAGGGAGGCCTTTGCTGTGGTCTGGGCACTGAAAAAGTTGAGACCATACCTCTTTGGTACTCACTTTATTGTTCAGACAGACAACAAACCTCTACTTTGGCTAAAACAAATGAAAGGTGAAAACCCTAAATTGTTGAGGTGGTCCATATCTCTACAGGGAATGGACTATACAGTGGAACATAGACCTGGGAGTACCCACTCCAATGCAGATGGACTCTCCAGATATTTCCACTTAGACAATGAAGACTCATCTGGACAAGGCTAGTCTTATTGTCCTTCGTTTGGGGGGGGGGGGGGGATTTGTGTAGGAAAGTACCATCTTGCCTGGCATGTTACCCCCATTTTCACTGTATGTGTGTTTGTTTTTGCCCTTGTGTCACTGGGATCCTGCTAGGCAGGATCCCAGTGCTCATAGTGTGTGCCCTGTATGTGTTCCCTGTGTGGTGCCTAACTGTATCACTGAGGCTCTCCTAACGAGAACCTCAGTGTTTATGCTCTCTCTGCTTTCTAAATTTGTCACTGCAGGCTAGTGACTAAAATTACCAATTCTCATTGGCACACTGGTACACTCATATAATCCCCTTATATATGGCATTTCTTTTGCCACCCATAGGGATCTCAGACAATTCTTACACAGGCCTGCCACTGCAGTCTGAGTGAAATAACGTCCACGTTATTTCACAGCTGTTTTTCACTGCACATAAGTAACTTATAAGTCACCTATATGTCTAACCCTCACTTGGTGAAGGTCGGGTGCCAAGTTACTTAGTGTGTGGGCACCCTGGCACTAGCCAAGGTACCCCCACATCGTTCAGGGTAAATTCCCCGAACTTTGTGAGTGCGGGGACACCATTACACGTGTGCACTATACATAGGTCACTACCTATGTATAGTGTCACAATGGTAACTCCGAACATGGCCATGTAACATATCAAAGATCAAGGATTTGTCACCCCAGTACCATCCCCCGGGTCTCTAGCAAAGTACTGACAAACTGCCTTTCCAGGGTTTCCACTGCAGCTGCTGCCAACCCCTCAGACAGGATTCTGCCCTCCTGGGGTCTGGGCAGCCCCAGCCCAGGAAGGCAGAACCAAGGATTTCCTCTGAGAGAGGGTGTTACACCCTCTCCCTTTGGAAATAGGTGTGGAGGGCTGGGGAGAAGTAGCCTCCCCCAGCCTCTGGAAATGCTTTGATGGGAACAGTTGGTGCCCATCTCTGCATAAGACAGTCTACACCGGTTCAGGGATCCCTCAGCCCTGCTCTGGCACGAAACTGGACAAAGGAAAGGTGAGTGACCACTCCCCTGACCATTACCCCCCAGGGAAAGTACCCAGAGCTCCTCCAGTGTGTCCCAGACCTCTGCCATCTTGGATTCAGAGGTGTTGGGGGCACACTGGACTGCTCTGAGTGGCCAGTGCCAGCAGGTTACGTCAGAGACCCCCTCTGATAGGCTCTTACCTCTCTTGGTAGCCAAACCTCCTTTCTTGGTAGCCAAACCTCCTTTGGGCTATTCTTCAGATAAAGAATAGAAGAGCTCACCAGAGTTCCTCTGAACTTCCCTTTTCGACTCCTCCAAGGATCGACCGATGACTGCTCCAGGACACCTGCAAAACCACAACAAAGTAGCAAGACGACTACCAGCAACATTGTAGCACCTTATCCTGCCGGCTTTCTCAACTGTTTCCTTTTGGTGCATGCTCTGAGGGCTGTCTGCCTTCACCCTGCACTGGAAGCCAAGAAGAAATCTCCTGTGGGCCGACGGAATCTTCCCCCTGCTAACGCAGGCACCAAAAGACTGCATCACCGGTCCTCTGGGTCCCCTGTCCTCCTGACGAGCATGGTCCCTGGAACACAGGAGCTAGACCTAAGTGACCCCCACAGTCCAGTGATCCTTTGGTCCAAGTTTGGTGGAGGTAAGTCCTTGCCTCCCCACGCTAGACTGCAAACCTGAGTATTATGTGATTTGCAGCTGGTCTGGCTTCTGTGCACTTCTCCAAAGGATTCCTTTCTGCACAGCCTAGCCTGGGTCCCCAGCACTCCGTCCTGCAGTGCTCAACCCTCTGAGTTGGACTCCGGCGTCGTGGGACTCCCTTTTGGTTCTCGGGTGAGCTCAAGTTCACTCCTCTTCCAAGTGCCTGTTCCGGTACTTCTGCGGGTGCTGCCTGCTTCTGTGAGTACTCCCTGACTTGCTGGGCGCCCCCTCTGTCTCCTCGTCCAAGTGGCGACATCCTGGTCCCTCCTGGGCCACAGCAGCACCCAAAAACCCTAACTGCGACCCTTGCAGCTAGCAAGGCTTGTTTGCGGTCTTTCTGCGTGGGAACACCTTTGCAAGCTTCTACGCGACGTGGGACATCCATCCTCCAAAGGGGAAATTTCTAGCCCTCTTCGTTCTTGCAGAATCCACAGCTTCTACCATCCAGTGGCAGCTTCTTTGCACCCTCAGCTGGCATTTCCTGGGCATCTGCCCACTCTCGACTTTGTCGCGACTCTTGGACTTGGTCCCCTTGTTCCACAGGTACTCTCGTCCGGAAATCCACTTTGGTTGCTTTGCTGGTGTTGGTCTTCCTTGCAGAATTCCCCTATCACGACTTCTGTGCTCACTGGGGAACATAGGTGCACTTTACACCTACTTTCCAGGGTCTTGGGGTGGGCTATTTTTCTAACCCTCACTGTTTTATTACAGCCCCAGCGACCCTCTACAAGCTCACATAGGTTTGGGGTCCATTCATTGTTCGCATTCCACTTTTGGAGTATATGGTTTGTGTTGCCCCTATACCTATGTGCTCCTATTGCAATCTACTGTAACTTTACATTGCTTGCAATACTTCCTTTTGCTATTACTGCATATTTTTGGTATTGTGTACATATATCTTGTGTATATTTGGCATCCTCATACTGAGGGTACTCACTGAGATACTTTTGGCATATTGTCATAAAAATAAAGTACCTTTATTTTTAGTATATCTGTGTATTGTGTTTTCTTATGATATTGTGCATATGACACCAGTGGTATAGTAGGAGCTTTGCATGTCTCCTACTTCAGCCTAAGCTGCTCTGCTATAGCTACCTTCTATCAGCCTAAGCTGCTAGAAACACCTCTTCTACACTAATAAGGGATAACTGGACCTGGTACAGAGTGTAAGTACCCCTTGGTACCCACTACAAGCCAGGCCAGCCTCCTACAGTCAGGCTGCCTATAAATCTTACTTTTGACAGGTAAACTGTCTCCAGTATTGATTGTATGCTCACACCAAGTAGTGGTACCTGGTATCAGTGAAATGAGTTTAAAAAAAAGGTTTATGAGGTTTACACAGTTGTCCTTCTGCTCAGCAGTAAGGCAAACTGCAAGTACTACCCCCTCCACTAAGCCATCTGCTTCAGTGGTGGAGAGGAGATCAGGGAGAGGGTCACTCTCTTCTTCCTGTCCCCCATCAGTTGCCATGAGCAGGGTGAGATCAGCCCTGTCATAGTGGGGTTTTAGGCGGTTGACATGGAGCACCCTAAGGGGACTCCTGGCAGTGCCCAGGTCTACCAAGTAGGTGTAGGAGGCTGGCATGGCTTATAGTGGGTACCCTGTGGTACTTACACCCTGTGCCAGGTCCTGTTATCCCTTATTAGTAGAATAGAGGTGTTTCTAGCAGCTTAGGCTGATAGAAGGTAGCTATGGCAAAGCAGCTTAGGGTGAACTAGGAGACATGCAAAGCTCCTACTATACCACTTATATCATATAGCACAATATCATTAGAAAACACAATACTCAGCGTTACTAAAAATAAAGGTTCTTTATTTTTGTGAGAATATGCCAAAAGTATCTCAGACAATACCCTCACTTAGGAGGTAAGTAATATACACAAGGTATATGTACACAAACCCAAAACAGGTAAGTAACAGTAGGAAAAGTAGTGCAAACAATGTAGAATCACAATAGGATGCAAAGGCAAATATAGGTCTAGGGGCAACACAAACCATATACTCCAAAAGTGGAATGCGAAAAAAGGATGGACCCCAGACCTATGGGAACTTGTAGAGGGTTGCTGGGACTGTGAGAAAACAGTAAGGGTGTCCAAAATACCCCACCCCAAAATCCTGAAAAATAGGAGTAAAGTTACCCTAATACCCCAGAAAGACACAATAGTCG
Source organism: Pleurodeles waltl (assembly GCF_031143425.1). NCBI lineage: Eukaryota > Metazoa > Chordata > Amphibia > Caudata > Salamandridae > Pleurodeles > Pleurodeles waltl. The sequence goes on from NC_090436.1 coordinate 299,626,513, forward strand.
TGATATGGGGATTCTGCAAGAACCACAAGCACCAGCAAAACACTGAAGACGGATTCCTGGATCTGAGGACCTGCAAGGCAAGGGGACCAAGTCCAAGAGTCGCGATAGTGTCCAGGGGGGACAGGAGCCCAGGAAACCCCGGATGAAGGTGCAAAAGGCTGCGTCTGGGTGGAAGAAGCCAAAGATTCTGCAACAACGAAAACGGCTAGGAACTTCTCCTTTGGACAGAAGATGTCCCACGGCGTGCTGGAGGTTGCAGAAGTGCTTCCACACAGAAGCCTTGCTAGCTGCAAGGGTCATGGTAGAGGTTTTTGGGTGCTGCTGGGGACCAGGAATGACCAGGATGTCACCCCTTGGAGGAGGAGACAGAGGGGGCGCTCAGCAACTCAGAGAGCCCCAGCAGCAGCAGGCAGCACCCACAGAAGTACCAGAGCAGGCACTTAGAAGATTGGTGAAACCGGAGTCACAAAAGGAGGGTCCCACGACGTCGGAGTCCAACTCAGAGGGTTGAGCACTGCAGGACGGAGTGCTGGGGACCCAGGCTAGGCTGTGCAGAAAGGAATCCTTTGGAGAAGTGCACAGAAGCCAGAGCAGCTGCAAATCACACAGTACCCAGCAATGCAGTCTAGCGTGGGGAGGCAAGGACTTACCTCCACCAAACTTGGACTGAAGAGTCACTAGACTGTGGGAGTCACTTGGACAGAGTTGTTGAGTTCCAGGGACCACGCACGTCGTGCTGAGAGGGGACCCAGAGGACCGGTGATGCAGTCTTTTGTTGCCTGCGGTTGCAGGGGAAAGATTCCATTGTCCCACGCGAGATTTCTTCTGTTCTCCACCTACCAGGTGTCCCAGATAAACCACTTTCCCCTGCCCTATCTGGCACTTTGAAACCTTGATAGTGAGGCCTGCCTTTTGCAGGGCCTCTAAAACTTTCCACAGGTGGACCAGGTGATCATCCCAGGTTGAGCTAAAGACAGCTATATCGTCCAGATATGCTGCACTAAAAGACTCCAACCCCTGCAGGACTGTATTCACCAACCTCTGAAAAGTGGCAGGTGCATTTTTCAAACCAAAGGGCATTACTGTGAATTGGTAGTGCCCCCCAATAGTCGAAAATGCAGTTTTTGCTTTAGCATCCTCTGATAACTTGATCTGCCAATACCCTGCAGTCAAATCAAAGGTGCTTAGATACTTGGCAGATTCCAGTGTATCTATGAGCTCATCTGCCCTGGGTATAGGGTGAGTATCAGTTTTAGTTACCTGGTTGAGACCTCTGTAATCTACACAAAACCTCATCTCTCTTTTCCCATCTTTAGAGTGAGGCTTTGGTACAAGCACCACAGGAGAGGTCCATGGGCTTTCAGAGTGTTCAACCACTACCATTTCAAGCATTTTCTGAACTTCTTGTTTTATGCAGTCCCTGACATGGTCAGGCTGCCTATAGATCTTACTTTTGACAGGCATGCTGTCTCCAGTATCTATAGTGTGCTCACACCAAGAAGTGGTGCCTGGCACAGTAGAAAAGAGTTCAGAAAACTGACCCAGGAGATTTATGCAGTGGTCTTTCGTCTCAGCAGTAAGACAGTCTGCCAAAACTACACCTTCCACTAGAGCATCTTGTTCTGTGGAAGAGAAGAGATCAGGGAGAGGGTCACTCTCTTCTTCCTGTCCTTCATCTGTTGCCAAGAGCAGGGTGAGATCAGCCCTGTCATAGTAGAGTTTCAGGAGATTGACATGGAGCACCCTAAGGGGGCTCCTGGCAGTGCCCAAGTCAACCAAGTAGGTGACTTCTCCCTTCTTTTCAACAATGATGTGAGGTCTACTCCATTTGTCTTGGAGTGCTCTTGGGGCCACAGGCTCCAAGACCCACACCTTCTGTCCTGGTTGGTACTGAATCAGAACAGCCTTCTGGTCATGCCATTGCTTTTGGAGCTCTTGGCTGGCCTGAAGGTTTTTACTGGCCTTTTTCATGTAGTCAGCCATTCTGGATCTTAGGCCGAGTACATAGTCCACTATGTCTTGCTTAGGAGCTTTTAAAGGTTGTTCCCAACCCTCCTTCACAAGTGTTAGGGGACCTCTTACAGGGTGTCCAAATAGGAGCTCAAAGGGGCTGGAGCCCACTCCTTTCTGGGGTACCTCCCTGTCAGCATAAAGGAGGCAAGGTAACAGGACATCCCATCTCCTCCTGAGTTTTTCAGGCAGTCCCATTATCATTCCTTTGAGAGTTTTATTAAACCTCTCTACCAGTCCATTTGTTTGTGGACGATAAGGTGTGGTGAATTTGTATATTACACCACATTCCTTCCACATGGCCTTCAAGTATGCAGACATAAAGTTGCTACCCCTGTCTGATACCACCTTTTTTGGGAAACCCACCCTGGAAAAGATTCCCAGGTGGGCCTTTGCCACTGCAGGTGCTGTAGGTAGTGGTCCTTAAAAGAAATACTTCAGGATATCTTGTGGCATGGTCCACTACCACCAAGATAAACCTATTGCCTGAAGCAGTAGGGGGGTCAAGGGGGCCAACTATGTCAACCCCTACCCTTTCAAAGGGAACCCCAACCACAGGCAGTGGAATAAGGGGAGCCTTTGGTGTGCCACCAGTCTTGCAACTGGCTTGGCAGGTCACACAGGACTTACAAAAGTATTTTGTGTCCTCTGCTCTGACATCCTAGGCCAATGAAACAGGGGGACAAGCCTTTCCCATGTTTTAATTTGACCCAAATGTCCAGCCAAGGGAATGTCGTGTGCCAGAGTTAGGAGGAACTCTCTGTATTGCAGGGGAATGACCAATCTCTTGGCTGCTCCAGGTTTTGGGTCCCTTGGCTTTGTATACAAGAGGTTGTCCTCCCAGTAAACTCTATGTGAGTCACTGACATCCCCATTTTGCTGTTTGACAGCTTGCTGTCTTAGACCCTCTAATGTGGGACAGGATTGCTCTGCCACACTCAGCTCCACCCTGGCAGGCCCCCCTCCACCCTAAAGCTCAGCAGTGTCTGCTTCCAGCTCCTTCCAGCTCCTCTGGTGAAGGTTCTGCACAGGGGGGAAATTCTTCTTCCTCAGAAGTAGAATCATCTGTAGAGGGAGGGATAGTGGGTAGCGATTTACCCTTACTAACCTTAGCTTTAGGGAGCACTTGGTCCATTGATCCAGGATCCAAGTCACCCTGTCCTTTTTGCTTTTTGGCCTGAGCCCTAGTTAAAGCAAAAATATGCCAAGGAATGCCCAGCATTGCTTCATGAGCCTCCAACTCCACTTCTGCCCAAGCTGATGTCTATAAATCGTTCCCTAGTAGACAGTCTACAGGTAAACTGAGGCAACCACAACTTTCTTTGGACCAGTAACCCCCCCCAGTTGATATTCACAACAGCCATGGGGTGGCTAAGAGTGTTGTTATGAGCGTCTGTCACTTGATATTGGTGACCAAGTGTAGGAGGCTGGACTGGCTTGTAGTGAGTACCAAGGGGTACTTGCACCTTGCACCAGGCCCAGTTATCCCTTATTAGTGTATAGCGTGTCTAGCAGCTTAGGCTGATAGATAATGGTAGCTTAGCAGAGCAGCTCAGGCTGAACTAGGAGACGAGTGAAGCTCCTACAGTACCACTTAGTGTCATATGCACAATATCATAAGAAAACACAATACACAGTTATACTAAAAATAAAGGTACTTTATTTTTATGACAATATGCCAAAGTATCTTAGAGTGTACCCTCAGTGAGAGGATAGGAAATATACACAAGATATATATACACAATAGCAAAAATATGCAGTATAGTCTTAGAAAACAGTGCAAACAATGTATAGTTACAATAGGATGCAATGGGGAAACATAGGGATAGGGGCAACACAAACCATATACTCCAAAAGTGGAATGCGAACCACGAATGGACCCCAAACCTATGTGACCTTGTAGAGGGTCGCTGGGACTATTAGAAAATAGTGAGAGTTAGAAAAATAACCCTCCCCAAGACCCTGAAAAGTGAGTGCAAAGTGCACTAAAGTTCCCCTAAGGACAAAGAAGTCGTGTTAGAGGAATAATGCAGGAAAGACACAAACCAGCAATGCAACAACTGTGGATTTCCAATCTAGGGTACCTGTGGAACAAGGGGACCAAGTCCAAAAGTCACAAGCAAGTCGGAGATGGGCAGATGCCCAGGAAATGCCAGCTGCGGGTGCAAAGAAGCTTCTACTGGATAGAAGAAGCTGAGGTTTCTGCAGGAACAAAAAGGGCTAGAGACTTCCCCTTTGGTAGACGGATCCCTCTCGCCGTGGAGAGTCATGCAGAAGTGTTTTCCCACCGAAAGAACGCCAACAAGCCTTGCTAGCTGCAAATCGTGTGGTTAGCGTTTTTGGACGCTGCTGAGGCACAGGAGGGACCAGGAGGTCGCAAATTGGACCAGCAGAGAGAGGGGACGTCGTGCAAGACAAGGAGCCCTCTCTGAAGCAGGTAGCACCCGGAGAAGTGCCAGAAACAGGCACTACGAGGATGCGTGAAACGGTGCTCGCCGAAGTTACACAAAGGAGTCCCACGTCGCCGGAGACCAACTTAGAAAGTCGTGCAATGCAGGTTAGAGTGCCGTGGACCCAGGCTTGACTGTGCACAAAGGATTTCCGCCGGAAGTGCACAGGGGCCGGAGTAGCTGCAAAGTCGTGGTTCCCAGCAATGCAGCCCAGCGAGGTGAGGCAAGGACTTACCTCCACCAAACTTGGACTGAAGAGTCACTGGACTGTGGGGGTCACTTGGACAGAGTTGCTGGATTCGAGGGACCTCGCTCGTCGTGCTGAGAGGAGACCCAAGGGACCGGTAATGCAGCTTTTTGGTGCCTGCGGTTGCAGGGGGAAGATTCCGTCGACCCACGGGAGATTTCTTCGGAGCTTCTGGTGCAGAGAGGAGGCAGACTACCCCCACAGCATGCACAAGCAGGAAAACAGTCGAGAAGGCGGCAGGATCAGCGTTACAGAGTTGCAGTAGTCGTCTTTGCTACTATGTTGCAGGTTTGCAGGCTTCCAGCGCGGTCAGCAGTCGATTCCTTATCAGAAGGTGAAGAGAGAGATGCAGAGGAACTCGGATGAGCTCTTGCATTCGTTATCTAAAGTTTCCCCAGAGACAGAGACCCTAAATAGCCAGAAAAGAGGGTTTGGCTACTTAGGAGAGAGGATAGGCTACTAACACCTGAAGGAGCCTATCAGAAGGAGTCTCTGACGTCACCTGGTGGCACTGGCCACTCAGAGCAGTCCAGTGTGCCAGCAGCACCTCTGTTTCCAAGATGGCAGAGGTCTGGAGCACACTGGAGGAGCTCTGGACACCTCCCAGGGGAGGTGCAGGTCAGGGGAGTGGTCACTCCCCTTTTCTTTGTCCAGTTTCGCGCCAGAGCAGGGGCTAAGGGGTCCCTGAACCGGTGTAGACTGGCTTATGCAGAATTGGGCACATCTGTGCCCAACAAAGCATTTCCAGAGGCTGGGGGAGGCTACTCCTCCCCTGCCTTCACACCATTTTCCAAAGGGAGAGGGTGTCACACCCTCTCTCAGAGGAAGTTCTTTGTTCTGCCATCCTGGGCCAGGCCTGGCTGGACCCCAGGAGGGCAGATGCCTGTCTGAGGGGTTGGCAGCAGCAGCAGCTGCAGTGAAACCCCAGGAACGGCAGTTTGGCAGTACCAGGGTCTGTGCTACAGACCACTGGGATCATGGAATTGTACCAACAATGCCAGGATGGCATAGAGGGGGCAATTCCATGATCTTAGACATGTTACATGGCCATATTCGGAGTTACCATTGTGAAGCTACATATAGGTAGTGACCTATATGTAGTGCACGCGTGTAATGGTGTCCCCGCACTCACAAAGTTCAGGGAATTGGCTCTGAACAATGTGGGGGCACCTTGGCTAGTGCCAGGGTGCCCTCACACTAAGTAACTTTGCACCTAACCTTTACCAGGTAAAGGTTAGACATATAGGTGACTTATAAGTTACTTAAGTGCAGTGTAAAATGGCTGTGAAATAACGTGGACGTTATTTCACTCAGGCTGCAGTGGCAGGCCTGTGTAAGAATTGTCAGAGCTCCCTATGGGTGGCAAAAGAAATGCTGCAGCCCATAGGGATCTCCTGGAACCCCAATACCCTGGGTACCTCAGTACCATATACTAGGGAATTATAAGGGTGTTCCAGTAAGCCAATGTAAATTGGTAAAAATGGTCACTAGCCTGTTAGTGACAATTTGGAAGGAAATGAGAGAGCATAACCACTGAGGTTCTGATTAGCAGAGCCTCAGTGAGACAGTTAGTCACTACACAGGTAACACATTCAGTCACACTTATGAGCACTGGGGCCCTGGGTTACCAGGGTCCCAGTGACACATACAACTAAAACAACATATATACAGTGAAAAATGGGGGTAACATGCCAGGCAAGATGGTACTTTCCTACACAACCCCCCCCCCCCAAACGAAGGACAATAAGACTAGCCATGACCTGATGAGTCTTCATTGTCTAAGTGGAAATATCTGGAGACTCCATCTGCATTGGAGTGGCTACTCCCAGGTCTATGTTCCACTGTATAGTCCATTCCCTGTAGGGATATGGACCACCTCAACAATTTAGGATTTTTACCTTTCATTTGTTTTAGCCAAAGTAGAGGTTTGTGGTCTGTCTGAACAATGAAGTGAGTGCCAAACAGGTATGGCCTCAACTTCTTCAGAGGCCAGACCACAGCAAAGGCCTCCCTCTCAATGGCAGACCAACGCTTTTCTCTAGGGATCAACCTCCTACTAATAAAAGCAACAGGTTGATCCTGGCCCTCAGAATTAAGTTGTGATAGGACTGCCCCTACTCCTAATTCAGATGCATCAGTTTGGACATAGAATTTTTTAGAGTAACAAGGGCTTTTCAGGACAGGTGCAGAGCACATGGCCTGCTTCAGCTCCTCAAAAGCTTTCTGACAGTTTGCTGTCCATAATACCTTTTTAGGCATTTTCTTGGATGTGAGGTCATTAAGAGGGGCTGCAATGGAGCCATAGTTCTTAATGAACCTCCTGTAATACCCAGTGAGGCCTAGGAAGGCTCTCACCTGAGTCTGAGTGGTAGGGGGAACCCAATCAATAATTGTTTGGATTTTCCCCTGAAGTGGTGCAATCTGTTCCCCACCAACAAGGTGTCCTAGATAAACCACCTTACCCTGCCCTATCTGGCACTTTGAAGCCTTGATAGTGAGGCCTGCCTTTTGCAGGGCCTCCAAAACTTTCCATAGGTGGACCAGGTGATCATCCCAGCTGGAGCTAAAGACAGCTATATCGTCCAAATATGCTGCACTGAAAGCTTCCAGCCCTTGCAGGACTGTGTTCACCAACCTCTGAAAAGTGGCAGGTGCATTTTTCAAACCAAAAGGCATTACAGTAAACTGGTAATGTCCTCCAATGGTAGAAAATGCAGTCTTAGGTTTAGCATCTTCTGACAATTTGATCTGCCAATACCCTGCAGTCAAATCAAAAGTGCTTAGATACTTGGCAGATGCCAGTGTATCTATGAGCTCATCTGCCCTGGGTATAGGGTGAGCATCAGTTTTGGTTACCAAGTTGAGACCTCTATAGTCTACACAAAACCGCATTTCCTTCTTTCCATCTTTTGAATGGGGTTTTGGTACCAGTACCACAGGAGAAGCCCATGGACTGTCAGAGTGCTCAACCACTCCTAGTTCTAACATTTTCTGGACCTCTTGCTTTATGCAGTCCCTGACATGGTCAGGCTGCCTATAGATCTTACTTTTGACAGGTAAACTGTCTCCAGTATCTATAGTGTGCTCACACCAAGAAGTGGTACCTGGCACAGTAGAGAAGAGTTCAGAGAATTGATCTAGGAGATTTATGCAATTGTCTTTCTGCTCAGCAGTAAGACAATCAGCCAAAACTACACCTTCCACAAGAGCATCTTGATCTGTGGAAGAGAAGAGATCAGGTAGAGGATCACTGTCTTCTTCCTGTCCCTCATCAGTTGCCATGAGCAGGGTGAGATCAGCCCTGTCATAGTAGGGTTTCAGGCGGTTGACATGGAGCACCCTAAGGGGACTCCTGGCAGTGCCTAAGTCAACTAAATAGGTGACTTCTCCCTTCTTTTCAACAATTGTGTGGGGTCCACTCCATTTATCTTGGAGTGCTCTTGGGGCCACAGGCTCCAAGACCCACACTTTCTGCCCTGGTTGGTACTCAACCAAAACAGCCTTCTGATCATGCCATTGCTTCTGGAGCTCTTGGCTGGCCTGAAGGTTTTTACTGGCCTTTTTCATGTACTCAGCCATCCTTGATCTGAGGCCAAGTACATAATCCACAATATCCTGCTTAGGAGCTTTTAAAGGTTGTTCCCAACCCTCCTTTACAAGTGTGAGTGGACCCCTAACAGGGTGTCCAAAAAGAAGTTCAAAGGGGCTGAAGCCCACTCCTTTCTGGGGTACCTCCCTGTAGGCAAAAAGGAGGCATGGTAGAAGGATATCCCATCTCCTGCGGAGTTTTTCAGGGAGACCCATAATCATGCCTTTGAGAGTTTTATTAAATCTCTCCACCAGTCCATTTGTTTGTGGATGATAGGGTGTTGTGAACTTGTACGTTACACCACACTCCTTCCACATGGCCTTTAAGTATGCAGACATGAAATTGCTTCCCCTGTCTGATACTACTTCCTTTGGGAAGCCCACCCTGGAAAATATTCCCAGGAGGGCCTTTGCCACTGCAGGAGCTGTAGTGGTCCTTAAAGGAATAGCTTCAGGATATCTTGTGTCATGGTCCACTACCACCAAGATAAATCTATTGCCTGAAGCAGTAGGAGGGTCAAGGGGGCCAACTATGTCAACCCCTACCCTTTCAAAGGGAACCCCAACCACAGGCAGTGGAATAAGGGGTGCCTTTGGGGTGCCACCTTTCTTGCCACTGGCTTGACAGGTTTCACAGGACTTACAAAATTCCTTTGTGTCCTCAGACATCCTAGGCCAATGAAACAGGGGAACAAGCCTGTCCCAAGTTTTCATTTGTCCTAGATGCCCAGCTAAGGGAATGTCATGTGCCAGTGTTAGGAGGAACTTTCTGTACTCCTGAGGAATCACTAATCTCCTGGCAGCTCCAGGTTTAGGATCCCTATGCTCAGTGTACAAGAGGTTGTCCTCCCAGTAAACTCTGTGAGAGTCACTGACATCCCCATTAGCCTGTTTGACAGCTTGCTGTCTGAGACCCTCTAATGTGGGACAGGTTTGCTGTGCCACACTCAGCTCCTCTCTGGCAGGCCCCCCTTCACCCAAAAGCTCAGCAGTGTCTGCTTCCAGCTCCTCTGGTGTAGGTTCTGCACAGGGAGGGAATTCTTCTTCCTCAGAAGTTGAATCCACTGTAGAGGGAGGGATAGTAGGAAGTGGTTTGCTTCTACTAGCCCTAGCTTTAGGGAGCACTTGGTCCATTGTTCCAGGATCCAAGCTTCCCTGTCCTTTTTGCTTTTTGGCCTGAGCCCTTGTCAAAGCAAAAATATGCCCTGGGATGCCCAGCATTGCTGCATGGGCCTCCAACTCCACATCTGACCAAGCTGATGTCTCCAAATCATTCCCTAATAGACAGTCTACAGGTAAATCTGAAGCTACCACAACTTTCTTTGGACCAGTAACCCCCCCCCAGTTGAGATTAACAACAGCCATGGGGTGGCTAAGTGTGTTGTTGTGAGCATCGGTTACTTGGTACTGGTGACCAAGTAGGTGTTGTTCAGGCTGGACCAGTTACTCTATGACCATAGTCACACTGGCCCCAGTATCCCTGTAGGCCTGAACCTCAACACCATTTATTAGGGGTAGCTGCTTGTACTTATCCATATTAAGGGGACAAGCAACTAAGGTGGCTAAATCAATAGCCCCCTCAGAGACTAACACAGCCTCTGTGGCCTCCCTAACAAGGCCAACCCCAACTAAGTTACCAATAGTGAGCCCAGCTACTCCCTTGGATTGGCTATTAGTAGGTTTGCTCCCACCACCACTGCTATTAGTAGGGACACTAGGTGTAGCAGTAGGGGTTGTAGTGGTAGGAGGCTTGGTGCCTTTCTTTGGACAACTGGGATCTGTTGTTCAATGGCCTTTTATTTTACATAAATAGCACCATGGTTTCTTTTCCTTGTTCTGATTAAAAGAGGATTTGGGCCCACCACCCACACCAGAGTGTTTTTGTGGGCCTGATGAAGACTCATTTTTAGATTTGTCCCCACCCTTGTCAGAAGACTTACCATCCTTCTTTTTGTTGCCATCTTTGTCACCCCCTGTATGAACTTTTCTGTTCACTCTTGTTCTGATCCATTTGTCTGCCTTCTTTCCCAATTCTTGGGGAGAGGTCAGATCAGAGTCCACCAAGTACTGGTGCAACAAATCAGACACACAATTATTAAGAATATGCTCTCTCAGGATCAAGTTATACAGGCTGTCATAATCAGTAACTTTACTGCCATGTAACCACCCCTCCAAGGCCTTCACTGAATGGTCAATGAAATCAACCCAGTCTTGTGAAGACTCCTTTTTGGTCTCTCTGAACTTTATCCTGTACTGTTCAGTGGTTAAGCCATAACCATCCAGGAGTGCATTCTTAAGAACTTGGAAATTATTAGCATCATTTTCTTTCACAGTAAGGAGCCTATCCCTACCTTTTCCACTAAATGATAACCATAGGATAGCAGCCCACTGCCTTTGAGGGACATCCTGTACAACACAGGCCCTCTCAAGTGCAGCAAACCACTTGTTAATGTCATCCCCCTCCTTATAAGGGGGAACTATCTTATGCAGATTCCTGGAATCATGCTCTTTTGCAGGATGACTATGGGGAATACTGCTGCTGCCACCATGGGTTTCTAAACCCAGTTTCAGTCTCTCCTTCTCTACTTCTAAAGTCTGTCTATCCAAATCCAGCTGTTGCTTCTTGAGCTTCAGTCTGGTTTGTTTCACTCTCAATCTATTGAGCTCCCTTTCTAACAATCTGTCATCAGGGTGGGTGGGAGGGACATGCCTTGAAACAGAAGTATGGTGAGAATGGACAGAAGGAGACCTGTCCCTTACAGAAGCTACCCTAACAGCTTGGTTAACAGAAACATCACTACCAGTATGGTGAGAATAAATGCTTTTGCTATGATGTGAGACAACACTATTTATATGGTGTGGCTCCTCATCATGACCAACTATGCTAGACTGTCTAGTAATGGGCAGGCTAGGAAGTTTCTTTCCTGAATCTTTTCCTGGGGGAGTCCCTGGATCTGATTGAGAACCATTAGCTACTTTTTCTACAGATTGGGCACTTATGGCCTTATCCTGTACTCTAAGCATGTTAATTAACAGTTCTAAGGAAGGATTCTTCCCTACACTCAAACCTCTCTCTATGCAGAGACTCCTTGCTCCTTTCCAGCTAAGGTGATCATATGCAAGTTTGGACAGATCAACACTTTGGCCTGTGCCAGACATTTTTAGAGAGAGTTAAAGTGATAGAAAAAGATAAAAAGTTTGTCAGAGCTTTTAGAAAGACAGAGAAAAAAAAAACTTTTTAAACTTTTTAGAACTTTTTAGAAAGTTAGAAGTACTTTTCAGCACTTAGAAAAGAGTGAAAAGAGGAAATGCAAAACTTTTTGGCTATGTGTATATACACTGACCTTGTTTTGTATATTTTTCTCTTATGAAAAGTACAATGACAAGAGTGGTAAGTAGTCTCAAAGCACTTATCCCACCACTGCACAACCAATGTAGGAGGCTGGACTGGCTTGTAGTGAGTACCAAGGGGTACTTGCACCTTGCACCAGGCCCAGTTATCCCTTATTAGTGTATAGGGTGTCTAGCAGCTTAGGCTGATAGATAATGGTAGCTTAGCAGAGCAGCTCAGGCTGAACTAGGAGACGAGTGAAGCTCCTACAGTACCACTTAGTGTCATATGCACAATATCATAAGAAAACACAATACACAGTTATACTAAAAATAAAGGTACTTTATTTTTATGACAATATGCCAAAGTATCTTAGAGTGTACCCTCAGTGAGAGGATAGGAAATATACACAAGATATATATACACAATAGCAAAAATATGCAGTATAGTCTTAGAAAACAGTGCAAACAATGTATAGTTACAATAGGATGCAATGGGGAAACATAGGGATAGGGGCAACAAAAACCATATACTCCAAAAGTGGAATGCGAACCACGAATGGACCCCAAACCTATGTGACCTTGTAGAGGGTCGCTGGGACTATTAGAAAATAGTGAGAGTTAGAAAAATAACCCTCCCCAAGACCCTGAAAAGTGAGTGCAAAGTGCACTAAAGTTCCCCTAAGGACAAAGAAGTCGTGTTAGAGGAATAATGCAGGAAAGACACAAACCAGCAATGCAACAACTGTGGATTTCCAATCTAGGGTACCTGTGGAACAAGGGGACCAAGATCAAAAGTCACAAGCAAGTCGGAGATGGGCAGATGCCCAGGAAATGCCAGCTGCGGGTGCAAAGAAGCTTCTACTGGATAGAAGAAGCTGAGGTTTCTGCAGGAACGAAAAGGGCTAGAGACTTCCCCTTTGGTAGACGGATCCCTCTCGCCGTGGAGAGTCATGCAGAAGTGTTTTCCCACCGAAAGAACGCCAACAAGCCTTGCTAGCTGCAAATCGTGTGGTTAGCGTTTTTGGACGCTGCTGAGGCACAGGAGGGACCAGGAGGTCGCAAATTGGACCAGCAGAGAGAGGGGACGTCGTGCAAGACAAGGAGCCCTCTCTAAAGCAGGTAGCACCCGGAGAAGTGCCAGAAACAGGCACTACGAGGATGCGTGAAATGGTGCTCGCCGAAGTTACACAAAGGAGTCCCACGTCGCCGGAGACCAACTTAGAAAGTCGTGCAATGCAGGTTAGAGTGCCGTGGACCCAGGCTTGGCTGTGCACAAAGGATTTCCGCCGGAACTGCACAGGGGCCGGAGTAGCTGCAAAGTCGTGGTTCCCAGCAATGCAGCCCAGCGAGGTGAGGCAAGGACTTACCTCCACCAAACTTGGACTGAAGAGTCACTGGACTGTGGGGGTCACTTGGACAGAGTTGCTGGATTCGAGGGACCTCGCTCGTCGTGCTGAGAGGAGACCCAAGGGACCGGTAATGCAGCTTTTTGGTGCCTGCGGTTGCAGGGGGAAGATTCCGTCGACCCACGGGAGATTTCTTCGGAGCTTCTGGTGCAGAGAGGAGGCAGACTACCCCCACAGCATGCACAAGCAGGAAAACAGTCGAGAAGGCGGCAGGATCAGCGTTACAGAGTTGCAGTAGTCGTCTTTGCTACTATGTTGCAGGTTTGCAGGCTTCCAGCGCGGTCAGCAGTCGATTCCTTATCAGAAGGTGAAGAGAGAGATGCAGAGGAACTCGGATGAGCTCTTGCATTCGTTATCTAAAGTTTCCCCAGAGACAGAGACCCTAAATAGCCAGAAAAGAGGGTTTGGCTACTTAGGAGAGAGGATAGGCTACTAACACCTGAAGGAGCCTATCAGAAGGAGTCTCTGACGTCACCTGGTGGCACTGGCCACTCAGAGCAGTCCAGTGTGCCAGCAGCACCTCTGTTTCCAAGATGGCAGAGGTCTGGAGCACACTGGAGGAGCTCTGGACACCTCCCAGGGGAGGTGCAGGTCAGGGGAGTGGTCACTCCCCTTTTCTTTGTCCAGTTTCGCGCCAGAGCAGGGGCTAAGGGGTCCCTGAACCGGTGTAGACTGGCTTATGCAGAATTGGGCACATCTGTGCCCAACAAAGCATTTCCAGAGGCTGGGGGAGGCTACTCCTCCCCTGCCTTCACACCATTTTCCAAAGGGAGAGGGTGTCACAGCCTCTCTCAGAGGAAGTTCTTTGTTCTGCCATCCTGGGCCAGGCCTGGCTGGACCCCAGGAGGGCAGATGCCTGTCTGAGGGGTTGGCAGCAGCAGCAGCTGCAGTGAAACCCCAGGAAGGGCAGTTTGGCAGTACCAGGGTCTGTGCTACAGACCACTGGGATCATGGAATTGTACCAACAATGCCAGGATGGCATAGAGGGGGCAATTCCATGATCTTAGACATGTTACATGGCCATATTCAGAGTTACCATTGTGAAGCTACATATAGGTAGTGACCTATATGTAGTGCACGCGTGTAATGGTGTCCCCGCACTCACAAAGTTCAGGGAATTGGCTCTGAACAATGTGGGGGCACCTTGGCTAGTGCCAGGGTGCCCTCACACTAAGTAACTTTGCACCTAACCTTTACCAGGTAAAGGTTAGACATATAGGTGACTTATAAGTTACTTAAGTGCAGTGTAAAATGGCTGTGAAATAATGTGGACGTTATTTCACTCAGGCTGCAGTGGCAGGCCTGTGTAAGAATTGTCAGAGCTCCCTATGGGTGGCAAAAGAAATGCTGCAGCCCATAGGGATCTCCTGGAACTCCAATACCCTGGGTACCTCAGTACCATATACTAGGGAATTATAAGGGTGTTCCAGTAAGCCAATGTAAATTGGTAAAAATGGTCACTAGCCTGTTAGTGACAATTTGGAAGGAAATGAGAGAGCATAACCACTGAGGTTCTGATTAGCAGAGCCTCAGTGAGACAGTTAGTCACTACACAGGTAACACATTCAGGCACACTTATGAGCACTGGGGCCCTGGGTTACCAGGGTCCCAGTGACACATACAACTAAAACAACATATATACAGTGAAAAATGGGGGTAACATGCCAGGCAAGATGGTACTTTCCTACACCAAGTAGGTGTTGTTCAGGGTGTACCAGTTTCTCTATTAGCATGGTAACACTGGCACCTGTGTCCCTGTAGGCCTGAACCTCAACACCATTTATTAGGGGAAGTTGCTTGTACTTATCCATGTTAAGGGGACAAGCAACCAAGGTGGCCAAATCAATGGCACCTTCGGGGACTAGCACAGCCTCTGTGGTCTCCCTAACAAGACCAACCCCAACTAAATTACCAAAAGTGAGCCCAGCTACTCCCTTGGATTGGCTATTAGTAGGTTTGCTCCCACCACCACTGCTATTACTAGGGGCACTAGAGGTTGCAGTAGGGGTTGTGGTAGTGGGAGGTTTGGTGTTTTTCTTTGGACAACTGGCATCAGTTGTCCAATGGCCTTTTACTTTACAGAAACAGCACCATGGTTTCTTTACTTGATTAGAAGAGGATTTGGACCCACCACCCCCACCAGAATGTTTTTGTGGGCCTGATGAAGACTCATTTTGAGATCTGTCCCCACCCTTGTCTGAAGACTTACCATCCTTCTTCTTGCCACCCTTGTCACCCCCTGCATGAACTTTTCTGTTCACTCTTGCTCTGACCCATTTGTCTGCCTTCTTTCCCAAGTCTTGGGGAGAGGTCAGATCTGAGTCCACTAGATATTGGTGTAACAAATCAGACACACAGTTTTTCAGAATATGCTCTCTCAGGATCAGATTATACAGGCTTTCATAGTCAGAAACTTTACTGCCATGTAACCACCCCTCCAAGGCCTTCACTGAATAGTCAACAAAGTCTACCCAGTCCTGTGAGGACTCTTTTCTGGTTTCTCTGAACTTAATCCTGTATTGTTCAGTGGTTAAGCCAAATCCATCCAAGAGTGCATTCTTCAAAACTGTAAAATTATTGGCATCACTTTCCTTAACAGTAAGGAGCCCATCCCTACCCTTTCCACTGAAAGATAGCCATAGGATAGCAGCCCACTGCCTTTGAGGGACCCCCTGTACCATACAGGCCCTCTCAAGTGCAGCAAACCACTTGTTAATGTCATCCCCCTCCTTGTAAGGGGGAACTATCTTATGCAGATTCCTAGAATCATGCTCTTTCACAGGATTACTATCTGGAATACTGCTGCTGCCACTATGGGGTCCTAACCCCAACCTCTGTCTCTCTTTTTCTAAGTCTAGGGATTCCCTGTCTAGAGCCAGTTGTTGCTGTTTAAGCTTCAGCCTGGACTCTTCCACTCTCAATCTATTGAGTTCCCTTTCTAACAGTCTGTCATCAGGGTGGATGGGTTGGGAATGCTTTGACACAGAAGAATGATGTGAATGAACAGAGGGAGATCTGTCCCTAACAGTTGGCACTCAAGCAACCTGGCCTGCAGGAACAAAATTATCCCTACTGTGATGTGAACTTACATTACTACCAGCTATGCTAGGTGGTCTGCTAAGGGGCAGGTTAGGAAGGTCACCCTCTAACACTCTTACTGAGGGCTCCCCTGAGTCAGAGTGTGAGCTATCTCCTAACTTCTCAATTGAAGTGCCAGCTAAGGCCTTATCATTTTCAATAAGCATGTTAGACAATAAATCTCTAGAGGGGTTCTTTCCTACCACTAATCCTCTATCAATGTAGAGACTCCACAAAACTTTTCCAGTTAAGGTGGTCATAAGCTGAGCTGACCAGATTAAGAGCAGTTCCTACATCAGACATGATAGAAAAGGTTTAGGGACAGATAAAAGAGAGAAAAAGTTTCAGGACTTTTTAAGGAAACAGAAAAAAACCTTTTCCAACTTTTTAGAAACTTTTTGAAAGTTTAGGAGTACTTTTCAGCACTTAGCAGATAGTGTAAGAGAAGAAAAGCAAAACTTTTTGGTTAGGTGTACATACACTGAACTTGTTTTGTATATTATTCTCTTATGAAAAGTACACAATGACAAAGTGGTAAGTAGTTGCAAGTACTTATCCCACCGCTGCACAACCAATGTAGGAGGCTGGCCTGGCTTGTAGTGGGTACCAAGGGGTACTTACACTCTGTACCAGGTCCAGTTATCCCTTATTAATGTAAAATAGGTGTTTCTAGCAGCTTTGGCTGATAGAAGGTAGCTATAGCAGAGCAGCTTAGGCTGAACTAGGAGACATGCAAAGCTCCGACTATACCACTGGTGTCATATGCACAATATCATAAGAAAACACAATACACAGATACACTAAAAATAGAGGTACTTTATTTTTATGACAATATGCCAAAAGTATCTCAGTGAGTACCCTCAGTATGAGGATGCCAAATATACACAAGATATATGTACACAATACCAAAAATATGCAGTAATAGCAAAAGGAAGTAATGCAAGCAATGTAAAGTTACAGTAGATTGCAATAGGAGCACATAGGTATAGGGGCAACACAAACCATATACTCCAAAAGTGGAATGCGAACAACGAATGGACCCCAAACCTATGTGAGCTTGTAGAGGGTCGCTAGGGCTGTAAGAAAACAGTGAGGGTTAGAAAAATAGCCCACCCCAAGACCCTGAAAAGTAGGTGTAAAGTGCACCTATGTTCCCCAGAGAGCACAGAAGTCGTGATAGGGGAATTCTGCAAGGAAGACCAACACCAGCAAAGCAACCAAAGTGGATTTCTGGACGACAGTACCTGTGGAACAAGGGGACCATGTCCAAGAGTCGCGACAAAGTCGAGAGTGGGCAGATGCCCAGGAAATGCCAGCTGAGGGTGTAAAGAAGCTGTAACCGGATAGTAGAAGCTGTGGATTCTGCAAGAACGAAGAGGACTAGAAACTTCCCCTTTGGAGGATGGATGTCCCACGTCATGTAGAAGCTTGCAGAGGTGTTCCCATGCAGAAAGACCGCAAACAAGCCTTGCAAGCTGCAGGGGTCGCGGTTAGGGTTTTTGGGTGCTGCTGTGGCCCAGGAGGGACCATGATGTCGCCACTTGGATGAGGAGACAGAGGGGGCACCCAGCAAGTCAGGGAGCCCTCACAGAAGCAGGCAGCACCCGCAGAAGTACCGGAACAGGCACTTGGAAGAGGAGTGAACCGGAGCTCACCCGAAGACACAAAAGGGAGTCCCACGACGCCGGAGGACAACTCAGAAGGTTGTGCACTGCAGGTTAGCGTGTCGGGACCCAGGCTTGGCTGTGCACGAAGGAAATCCTGGAAGAGTGCACAGGATCCGGAGCAGCTGCAAATCACAAGGTACCCAGCAATGCAGTCTAGCGTTGGGAGGCAAGGACTTACCTCCACCAAACTTGGACTGAAGAGTCACTGGACTGTGGGAGTCACTTGGACAGAGTTGCTGAGTTCCAGGGACCACGCTCGTCATGCTGAGAGGGGACCCAGATGACCGGTGATGCAGTCTTTTGTTGCCTGCGGTTGCAGGGGGAAGATTCCGTCGTCCCACTGGAGATTTCTTCAGAGCTCCTGGTGCAGAGAGGAGGCAGGCTACTCCCAGAGCATGCACCACCAGGAAACAGTCGAGAAGGCGGCAGGATCAGCGATACAAGGTTGCAGTAGTCGTCTATGCTACTTTGTTGCGGTTTTGCAGGCGTCCTGAGCAGTCAGCAGTCGATCCTTTGGCAGAAGGGGAAGAGAGAGATGCAGAGGAACTCTGATGAGCTCTTGCATTCGTTATCTAAAGAATTCCCCAAAGCAGAGACCCTAAATGGCCAAAAAAGGAGGTTTGGCTACCTAGGAAGGAGGATAGGCTAGCAACACAGGTAAGAGCCTATCAGAAGGAGTCTCTGACGTCACCTGCTGGCACTGGCCACTCATAGCAGTCCAGTGTGCCAGCAGCACCTCTGTTTCCAAGATGGCAGAGGTCTGGAGCACACTGGATGGTGCCCATCTCTGCATAAGCCAGTCTACACCGGTTCAGGGATCCCCCAGCCCTGCTCTGGCGTGAAACTGGACAAAGGAAAGGGGAGTGACCACTCCCCTGGGAGGTGCCCAGAGCTCCTCCAGTGTGCTCCAGACCTCTGCCATCTTGGAAACAGAGGTGCTGCTGGCACACTGGACTGCTCTGAGTGGCCAGGGCCAGCAGGTGACGTCAGAGACTCCTTCTGATAGGCTCTTACCTGTGCTGCTAGCCTATCCTCCTTCCTAAGTAGCCAAACCTCCTTTTCTGGCCATTTAGGGTCTCTGCTTTGGAAAAATCTTTAGATAACGAATGCAAGAGCTCATCAGAGTTCCTCTGCATCTCTCTCTTCACCTTCTGCCAAGGAATCGACCGCTGACTGCTCTGGATGCCTGCAAAACTGCAACAAAGTAGCAAAGACGACTACTGCAACCTTGTAACGCTGATCCAGCCGCCTTCTCGACTGCTTTCCTGGTGGTGCATGCTGTGGGGGTAGCCTGCCTCCTCTCTGCAACAGGAGCTCTGAAGAAATCTCCTGTGGGACGACGGAATCTTCCCCCTGCAACCGCAGGCAACAAAAGACTGCATCACCGGTCCTCTGGGTCCCCTCTCAGCATGACGAGCGTGGTCCCTGGAACTCAGCAACTCTGTCCAAGTGACTCCCACAGTCCAGTGACTCTTCAGTCCAAGTTTGGTGGAGGTAAGTCCTTCCCTCCCCACGCTAGACTGCATTGCTGGGTACCGTGTGATTTGCAGCTGCTCCGGATCCTGTGCACACTTCCAGGATTTCCTTCGTGCACAGCCAAGCCTGGGTCCCCGACACTCTAACCTGCAGTGCACAACCTTCTGAGTCGTGGGACTCCCTTTTGCGTCCTCGGGTGAGCTCCGGTTCACTCCTCTTCCAAGTGCCTGTTCCGGTACTTCTGCGGGTGCTGCCTGCTTCTGTGAGGGCTCCCTGACTTGCTGGGTGTCCCCTCTGTCTCCTCATCCAAGTGACGACATCCTGGTCCCTCCTGGGCCACAGCAGCACCCAAAAACCCTAACCGCGACCCTTGCAGCTTGCAAGGCTTGTTTGCGGTCTTTCTGCATGGGAACACCTCTGCAAGCTTCTACATGACGTGGGACATCCATCCTCCAAAGGGGAAGTTTCTAGTCCTCTTCGTTCTTGCAGAATCCACAGCTTCTACCATCCAGTGGCAGCTTCTTTGCACCCTCAGCTGGCATTTCTTGGGCATCTGCCCACTCCCGACTTGAGTGTGACTCTTGGACTTGGTCCCCTTGTTCCACAGGTACTCTCGTCCGGAAATCCATTGTTGTTGCATTGCTGGTGTTCGTCTTCCTTGCAGAATTCCCCTATGACAACTTCTGTGCTCTCTGGGGAACTTAGGTGCACTTTACACCTACTTTTCAGGGTTTTGGGGTGGGCTATTTTTCTAACCCTCACTGTTTTCTTACAGTCCCAGCGACCCTCTACAAGCTCACATAGGTTTGGAGTCCATTCATGGTTCGCATTCCACTTTTGGAGTATATGGTTTGTGTTGCCCCTATACCTATGTGCTCTCATTGCAATCTATTGTGACTGTACATTGCTTGCATTGCTTTCTATTGCTATTACTGCATATTTTTGGTATTGTGTACATATATCTTGTGTATATTTGCTATCCTCATACTGAGGGTACTCACTGAGATACTTTTGGCATATTGTCATAAAAATAAAGTACCTTTATTTTTAGTATATCTGTGTATTGTGTTTTCTTAAGATATTGTGCATATGACACCAGGGGGATAGTAGGAGCTTTGCATGTCTCCTAGTTCAGCCTAAGCTGCTCTGCTAAGCTACCTTTTCTATCAGCCAAAGCTGCTAGACACCTCTTCTACACTAATAAGGGATACCTGGACCTGGTGCAGAGTGTAAGTACCCCTTGGTACCCACTACAAACCAGGCCAGCCTCCTACAGGCAGAACAAAGGATTTCCTCTGAGAGAGGGTGTTACACCCTCTCCCTTTGGAAAAAGGTGTTAAGGGCCTGAGAGGAGTAGCCTCTCCTGGCCTCTGTAAATGCTTTTAAGGGCACCGATGGTGCCCTCCTTGTATTAACCAGTCTACACCGGTTCAGGGAACCCCCAGCCCTGCTCTGGCATGCAACTGGACAAAGGAAAGGGGAGTGACCTCTCCCCTGTCCATCACCACCTCAGGGGTGGTGCCCGGAGCTTGTCCAGTGTTTCCCAGAACTCTGACATCTTAAATCCAGAGGTGTGAGGGTACAATGGAGGCCTCTGAGTGGCCAGTGCTAGCAGGTGACGCCAGAGAGCCCTCCTGATAGGTGCTTACCTGACTAGGTGGCCAGTCCTCCTCTGAGGGCTATTAGGGTCTCTCCTGTGGGTTTTTCCTCAGATAACGAATGCAAGAGCTCACCAGAGTTCCTATGCATGTCCCTCTTCCAGTTCTGCCAAGGATCGACCGCTGACTGCTCCAGGTCGCCTGCAAAACTGCAACAAAGTAGCAAGAAGACTACCAGCAACATTGTAGCACCTAATCCTGCTGGCTTTCTCAACTGTTTCGTGGTGATGAAAGCTCTGGGGGCTGTCTGCCTTCACCCTGCACTGGAAGCCAAGAAGAAATCTCCCATGGGTCAACGGAATCTTCCTCCTGCTAACGCAGGCACCAAACTTCTGCTTCACCGGTCCTCTGGGTCCCTTCTCATCGTGACGAGCGTGGTTCCTGAAACACAGGTGCTGGATGCAAGTGACCCCGACAGTGCAGTGGTCCATCTGTTCAAATTTGTCGGAGGTAAGTCCTTGCCTCCTCTCACCAGACAGTAATTCTGAGTACTTTGTGAACTGCAGCTACTAGGACTTCATGCAAAGAACAGCCCAGGTCCCCAGCACTCAGTCCTGCATTGCTCAACTCGCTGAGTTGACCTCCGGCTTCGTGGGTGTAGGAAGCTGGCCTGGCTTATAGTGGGTACCTGATGGTACTTACACCTTGTGCCAGGTCCAGTTATCCCTTATTAGTAGACTAGTAGTGTTCTAGCAGCTTAGGCTGATAGAGGTAGCTATAGCAGAGCAGCTTAGGCTGAACTAGGAGACATGCAAAGCTCCTACTATACCACTTATATCATATAGCACTATCTCATAAGAAACACAATACTCAGAGTTACTAAAAATAAAGGTACTTTATTTTAGTGACAATGGGGGTCATTTTGACCTCGGCGGTCTTTTTCCAGGACCGCCGAGGGACCGCTGTGCGGAAGACCGCCAGTGGTGGCGGTTTGCCGCTCTGCCTATTATGACCGTTGGCAGCTCTCCGTCTTTTTACAGATGGAGAGCCGCCAACAGCCATACTGGCGGGAGACGGGGAAGTGGAGGTTGCTCCACCTCCACCGCCACGCCAACAGAACACCACCCAGCGAATCACATCCTGTGATTCACCGTGGCGGTGTTCTGTTGGCGGTGTGGTGTCGGCGGAGCTTCCCCCATGGCTCCCGTCCCCTCCCAAAGGATCGTCGGACCAGGTAAGTCGATCGTCCGTCAGGGGAGGGGGGTGGGGTGTGTTGTGTGTGTGCATGGGGGTGTGCGTGTGTGTATGTAGAGGGGGCGTGTGAGTGCGTGTATGCCTGCGGGGGTGTTGTGTGTATGGGAATGGATGTGTGTATGTCTGTGGGTATATCTGTATGGATGTGTGTGTGTATGTTTGAATGTGGGTGTGCGTGTATGACTGTGTGTGTGGATGCAGGCATGCATGTCGGCGTGTGTGCGTGTAAGTATGTAGGTGGTGCCTGCGTGCGTGTCGTGTGGTTATGGGTGAAGTGATGTTGGGGATCGGGGTGGGGAGGGGGCCCTTCCACCTTTGGGGGGTGGCAGGTGTGGTGGGGGGTAGGGGAAGGAGTCAGGGTGGGGTTGGGGGTTGGGGGAGACCCCTATCAGTGCCAGGGAAGGAATTCCCTGGCACTGATAGTGCTTACCGGCATGGATTTCATAGCGGTTCAAACCGCTGGAAATCCACAGCAGTAAGCCGGATCCAAATACCGCTGGCGATATAGTGATGGCCGCCGGGCTGGAGACCCAGGTCTCCCGCCCGGCGGTCGTCTCCGCCCTGGCGGGCGGAACAGAGAACCGGCGGATGACCATGGCGGTAACCGCCATGGTCATAATTCCACAGAGTAAGACCGCCAGCCTGTTGGCGGTCTTACCGCCGGTTCTCCGCTGTCCGCCAGGGTCGCAATGACCCCCAAAATGCCAAAAGTATCTCAGAGGATACCCTCACTTAGGAGGTAGGTAATATACACAAATTATATGTACACAAACCCAAAACAGGTAAGTAATAGTAAGAAAAGTAATGCAAACAGTGTAGAATTACAATAGGATACAATAGGTGAAGTACAATACACAAAATATACACACAAACCAAAGTCAGGTAAGTAAACAGTTAGAAACGTAGTGCAAACACTGCAGGACACAATAGAATGCAATAGGAGACAATAGGCCTACGGGCAACACAAACCATATACTCCAAAAGTGGAATGCGAACCACGAACAGACCCCAGGCCTAGTGTAGTGTGTAGAGGGTCGCTGGGAGTGTAAGAAAACACTAAGGGCCATATTTATACTTTTTGATGCAAAACTGCGCCGTCAAATATTTTACCGCCGGCTAATGCCATTTCGGTGCGCCGTGCGGGCGTAAAATTTGTACTTTGGCACACGGCGGCGCAAGCCACAGGTGTAAGTTATTTTTTTGTGTGCACACCGCAGCGTCAAGTTGTAAAGCATAATGACGTTAACGCAGCGGAAATGACTGTGGGTCGATTTACGACACCGCAAACCGGATATGCGGCATTTTGTGATGCAATAGCGTCATAATTCCCCACGAACACAGCCATTTCAGCAGAGGAGAGCCAAAAGGGATCCCAGATGCCTGTACAGACTCCAGGAAGATGACAACAGACCAGGAACCAACCAGGAGGACCCACACAAGGACAGTTTGAAGAAGAAAAGAAAGTGTCACTTCAGTGCAGAGGAACAGGAAATTCTGGTTAAAGAGGTGACAGAACACCAGCACCAACTGTTTGTCACCTCAAAGTTGCCAATCAGTAGGAGAGAGGCAATATGGCAACAAATTGTTGACAAGATTAACAGTGTGGCAGAAGTACGCAGAACAGTCATCGAGTGCAAGAAACGTTGGCATGATCACAATGGAAGATGTCACTATAATGGACTCACAAGCATGAACAATGTGCACTTTTCAAAAAATAACACTTACACAACCACTTTGTCTCTGTGTAATGTGACACATCAACTGTGCAGTAGATCACTGAATTTTTCCTCCTGTCAAATGACATAGCTTGTCAATACAACTGTCCTGAAATTATGTAGTCTGTTAACTATGCACAGTGGGATGGATTGCACCATACTCTGCCCTTCCTGAGGGTAATATCTGATGAAAAGTGAAACCATACACCATAATGCTGTGTTGGACAGAATAATGCTTCCTCAAGGGATATCTAAGCCATCAAATAGTATCAGCAAAATGTTGCCACCATGCAATACTAACACAAATAACATTGTCCACAAATTTAAGCAAACAGTCAACAAACTGCATGAATGAAGGTGTCTGAGTTTACATCCAAATAAGTAATCATGCTGAACAGTGTCACAAATGATCTCTATGAGTCATGAACACGATACTACAAGAGTGCTTACTACCATACAGCTAATAAGGGTTTCCTTGAACATCACACTGCAGTCAGACATAACACAGTGTCCCCAATACCAAATCTGGAAGCACTGTATGTGACATTGAAAACATACGTAATGAAAAAAACACGTTGGGATCCATAGTAACTGTGATTGGTGGTTGCAATGAGTGGTCGAATCTTTGCAAGGTAGCCCTGGGTAGCTGCCAATCTTGCACCTCAGTTGGGATTTGTTCGTAGCATAGGACACAAATGTAATAGAACAGAATTCATGTACACTTATGCCAAGGCCCTTATCTACAAGAATTTCAGGCATACTGTAAAGGGTTCACTACATATTTATTAAACAGTAAGAACAGAAGAGGAAACTTGGGGAAAAGTCTTACCTACCCTAATCTACCCTAACTACTCATTACCCACAACTGTCCCTAACTAACCTAAGCTAAACTTACTTATCACATGTAACGAAAAGTTCTAAACATCAACCGCCCAACCCCCTTATGAGACGGGACACATGGAGGACACATGGTGGACAACATATACTAACCTAAACACATACTATTCTATCCTAAACAAATATATATTTCTTTGTATTTTTTATTTTTTTAAATTGTGTATATATTTTTTTCTAAACACACAAGAATCTTAACATAGCCCCCAACACACTCAAAAAGAAAAAAATTAAATAATCAGGACCCCCCACCCCAACCCACTAACACTAACTAAACTAGCAGCCTATACTAACATAACACTAAGCCCCCTAAGCCCACTAAGTATAAGAATAAGGAAAGAGGAGGGAGGGAAGGGAATCATGTCCATCAACAAAGTCCAGAGGTTGGCCCTCCGGAGGGTCCGCTTAATGGACCGCACACGCCTGTTGATATGGCGACCATCCAGCCGCGGGACTCATTTCCCTGAGGACACTGTCCATTTTGCGCTACATTTCCACAAAAAGCAGCAGGGTCAATTGTTGCAGCTGGGGTGGTCTGGGTACCAGCTGAGGACGTGCGTGACCATGTATGGTCAATGCCTGTGGGTTACCCTGAAGGTGGTCCACTGCTAGGGCCTGGAGCATTTCCTGATGTTGTAGCCACAACGGTCCCAACTGTGGGTGGTGCCACCTGGGTGGTAGTGGTGGTCGTGCTGGTGGTGGCTGTGGTGGGCAAAGAAGGGCCACCCTGTGGGAAAGCCCTCCAGGCTCCGGAGGCACGTTCGGTCCTGTATCTTCGGGCCATTCTTCTGTACCCCGACTCTACCAGCAGGATATGCTGGTAACGTATTGCCCGCCTTTGGAATTCACGGACCTGGATGGGTGTCATATTAGCAGCTGTGAAGACAAATGAAAAAACTTACATTAGGAACTGCATTGTGTGAAATGGCACAAGAAGTAAATCAGACAGTACATCTACTGTACTTGTAACAGCTCCACTCATAATACAGATCTTTGAATGTCCCTGAGGAAGTACATGGCAGGCCAGCCTACAAAGGTCGTATCACACATAGCACATCCAAACCCTACAAGATGGGTAACAACTGGCATGATTTTGGCATCGGAGTTCTGCCAGTTGTCAGCTAACAATCATGCTGCACATTCTCCGCCAATGCCAGGGCTACAAATGTCAGTGTACGGGATGGAAATCTAGGGCCACATGATCTGCAAGTTGTAAATGGACTTGCTAGTATAGTACTCATGTGCTAAACCTGAGTGTGTATACTAGGTTCCGACCAAAGATTCACTGATTTACAGGTCTGAGTAACATACTTGTATCATCAGTCCTAGGTACACTATTCACAAACCCATGCCTGTGTTTGGGGTGGGGGGTGGAGAAACAACTAACAATTTCAAACAACATGGACACCCAGTATGCTTGTGAAAGCTGGACATGTGTTTGGCCCGGCACACACACCACAGGTAAGGTGCATCTACAAATAGGAGACAGCAAACCCTTGGCCAATCCCAGCGCCACACATGTCTTGCAATGCAGACCTTTGTCCACATCATATACTTCCAGTAAGCCATAACTTACAACTAACACAGAGTTGGAAGAACACCCCTGGCCATGATTTGCATGCACACCTAGGCCATTGCACTCAAGTGCCACATACTTGTAGCACTACATGTAGAGCTACATGTTGCTATGAAGTTCAACCTACAGTTTCATAAGTGCATTAGTGAATAGGGAAGCAGAAGTCTGTGGGTAAGCATTTTGCAGCCCCATTCTGGGAGAATGTGGGTCTGACAGGCTGACTAAATCTGAGATTGGGTCCAGTGCGCCTCTTGTTGATACAAGTGTTATCCACATGACTCAATCCAATTCACATTGCGGGGCCTACAGGAATGACCTAGAATCCCTAAATAAGACAATAGGATAAGCATTGGCAAACTCCAAAATGCTGAGAAAATGAAATCCCACTCATGGAACAAGACAAATGATGGGCCAGCGCATCACACCTTGCTATTTGTTCAACACACAGGAGTCCATCACACATCACCAGCAAACACAACACATAACAGACATATCAACACTTACTGGAGTTGTCGGGGTCCTCGAATGAAGCCACCTCGCCCACAGTGTAGGGTGCCAGTCCACCTGTAAGGCATGGAAGGAAGAAATGTACTCAAATTCTGTGCATTGACCAACAATTCCAAAGACAAAAACTATGTGGAAGATGACATAAGTAAGTAAATCCACTCAGACATGATGATACTGCATCTGATATAGCATGGCTACCTTTCACATACCATGGGTCTTCTGTGAAATTTAAACACATATCTGCACACATGCAGTGGCCCTAACTATCATGTGGTGGCAAACATGCTCCTTCATTAGTGAGCATACATAATAATGGAGTGTATTCGTCTCATCATGTGCATCCAAGAGAGACATCCAAAGCCTGTTTCCTTGAGGAGTGCATTACCAGTCAAACAGCCATTGTGGCTATGACAAATGTCTGACACATAAGTACAATGTACAGAGGGGCAGGGACATTTGTAAGCCCTCATGTTGTTACAGTGTCTTCATTTGATGTGGCCCAGCTATGATGAGTTGCACCAACCATAGATATATGAACCCATGTGCATACCTTTGGCCTGCCATCCCTAAACGAAAGGTGGAACACCAAACACCAAATACCAGTGTAAGATGTTAGCTGAGGGCACCTTGCACTTTTTCCCTATGTCTCCAAATCCAGATCTGACATGTATCCAAAATGATGAAGGACCACAATAATCCCTAACATTCATAGAACTTCCATGAATGGTTTCCTTACACACTCACCAGACACACATGAGACATATGTGTGGGCCACATTGCTATCAACAATTGACGTGAAGCCTGCACTCATTTTCTACATCATGTAGTGTTTCTAAAATCAGTCTAGCTTTTGCGTCAACAAAGGTCGGTAATGTTTTGGAAAATCTATACCTCAGTGGCAAATGTGACCTATATATACATGATTGTCTCCTAATTTGTGTTTCTGTCTGACACAAAGGTGGCACCAACTTACATTAAGCAAACTTATTCAGTAAGTTTGCAGAGCACTTGCTTCCTGAAAGCTAGCAATTGTAGTCCTTCACATAGTCCATCAATGACCCTGTATGTTTCCAAAGCATTTCACACACTCAACAACATAGCCGGCAGATATTGTACAAATCATCTGATGTTACTACAGAGCTTTTAATCGTGCACATTTACATGATTTGTACTCACTAACAGGGCCACCAATTACAATTCCCACGTGGTCCAGCAGATCTTGCTCCCTGGAGATGAGGTCAGTCCAGTGGTGCTTCAGCTGGTGATCATTCCTCTGGCTCCGATACACACGTTGCAAGTGATGCAGGACCATTCCCCACCGGATTCTACGTGCCTTGTGTGATACCCCTGTATCACCCGCCCCCCTGCCTCAATCATAAGTGGGAGGAAATGGCACACCAGCCATATGAACCCCCAAGTTCCTCCTCATCCATCTTGCCAAGACGTGGCCTACCCAACACTTAGCACCGAAAAAGGGGAATATGGAATAAAGAAGAACAAAGGAGAAAAGGGGGAAAGTAGAATAAGAAAAAAGTAAACTTAACAACTAAAAGAGCCCAAATATCCCCAAACTAACACTACCCACAACAGACTCCCACAAACAACGAAGACAATACAATACTGGACAATAGTATACAATAAACACTCAGACAGTATACAACAACAATTTTGCATCACAAACTAACAAGTAATGGAGCACACAGGAGACAAAAGCACAATTTCACTGGACAAAACTCAGAACACAGCCACACAGTCTAGAAGAATCACAGACTGCAAAGTGAAAGTGAAAGTACCCCCACTGTACATAATCTGTAACAGGATATCCTATTACATCACTTCCTGCATAAAATGACCGCTGTTTTTATCGTTATGCGTCATAATTTTTGACGCATACAGTATGTGTGTCATTTTTTTTGACGCACAGGAGTAAAAATTAGGCCGCATCCATATATTTGGAAATAGTCTCAGGGGGTCATTACAACCCTGGCGGAAGGTGGAGAACCGGCGGTAAGACCGCCAACAGGCTGGCGGTCTTACTCTGTGGAATTATGAGCATGGCGGTTATGCCATGGTCATCCGCCGGTTCTCCGTTCTGCCTGGGTCTCCAGGCCGGCGGCCGGCACTATAACGCTGGCGGTATTCGGACCCGGCTTACCGCTGTGGATTTCCAGCGGTTTGAACTGCCATGAAATCCATGGCGGTAAGCACTATCGGTGCCAGGGAATTCCTTCCCTGATAGGGGTCACCCCCACCCCTAACCCCACCCTGATCCCCTCCCCTACCCCCCCACCACCCCTGCCACCCCCAAAATTTGGCAGGGCCCCCCTCCCCACCCCAACCCCCAACATCATTTCACCCATACCCACACGACACGCACGCAGGCACCACCTACATACTTACACGCACACACTCCGACATACATGCCTACATCCACACACACAGTCATACACGCACACCCACATTCAAACATACACGCATACATCCATACAGACATACCCACAGACATACACGCACTCATTCCCATACACACAACACCCCCGCAGGCAGACACGCACTCACACACCCCCTCTACATACACACACGCACACCCCCATGCACACACACAACACCCCCCACCCCCCTCCCCTCACCGACGATCGACTTACCTGGTCCGACGATCCTCCGGGAGGGGACGGGAGCCATGGGGGCAGCTCCACCGACACCACACCGCCAACAGAACACAGCCACGGCGAATCACAGGACGTGATTCGCTGGGCGGTGTTCTGTTGGCGTGGCAGTGGAGGTGGAGCAACCTCCACTTCCCCGCCTCCCGCCAGTATGGCTGTTGGCGGCTCTCCGTCCGTAAAAGAACGGAGAGCTGACAACGGTCATAATAGGCCGAGCGGCAAACCGCCACCAATGGCTGTCTTCCGCACGGCGGTCCCTCGGCGGTCTTCAAAAAAGACCGCTGAGGTCAAAATGACCCCCTAACACTTAACCAATTTTAAGGGCATAATGCATCGTTTTTCGGGCATAAGCATAATTTTTTGAAGCTTGTGCGTCATTTTTTAAGCGTATGCGTCAAAATGTCAGGGCAGTAACTGGGTTTGGGTAATTTTGCCATTTTAATGTAATGTTACATTTGTGACACAACTGAGATAGGCTGCTTGCACCCAATTTGGTGTTGACGGTGTATGGTCACATGTGAAACATCATACTGCTGCGGACCATGATCCGTTACTTCCTTAACAGGATTCTCACGCTTGGCTGATGCACTAGATGGCCATGTGTGTGGCCTACATATATGTGTTGCACAAATTGGGCATGTTTGGCATCAGGAGAGGATAGCAAGGTAACGCACATAAGTACAATACCTCAATGCCTATGGCTCAATGTGTGTGCATTGGCTACTAATGTAGTTGTCGACCCAGTGTGTGTGCATCACAAGATGCATTATTGAAAATATGCTTGTATGAATGTGAAGTCAATGTGTCCAAACCTTAGATGCAAGTCAGTGTGGAAATGAGAGAGGACATGTGCTAGTCATACATGTAGCAACATCTGTTGTGTGCACTTCCAAGACTTTGGGTAACGTAGACACCACAAATGACAAAGCATGCACCGGATAGATGGCAGACGCTTGTTCATGTCAATGGTCGAAGAAGTTGCCCATCTCATGTCCTAGAAATTTGGAAACTGCTTCCTAGGCACTTGTTGGTGAACCCACCGTGAGTCTGGCACATGTACAGACTAAGTGGGTACCATGTTATTGGCACAGACAGCCAAAGGTGACCCCCAACTGTTATATCACGCCACAGTTGTGGTCATATGACTGAGCCACAACTCTCCAGTGGCAGTGGTGGACCAGCAGACGAGGCAGCACATGGCCACATATTTCCAGTGCTCAATTGCACAGAGGTGTCTGGTTCATGTGTGTGGTCCAATGTTGAGCGTGTATATTTTTAGGGGTCTATGTTGTCACAGTTACGTCCAGGTCTCATCATGAGTCAGTGGCGGCTATTCCTGTATCTACTGAGTAACCTTCGGAGATCAATGGGGGTAAAGTCGATGAGGACATGAGAACCTACATGGGGATGGTCCCACCCTGTCACTGCAAACGTGTTATGAGACTGTCAACAGGGCAACCTTGGTGTGCTGAGTGAGATCATATCTCAGGAGTCATGTTCCGGCAGGTGTCATTACAACATTTGTACACAGGTTGGCCTGTAAAGTTCCCACTGCATCTGGGAACATCATAGCCTCTATGTTGATTAATATTGCAGCTATTCAGCACGCACAGCCCATCAATATGTTGTGAGCAATGTGATTCAGCGTGTGAACTGTCAGGGTCCTAACGTGTGGACTTTTCATGCACATTATCAGAGGTAGCTGGTTCTTCTGGAGGCACCGTACCCAATCCCTGCATACGGCCATGGTACACTGTCACACTTTGTCATTCATGCATACATGAGACCCAGTCAAGGGATATGCCGTGATTTTGGTATTCAAAGACAATTTTACTAATATGGTACAATTAAAAAGCAGATGATGCTATACAATGTATTTGGGTATACATTGAGGAAGCACATGACAAAATACCCCCTGATGAATGTGAGGTTTGGTAACGCAAGTGTGGTACATATGTAGCCACAAGGAACCTTTAGGGTAACACACAGACAGGTGCCAGTCAGGCTGACAGGATGCAGGGTCAATCAGGATCCAGCAATTTCACAAGGTACATACTCAGTGGTCTGACTAAGACTGGTCGGAGGAAGAACAAGACAGTTGACATGGGAAACTGTGTTTGTCCTGTGTTTTTGAAGGTGACACATAAACCCAAGGGCTGTGTTACACGGCTTAATTACTAGCAATGCATAACAGTGTATTTGACAAAATGGCAACTTCTATGCTGTTCCAAGCATCTGCAGGGGCAGTGCATGTTCAAATGGGTGGTGTGCATGGAGGTGATCACAGGTGTGTGCTGCATCAGTTTCTCACAAGTCCTGCAGGTGAGATTCAAGTTCAAATGGCCAACAGTACCTTTCACACAGGAAGCAATCTACAGGTGATAACAGGGCTTAGAAACTACAAGCCAGTGTATTAATTGACCTGACGTCCATGCAGTCAGATGTATTATGACAATGGCATACCATAGGAAAGGGTGTAGCACACTGAATTACTATTGTTAGTCTGTGTGTGTAGAGGAGGGAATGTCGGGGTACACATATTACCATTCCAGGGACCTCTCCAGACAGGTGGGTTGAGACCAGGAGCATTGGTGTGTCAGGAGTTAGGAAATGGGCTGACATGTACATGGAATGTCATGTGCGCAATGCTTGTCATAGGTATGGCACTTGTGCTGTCTATGTTCTGCTTCTAGGGAACTCTAGTCACAGATTGTCCTTGCAAAGATAGGTGCTGTACGATTTACTGCTGTCAAGGGTCTGGACATTCATTCCTGTTACCAATGCAATAGCACGTCCACTGCCTCATGTATGAGGCATTTTTTTCCCTTATAGACTGATGGTGTCTTAGTTGTGTGTCATATGCTGCGATGAACCATGTTGCCAACATGTATGTGTGAAATAGGTGTGGTCCTCTGCTATTGCCCTTCAAAGGTGAAATGTACAGGACATATGTAATTTACAGTGTGGAAGTATGTGACTGTTTTATAATACGCATCACAATTGCTCAGGAAATTTCTGTGTCATGATCGGTATATCAGCAATGCTCCATGAGACTACACTCTTAATCTGATAGTTAGATATATAAAGGTGAGCACAAATGATTAGCCATACCTTGATATGGTGATTATTATCGGTGTTTATTTACATTAGTTAATACAGTGGTGATGGTGAGTTGTTTTAAAAATAATTGTTCACAATATGTTGGCGCCGACGCAATCCAGCAGCTGTGTTTTGTTGTCCCCCCTCATGTTGCAAGCCAGCATCCTCTTCTTCCTCCTCTTCAGGCATTTGTGGCTCTGGTTCTAAGAGGGGAATGTTCCTTTGTATGCAAATGTTGTGCATGATGGCACATGTTAGAATGTTCTTACAGACCATTTCTGGTGAATATAGGAGGCTGCCACCAGTAATGTCGAGGCACCTGAATCTTGACTTGAGGATGCCGAAGGTCCTCTCGACTATGGTGCGTGTCCTCCTATGTGCCTCATTGTAGGCACGCTCTGCTGCGGTGCTTGGGTTGCCAAATGGTGTCATAATCCATGGCTTGATCCCATACCCCTGATCAGCTGAAAAAGAAAATGAATGCGATCATGTTGATGTAGCTTGCCCCATTAATATCACCTTGCATGGCAGTAGTTGTCTTGTGTTGTCTGTGACTCTTTTGTGTTATTGTGTTCCTTCCTAGGCTTGTAAGATGTACCATCTGCATCGTGTTGTTTCCTTGGGTGAACGAGTGTTTGCCTGCTGACTGGTTGTCAGCAGTATGTTTGGGTATTTGCAGTACAGTGTGCACTCCCTAGCATTGTGACTTGTGATACAGGTTGTAGGAGGCTGGCCTGGCTTGTAGTGGGTACCAAGGGGTACGTACACCTTGCACCAGGTCCAGGTATTCCTACATTGGTTGTGCAGCGGTGGGATAAGTACTTGCAACTACTTACCACTTTGTCATTTTGTACTTTTCATAAGAGAAAAATATACAAAACAAGTTCAGTGTATGTACACCTAACCAAAAAGTTTTGCTTTTCTTCTCTTACTCTTTTGCTAAGTGCTGAAAAGTACCTCTAAAACTTTCAAAAAGTTTTTAAAGTTTTTTTTGTGTTCCTTAAAAAGTACTGAAACTTTTTCTTTCTTTTTCTGTCCCTTAAACCTTTTCTATCATGTCTGGTACAGGCCAAACTGTAGATCTGACCAGAGTTGCTTATGACCACCTTAGCTGGAAAGGAGCGAGGAGTCTCTGCATTGAAAGAGTTTTAGGAGTAGGGAAGAATCCCTCAAGAGAACTGTTAGTTAATATGCTCATTGAACAGGATAAGACCTTAGTTGGCACATCTGGTGAGAAATTAGCTGATGGTTCACACTCTGACTCTGGGGCACCCCCAGTAAGAGGGTTAGAAGGGAACCTTCCCAACCTGCCCCCTAGCAGGCCACCTAGCATGGCTGGTACTAATGTGAGTTCTCATCACAGTAGGAGTGTTACTTCTGTAAGCCAGGTTGTTAGAGTGCCATCTGTTAGGGACAGGTCTCCCTCTGTTCATTGACACCATTCTTCTGTGTCACGACATGCCCAGCCACCCTCCCTGAAGAGAGAGAGTTAGAAAGGGAACTCAATAGATTGAGAGTGGAAGAATCCAGACTGAAGCTCAAGAAGCAACAGCTGGATCTAGACAGACAAGCATTTGACTTAGAAAAAGAAAGACAGAGGTTGGGGTTTGGACCCCATGGTGGCAGCAGCAGTATTACAGATAGTAATCCTGTAAAAGATCATGATTCTAGGAATCTGCACAAGATAGTTCCCCCTTACAAGGAGGGGGATGACATTAACAAGTGGTTTGCTGCACTTGAGAGGGCCTGTGTTGTACAGGGGGTCCCTCAAAGGCAGTGGGCTGCTATCCTATGGCTATCTTTCAGTGGAAAGGGTAGGGATAGGCTCCTCACTGTGAAGGCAAGTGATGCCAATAATTTTACAGTTCTTAAGAATGCACTCCTAGATGGTTATGGCTTAACCACTGAACAGTACAGGATTAAGTTCAGAGAAACCAAAAAGGAGTCTTCACAAGACTGGGTAGACTTTGTTGACCATTCAGTGAAGGCGTTGGAGGGGTGGTTACATGGCAGTAAAGTTTCTGACTATGAAAGCCTGTATAACTTAATCCTGAGAGAGCATATTCTTAATAATTGTGTGTCTGATTTGTTGCACCAGTACCTAGTGGACTCAGATCTGACCTCTCCCCAAGAATTGGGAAAGAAGGCAGACAAATGGGTCAGAACAAGGGTGAACAGAAAAGTTCATACGGGAGTGACAAGGATGGCAAGAAGAAGGATGGTAAGTCTTCTGACAAGGGTGGGGACAAATCTAAAAATGAGTCTTCATCAGGCCCACGAAAATCACTCTGGTGAGGGAGGTGGGCCTACAACCTCTACAAATCAAAATAAAGAAAAGAAACCATGGTGCTATTTATGTAAAATAAAAGGCCATTGGACAACTCATCCCAGTTGCCCAAAGAAAAGCACCAAGCCTCCTAACACTACAACCCCTGCTGCTACACCTAGTGCCACTAGTAATAGCAGTGGTGGTGGGAGCAAACCTACTAATAGCCAATCCAAGGGAGTAGCGGGGCTCACTTTTGGTAACTTAGTTGGGGTTGGTCTTGTTAGGGAGACCACAGAGGCTGTGTTAGTCTCTGAGGGGGCCATTGATTTGGCCACCTTGGTTGCTTGTCCCCTTAATATGGATAAGTACAAGCAACTTCCCCTAAGAAATGGTGCTGAGGTTCAGGCCTACAGGGACACAGGGGCCAGTGTTACAATGGTAATAGAGAAACTGGTCCACCCTGAACAACACCTACTTGGTCACCAGTACCAAGTGACTGATGCTCATAACAACACTCTTAGCCACCCCATGGCTGTTGTGAATCTCAACTGGGGGGGGGGGGTTACTGGTCCAAAGAAAGTTGTGGTTGCCTCAGATTTACCTGTAGACTGTCTACTAGGGAACGATTTAGAGACATCAGCTTGGGCAGAAGTGGAGTTGGAGGCTCATGCAGCAATGCTTGGCATTCCTGGGCATATTTTTGCTTTGACCAGGGCTCAGGCCAAAAAGCAAAAAGGACAGGGTGACTTTGATCCTGGAAGAATGGACCAAGTGCTCCCTAAAGCTAGGGTTAGTAAAGGTAAAACACTTCCTACCATCCCTCCCTCTACAGTGGAATCAACTTCTGAGGAAGAAGATTTTCCACCCTGTGCAGAACCTTCACCAGAGGAGCTGGAAGCAGACACTGCTGAGCTTTTGGGTGGAGGGGGGCCTGCCAGGGAGGAGCTGAGTGTGGCACAGCATACCTGTCCCACACTAGAGGGTCTAAGACAGCAAGCTGTCAAACAAGCAAATGGGGATGTCAGTGACTCTCACAGAGTTTACTGGGAGGACAACCTCTTGTATACTGAAGCAAGGGATCCAAAACCTGGAGCTGCCAGGAGATTGGTGATTCCTCCTAACTCTAGCCCACGACATTCCCTTAGCTGGACATTTGGGGCAAATGAAAACTTGGGACAGGCTTCTCCCCCTGTTTCATTGGCCTAGAATGTCAGAGGACACAAAGGAATTTTGTAAGTCCTGTGAAACCTGTCAAGTCAGTGGCAAAACAGGTGGAACTCCAAAGGCACCCCTTATTCCACTGCCTGTGGTTGGGGTTCCCTTTGAAAGGTAGGGGTTGACATAGTTGGTCCCCTTGACCCTCCTACTGCTTCAGGCAATAGGTTTATTTTGGTGGTAGTGGACCATGCCACAAGATATCCTGAAGCAATTCCTCTAAGGACCACTACACCACATGCAGTGGCAAAAGCCCTCCTGGGAATCTTTTCCAGGGTGGGTTTCCCAAAAGAGGTGGTATCAGACAGGGGTAGCAACTTTATGTCTGCATACTTGAAGGCCATGTGGAAGAAACGTGGTGTAATATACAAATTCACCACACCTTATCATCCACAAACAAATGGACTGGTTGAGAGGTTTAACAAAACTCTCAAAGGAATGATAATGGGACTCCCTGAAAAACTACGGAGGAGATGGGATGTCCTGTTACCTTGCCTCCTTTTTGCTTACAGGGAGGTACCCCAGAAAGGAGTGGGCTTCAGCCCCTTTGAACTCCTATTTGGACACCCTGTAAGAGGTATTCTAACACTTGTGAAGGAGGGTTGGGAACAACCTTTAAAAGCTCCTAAGCAAGACATAGTGGACTATGTACTTGGCCTAAGATCTAGAATGGCTGAGTACATGAAAAAGGCCAGTAAAAACCTTCAGGCCAGCCAAGAGCTCCAAAAGCAATGGCATGACCAAAAGGCTGTTCTGATTCCGTACCAACCAGGGCAGAAAGTGTGGGTCTTGGAGCCTGTGGCCCCAAGAGCACTCCAAGACAAATGGAGTGGACCCCACATTATTGTTGAGAAAAAGGGAGAAGTCACCTATTTGGTTGACTTGGGCACTGCCAGGAGTCCCCTTAGGGTGCTCCATGTCAATCGCCTAAAACCCTACTATGACAGGGCTGATCTCACCCAGCTCATGGCAACAGATGAAGGACAGGAAGAAAAGAGTGACCCTCTCCCTGATCTCTTCTCTTCCACAGAACAAGATGCTCTAGTGGAATGTGTAGTTTTGCCAGATTGTCTTACTGCTGAGCAGAAAGACCACTGCATAAATCTCCTGGGTCAGTTTTCTGAACTCTTTTCTACTGTGCCAGGCACCACTTCTTGGTGTAAGCACACTATAGATACTGGAGACAGCTTGCCTGTCAAAAGTAAGATCTATAGGCAGCCTGACCATGTCAGGGACTGCAGAAAACAAGAGGTTCAGAAAATGCTTGAACTGGGAGTTGTTGAGCACTCTGAAAGTCCATGGGCCTCTCCTGTGGTACTTGTACCAAAACCTCATTCCAAAGATGAGAAAAGGGAAATAAGATTTTGTGTTGACTACAGAGGTCTCAACCAGGTAACCAAAACTGATGCTCACCCTATACCCAGGGCAGATGAGCTAATAGATACACTGGCATCTGCCAAGTATCTAAGCACCTTTGATTTGACTGCAGGGTATTGGCAGATCAAGTTATCAGAGGATGCAAAAGCAAAAACTGCATTTTCCACCATTGGAGGGCACTACCAATTCACAGTAATGCCCTTTGGTTTGAAAAATGCACCTACCACTTTTCAGAGGTTGATGAATACAGTCCTGCAAGGGTTGGAGGCTTTTAATGCAGCATATCTAGACAATATAGCTGTCTTTAGCTCCACTTGGAATGATCACCTGGTCCACCTGTGGAAAGTTTTGGAGGCCCTGCAAAAGGCAGGCCTCACTATCAAGACTTCAAAGTGCCAGATAGGGCAGGGTAAAGTGGTTTATCTGGGACATCTTGTCGGTGGGGAACAGATTGCACCACTTCAGGGGAAAATCCAAACTATTATAGATTGGGTTCCCCTACAACTCAGAGTCAGGTGAGAGCCTTCTTAGGCCTCACTGGGTACTACAGGAGGTTCATAAAGAACTATGGCTCCATTGCAGCCCCTCTTAATGACCTCAAATCTAAGAAAATGCCTAAAAAGGTATTATGGACAGCAAACTGTCAGAAAGCTTTTGAGGAGCTGAAGCAGGCCATGTGCTCTGCACCTGTCCTGAAAAGCCCCTGTTACTCCACAAAATTCATTGTCCAAACTGATGCATCTGAATTAGGGGTAGGGGCAGTCTTATCACAACTCAATTCTGAGGGCCAGGATCAACCTGTTGCTTTTATCAGCAGGAGGTTGACCCCTAGAGAAAAGCGTTGGTCTGCCATAGAGAGGGAGGCCTTTGCTGTGGTCTGGGCACTGAAGAAGTTGAGGCCATACCTGTTTGGCACTCACTTCATTGTTCAGACAGACCACAAACCTCTACTTTGCCTAAAACAAATGAAAGGTGAAAACCTTAAATTGTTGAGGTGGTCCATATCCCTACAGGGAATGGACTATACAGTGGAACATAGACCTGGGAGTACCCACTCCAATGCAGATGGACTCTCCAGATGTTTCCACTTAGACAATGAAGACTCATCAGGTCATGGCTAGTCTTATTGTCCTTCTTTTGGGGGGGGTTGTGTAGGAAAGTACCATCTTGCCTGGCATGTTACCCCCATATTTCACTGTATATATGTTGTTTTAGTTGTATGTGTCACTGGGACCCTGCCAGCCAGGGCCCCAGTGCTCATAAGTGTGCCCTGTTTGTGTTCCCTGTGTGATGACTAACTGTCTCACTGAGGCTCTGCTAACCAGAACCTCAGTGGTTATGCTCTCTCATTTCTTTCCAAATTGTCACTAACAGGCTAGTGACCAATTTCACCAATTTACATTGGCATACTGGAACACCCTTATAATTCCCTTGTATATGGTACTAAGGTACCCAGGGTATTGGGGTTCCAGGAGATCCCTATGGGCTGCAGCATTTCTTTTGCCACCCATAGGGAGCTCTGACAATTCTTACACAGGCCTGCCATTGCAGCCTGAGTGAAATAATGTCCACGTTATTTCACAGCCATTTACCACTGCACTTAAGTAACTTATAAGTCACCTATATGTCTAACCTTTACCTGGTAAAGGTTGGGTGCTAAGTTACTTAGTGTGTGGGCACCCTGGCACTAGCCAAGGTGCCCCCACATTGTTCAGGACAAATTCCCCGGACTTTGTGAGTGCGGGGACACCATTACACGCGTGCACTATACATATGTCACTACATATGTATAGCATCACAATGGTAACTCCGAACATGGCCATGTAACATGTCTAAGATCATGGAATTGTCACCCCAATGCCATTTTGGCATTGGGGAGACAATTCCATGATCCCCCAAGTCTCTAGCACAGACCCAGGTACTGCCAAACTACCTTTCCCGGGGTTTCACTGCAGCTGCTGCTACTGCCAACCCCTCAGACAGGTTTCTGCCCTCCTGGGGTCCAGCCAGGCTTGGCCCAGGAAGGCAGAACAAAGGACTTCCTCAGAGAGAGGGTGTTACACCCTCTCCCTTTGGAAAAAGGTGTTAGGGCTGGGGAGAAGCAGTTTCCCCCAGCCTCTGCAAATGCTTTGATGGCACAGATGGTGCCCATCTCTGCATAAGCCAGTCTACACTGGTTCAGGGATCCCCCAGCCCTGCTCTGGCGCGAAACTGGACAAAGGAAAGGGGAGTGACCACTCCCCTGACCTGCACCTCCCCTGGGAGGTGCCCAGAGCTCCTCCAGTGTGCTCCAGACCTCTGCCATCTTGGAAACAGAGGTGCTGCTGGCACACTGGACTGCTCTGAGTGGCCAGGGCCAGCAGGTGACGTCAGAGACTCCTTCTGATAGGCTCTTACCTGTGTTGCTAGCCTATCCTCCTTCCTAAGTAGCCAAACCTCCTTTTCTGGCTATTTAGGGTCTCTGCTTTGGGGAATTCTTTAGATAACGAATGCAAGAGATCATCAGAGTTCCTCTGCATCTCTCTCTTCACCTTCTGCAAGGAATCGACCGCTGACTGCTCTGGAAGCCTGCAAAACTGCAACAAAGTAGCAAAGATGACTACTGCGACCTTGTAACGCTGATCCGGCCGCCTTCTCAACTGTTTTCCTGGTGGTGCATGCTGTGGGGGTAGTCTGCCTCCTCTCTGCACTAGAAGCTCCGAAGAAATCTCCCTAGGGTCGACGGAATCTTCCCCCTGCAACCGCAGGCACTAAAAGACTGCATCACCGGTCCTCTGGGTCTCCTCTCAGCACGACGAGCAAGGTCCCTTGAATTCAGCAACTCTGTCCAAGTGACTCCCACAGTCCAGTGACTCTTCAGTCCAAGTTTGGTGGAGGTAAGTCCTTGCCTCCCCACAATAGACTGCATTGCTGGGTACCGCGTGATTTGCAGCTGCTCCGTCTCCTGTGCACTCTTCCAGGATTTCCTTCGTGCACAGCCAAGCCTGGGTCCCCGGCACTCTAACCTGCAGTGCACGACCTCCTGAGTTGTCCTCCGGCGTCGTGGGACCTTCCTTTGTGACTTCGGGTGAGCTCCGGTTCACTCCACTTCGTAGTGCCTTTTCCAGCACTTCTGTGGGTGCTGCTTGCTTCTGAGTGGGCTCTTTGTCTTGCTGGACGTACCCTCTGTCTCCTCACATAATTGGCAACATCCTGGTCCCTCCTGGGCCACAGCAGCATCCAAAAAACCCTAACCACAACCCTTGCAGCTAGCAAGGCTTGTTTGCAGTCTTTCTGCACGGAAACACCTCTGCAAGCTTTTTCACGATGTGGGACATCCATCCTCCAAAGGGGAAGTTCCTAGTCCTCTTCGTTCTTGCAGAATCCACAGCTTCTACCATCCGGTGGCAGCTTCTTTGCACCCACAGCTGGCATTTCCTGGGCATCTGCCCACTCCCGACTTGATCGTGACTTTTGGACTTGGTCCCCTTGTTCCACAGGTACTCTCGTCTGGAAATCCATCGTTGTTGCATTGCTGGTGTTGGTCTTCCTTGCAGAATTCCCCTATCACGACTTCTGTGCTCTCTGGGGAACTTAGGTGCACTTTGCACCCACTTTTCAGGGTCTTGAGGTGGGCTATTTTTCTAACCCTCACTGTTTTCTTACAGTCCCAGCGACCCTCTACAAGGTCACATAGGTTTGGGGTCCATTCGTGGTTCGCATTCCACTTCTAGAGTATATGGTTTGTGTTGCCCCTATCCCTATGTGCCCTCATTGCAATCTATTGTGACTGTACATTGCTTGCATTGCTTTCTATTGCTATTACTGCATATTTTCGGTATTGTGTACATATATCTTGTGTATATGTGCTATCCTCATACTGAGGGTACTCACTGAGATACTTTTGGCATATTGTCATAAAAATAAAGTACCTTTATTTTTAGTATATCTGTGTATTGTGTTTTCTTATGATATTGTGCATATGACACCAGTGGTATAGTAGGAGCTTTACAAGTCTCCTAGTTCAGCCTAAGCTGCTCTGCTAAACTACCTGTTCTGTCAGCCTAAGCTGCTAGACACCTCTTCTACACTAATAAGCGATAACTGGACCTGGTGCAGAGTGTAAGTACCCCTTGGTACCATTACAAACCAGGCCAGCCTCCTACACATGTGTCCCTGTGTCTTCAATGGGGGTGAGATGATAGTTCCATACACAGATTCATGTTGACAGTGGTGGTAACACGTTAGCATCTATGTACCCCGGACATCCCATACCTTTAGACATATGCAATGGATTAATTTTAACATCAGTGAGACGCTTACATTTTGCAAGGTGACAATTAGCCAAACCTCTCCATACGCTGTGATCATTGACGTCTTAACATTTGACTGTACAATAATTTCAGATGTGTGACAGGTTCACTGCAGACCTATCAAACATGGCTAGCAATGTCACAACCTCTGTGTGTTCCTGTCCACATGTTGCTGTTGTGGTGTATGTGTTGTGTGTCCTAGAGGGTTGCTGTGCAGTGTGTATATAAGTAGGTTTTTGTACTTACCAACAAGAAGTCCATTGCCATATCGTCCATCCGAGAAGTCTTGATTGATGGTAGAGTGACGGAAGATAAATGAGTCATGTACACTCCCAGGATACTTTGCCACGATGTTGGTGATCAATCCTAGGTGATCCACAGTGGCCTGCACATTGATGGAGTGTGTGTGCTTCCTGTTGGGATAGAGGTGTTCAGTTGCAGAAGGTGGCACAAGGCGTACATGTGTGCAGTCGATGGCACCAAGGACGCGTGGGAATCCATTAATGAGGTAAAACCCCTGTTTTGTATCCTTCTGCTTCTGCAGTGTGTTTGGGAAGTTGATATGGCGGGGTGTGAGTCCGATGATGGCATCCAGTACTTTGGGCAAGAAGGCAGAGAATGATGGCTGTAATATTTGGCAACCAGGGCGCCAGGGTTTTGAAAGTAGCCACTTGCCAACATGTGAAGTACAGCTAGCAGCTTGGTTTCTGTTGGGATGGAGCGGGGTGTCAGCAAGGTGGGTGCCAACTGTGGCTCTATGTTGCGCAGCAGCTGCTGAATGGCCTGCCAGTTCAACCTGTACCTCTGGATGATGTCATGTTCCCTACGGCCATAAAGGGTTGTTCTGGTGCGGAATATCCTCTCCTGCCTTCTGTGCTGCCTTTGGGGTCCCTGCTGGTGTTGTGGTAGCTGCTGTTGTTGTTTCTGGGCTCTGCGTCTGCTTACACGCTGGATGAGTAGCACCTCCATGTCTCCCTATTGCTGCTTTGCTGTTGCTTCTGTGTGTTCTGATTAAATACAGGTGCGTTTGCCCCATTTTAATGCCTGCCCTGACCCAGGCGTTAATTTTTGACACAAATCGGGCGGTGCGTCATTTTCCGCCTCCGCCTCCTGGCCGTGCAGCATTTTTGCTCGAAAGCATAAATACGACGCACTGGGGTTTCAGTCATTTTTTGGACGGGAACGCCTACCGTGCATATGATTAACTCAAGGCGGTTTCCCGCATCCAGAAAATGACGCACACGTCGGCATTTTGACGGGCTCGGCGTCAAAGTTTAAATATGGGGCAAGTTTTGCGCCGAATGGGCGTAAAAAAAAATTATGCACATTCGCCGCAGGCGAAGTATAAATATGCCCCTAAGGGGGTCCAAGATACCTCACCCCAAGACCCTGAAAAATAGGAGTAAAGTTACCCTAACACAACCCATATACTCCAAAAGTGGGATGCGAACCATGAATGGACCCCAGGCCTAGAGTAGTGTGTAGACGGTCGCTGGGAGTGTCAGAAAACACTAAGGGTGTCCAAGATACCCCACCCCAAGACCCTGAAAAGTAGGAGTAAAGTGATACTACTTCCCCAGAAACACAGTTCTAACATTTTCTGTACCTCTTGTTTTATGTAATCTCTGACATGGTCAGGCAGCCTATAAGTCTTACTTTTGACAAGTAAACTGTCTCCACTGTCGATTGTGTGCTCACACCAGGTAGTTGTACCTGGGATCAGTGAGAAGAGGTCAGAGAACTGATCTAAGAGATTTATGCAGTTGTCCTTCTGTTCAGCAGTAAGGCAATCTGCAAGCACCACTCCCTCCACTAAGCCATCAGCTTCAGTGGTGGAGAAGAGGTCAGGGACAGGGTCACTCTCTTCTTCCTGCCCCTCATCAGTTGCCATGAGCAGAGTTAAGTCAGCCCTGTCATAGTAAGGTTTTAGAGGATTGACATGGAACACCTTAAGGGGACTCCTGGCAGTGCCCAGGTCTACCAAAGAGGTGACCTCGTCTTTCTTTTCTACTATGAGATGGGGTCTACTCCATTTGTGTTGGAGTGCTCTTGGGGCCACAGGCTCCAATACCCACACCTTCTGTCCTGGATGGTGCTGAGTCAGGACAGCCTTCTGGTCATGCCATTGCTTTTGGAGCTCTTGGCTGGCCTGAAGGTTTTTGCTGGCCTTTCTCATGTACTCAGCCATTCTGGATCTTAGGCCAAGTACATAATACATAATGTCTTGCTTGGGAGCATTTAAAGGTTGATTCCAACCCTCCTTTAGAAGAGCAAGGGGACCTCTTACAGGGTGCCCAAAGAGGAGTTCAAAGGGGCTAAAGCCCACTTCTTTTTGGGGTACCTCCCTATAAGCAAAAAGGAGGCATGGCAACAGGACATCCAATCTCCTCCTGATTTTTTCATTGAGTCCCATGATCATACCTTTGAGAGTTTTATTAAACCTCTCAACCAGACCATTTGTCTTTGGATTGTAAGGGGTAGTGAACTTGTAAGTTACACCACACTCTTTCCACATACCTTTGAGGTAAGCAGACATGAAGTTACTACCTCTGTCTGACACCACTTCCTTAGGGAAACCCACTCTGGAAAATATTCCCAGGAGGGCTTTTACCCCTGCAGGAGCTGTAGTGGTCCTTAGGGGAATAGCTTCAGGATACCTAGTGGCATGGTCCACTACCACAAGGATAAACCTATTGCCTGAAACTGTTGGAGGGTCAAGGGGCCAACTATGTCAACCCCTACCCTTTCAAAGGGCACCCAACCACTGGAAGTGGAATTTAGGGGGCCTTAGGTGTGCCACCAGTCTTGCCACTTGTTCGGCA
Organism: Pleurodeles waltl; assembly: GCF_031143425.1. Classification (NCBI taxonomy): domain Eukaryota; kingdom Metazoa; phylum Chordata; class Amphibia; order Caudata; family Salamandridae; genus Pleurodeles; species Pleurodeles waltl. The sequence goes on from NC_090436.1 coordinate 299,671,052, forward strand.
GGTCACACAGGAGCGACAAAACTCCTTAGTGTCCTCTGACATATGAGGCCAGTGAAACAATGGAACAAGTCTGTCTCAAGTTTTACTGTGGCCCAAATGCCCAGCCGAAGGAATATCATGAGCCACAGTCAGAAGAAACTCACTATACTGCAAAGGGATGACCAATCTCCTGGCAGCTCCAGGTTTAGTGTCCCTTGACTCAGTGTAGAGGAGGTTATCTTCCCAATAGACTTTATGGCTATCAGTGATATCCCCATTCTACTGTTTGACAGCTTGCTGTCTTAATCCCTCTAGTGTGAGGCAGGTCTGCTGTGCCACACTCAGCTCTTCCCTAGCAGGACCTCTTGCACCCAAAAGCTCAGCGGTGGCTGCTGCCAGCTCATCTGGTATAGGATCTACACAGGGAGAGGATTCAATTTCCTCAAAAAGAGAATTTTCTGGAGAGGGAGGGATAGTGGGCAAGGATTTACCCTTTCTACCCCTGGCTTTTGGGAGCACTTTGGCCATTGTTCCAGGATCCAAGTTTCCCTGTCCTCTTTGCTTCTGGGCCTGAGCCCTGGTGAGAGCAAAGCTATTCCCTGGAATGCCCAACATTGCTGCAAGAGCCTCCAACTCCACTTCAGCCCAAGCTGATTTCTCCAAACCATTGCCTAGTAAGCAGTCTACAGGTAAATCAGTGGCTACCACAACTTTCTTTGGACCAGTGACCCCTCCCCCAGTTGAGATTCACAACAGCCATGGGGTGGCTAAGAGTGTTGTTATGAGCATCAGTCACTTGGTACTGCTGACCAAGTAGGTGTTGATCAGGATGAACCAGTTTCTCAATCATCATTGTGAAACTGGCTCCTGTATCCCTGTAGGCCTCAACCTCAACACCATTTATTAGGGGAAGTTGCTTGTACTTACCACTATTAAGGGAACAAGCAACTAGGGTGGCAAAGTCAATACCACCATCAGAGACTAAAACAGCCTCTGTGGTCTCCCTAACAAGACCAACCTCAACTACATTACCAATGGTGAGCCCAGCTACACCCTTTGATTGGCTATTTGTAGTATTCTTCCCAGCACCACTGCTATCACTAGGGACACCAAAGGATGGAGTTGGGGTTGTGGTAGTGAGAGCCTTTGTGTTTTTCTTTGGACAAGTGGAATCACTTGCCCAATGGCCTTTACTTTTACATAAATAACACCATGGCTTCTTTTGATTATTAGAAGTTGATTTGGACCCACCTCCCCCAGAGGATTTTTGTGGGCCTGATGAAGACTCAGAATGCTTTTTATCTTTGTCCCCACCCTTGTCAGAAGACTTACCATCCTTCTTCTTGCCATCCTTGTCACCCCCTGTATGAGCTTTTCTGCTCACTCTTGTTCTGACCCATTTGTCTGCCTTCTTTCCCAATTCTTGGGGCAAGGTCAGATCTGAGTCTACCAAGTACTGATACAACAAGTCAGACACACAATTATTCAAAATATTCTCTCTCAAAATACGATTATATAGACTTTCATGGTCAGTCTACTTATTGCCATGTAACCACCCCTCCAAAGCCTTCACTGAATAGTCAACAAAGTCTACCCAGTCTTGTGAGGACTCTTTTCTTGTTTCTCTGAACTTAATCCTGTATTGTTCAGTGGTTAAGCCAAATCCATCCAAGAGTGCATTCTTCAAAACTATAAAATTATTGGCATCACTTTCCTTCACAGTAAGGAGCCTATCCCTACCCTTTCCACTGAAAGATAGCCATAGGATAGCAGCCCACTGTCTTTGAAGGAACCCCCTGTACAACCCAGGCCCGCTCAAGTGCAGCAAACCACTTGTTAATGTCATCCCCCTCCTTGTAAGGGGGAACTATCTTATGCAGATTCCTAGAATCATGCTCTTTCACAGGATTACTATCAGGAATACTGCTGCTGCCACCATGAGGTCCTAACCCCAACCTCTGTCTTTCTTTTTCTAAGTCTAAAGATTCCCTGTCTAGAGCCAGCTGCTGCTGTTTAAGCTTCAGCCTGGACTCTTCCACTCTCAATCTATTGAGCTCTCTTTCGAACATTCTGTCACAGAATGACACAGAAGAATGGTGTGAATGAACAGAGGGAGAATTGTCCCTAACAGTTGGCACTCTAACAACCTGGCCTGCAGGAATGACATCCCTACTGTGATGAGAGCTCACATTAGTACCAGTTATGCTAGGTGGCCTGCTAAGGGGCAGGTTGGGAAGGATACCATCTAACATTCTTACTGGGGGTGGCCCAGAATCAGAGTGTGAACCATCTCCTAACTTCTCAACTGATGTGCCAGCTAAGGCCTTATCATTTTCAATTAGCATGTTAATTAACAATTCTCTAGAGGAATTCTTCCCTACCCCTAAACCTCTATCAATGCAGACACTCCTCACACCTTTCCAGCTAAGGTTATCATAAGCAGTGCTGGCCCCTGTTTCATTGGCCTAGGATGTCAGAGGACACAAAAGATTTTTATAAGTCCTGTGTCACCTGTCAAGCCAGTGGCAAGACAGGTGGCACCCCAAAGGCTCCCCTTATTCCACTGCCTGTGGTTGGGGTTCCCTTTGAAAGGTAGGGGTTGACATAGTTGGCCCCCTTGACCCTCCTACTGCTTCAGGCAATAGGTTTATTTTGGTGGTAGTGGACCATGCCACAAGATATCCTGAAGCAATTCCTCTAAGGACCACTACACCACATGCAGTGGCAAAAGCCCTCCTGGGAATCTTTTCCAGGGTGGGTTTCCCAAAAGAGGTGGTATCAGACAGGGGTAGCAACTTTATGTCTGCATACTTGAAGGCCATGTGGAAGAAACATGGTGTAATATATAAATTCACCACACCTTATCATCCACAAACAAATGGACTGGTTGAGAGGTTTAACAAAACTCTCAAAGGAATGATAATGGGACTCCCTGAAAAACTACGGAGGAGATGGGATGTCCTGTTACCTTGCCTCCTTTTTGCTTACAGGGAGGTACCCCAGAAAGGAGTTGGATTCAACCCCTTTGAACTCCTATTTGGACACCCTGTATGAGGTCCTCTAACACTTGTAATGGAGGGTTGGGAACAACCTTTAAAAGCTCCTAAGCAAGACATAGTGGACTATGTACTTGGCCTAAGATCCAGAATGGCTGAGTATATGAAAAAGGCCAGCAAAAACCTTCAGGCCAGCCAAGAGCTCCAAAAGCAATGGCATGACCAGAAGACTGTTCTGATTCAGTACCAACCAGGGCAGAAAGTGTGGCTCTTGGAGCATGTGGCCCCAAGAGCACTCCAAGACAAATGGAGTGGACCCCACATTATTGTTGAAAAGAAGGGTGAAGTCACCTACCTAGTTGACTTGGGCACTGCCAGGAGTCCCCTTAGGGTGCTCCATGTCAATCGCCTAAAACCCTACTATGACAGGGCTGATCTCACCCTGCTCATGGCAACAGATGAAGGAGAGGAAGAAGAGAGTGACCCTCTCCCTGATCTCTTCTCTTCCACAGAACAAGATGCTCTAGTGGAAGGTGTAGTTTTAGCAGATTATCTTACTGATGAGCAGAAAGACCACTGCATAAATCTCCTGGGTCAGTTTTCTGAACTCTTCTCTACTGTGCCAGGCACCACTTCTTGGTGTGAGCACACTATAGATACTGGAGACAGCATGCCTGTCAAAAGTAAGATCTATAGGCAGCCTAACCATGTCAGAGACTGCATAAAACAAGAAGTTCAGAAAATGCTTGAACTGGGAGTGGTTGAGCACTCTGAAAGTCCATGGGCCTCTCCTGTGGTGCTTGTACCAAAGCCTCACTCTAAAGATGGGAAAATAGAGATGAGGTTTTGTGTAGATTACAGAGGTCTCAACCAGGTAACTAATACTGATGCTCACCCTATACCCAGGGCAGATGAGCTCATAGATACACTGGCATCTGCCAAGTATCTAAGCACCTTTGATTTGACTGCAGGGTATTGGCAGATCAAGTTATCACAGGATGCTAAAGCAAAAACTGCATTTTCGACTATTGGGGGGCACTACCAATTCACAGTAATGCCTTTTGGTTTGAAAAATGCATCTGCCACTTTTCAGAGGTTGGTGAATAAAGTCCTGCATCTAGATGATGTAGCTGTCTTTAGCTCCAGCTGGGATGATCACCTGGTCCACCTGTGGAAAGTTTTGGAGGCCCTGCAAAAGGCAGACCTCACTATCAAGGCTTCAAAGTGCCAGATAGGGCAGGGGAAAGTGGTTTATCTGGGCCACCTTGTAGGTGGGGAACAGATTGCACCACTGCAGGGGAAGATCCAAACCATTAGGGAATGGGCTCCCCTTACAACTCAAAACCAGGTGACAGACTTCCTAGGCATCACAGTGTACTATTGGAGGTTCATTAGGAACTATGGCTATTGCAGCCCCTCTTAATGACCTCACCAGCAAAAAGATGCCTAAAAAGGTATTGTGGACAGCTAGCTGCCAAAAGGCTTTTGATGAACTCAAACAGGCTATGTGCTCTGCACCTGTCCTAAAAAGCCCTTGTTACTCCAAACAAAATCATAGTCCAGACTGATGTTTCTGAATTAGGGGTAGGGACAGTTCTATCACAGCTTAACACTGAGGGCCAGGAGCAAGCTGTTGCTTTTATCAGCTTTTATCCCCTAGAGAAAAGCATTGGTCTGCCATAGAGAGGGAGGTCTTTGCTGTGGTCTGGGCACTGAAAATGTTGAGACCATACCTGTTTGGTACTCACTTTTTCGTTCAGACAGACCGCAACCCTCTATTATGGCTTAACCCCTTCGCTGCCAGGCCTTTTCCCCCTCCTGTGCCAGGCCTTTTTTTGCCTATTTGGGGCAGTTCGCACTTAGGCCCTCATAACGTTTTGGCCACATAAGCTAACCAAGCCAAATTTGCGTCCTTTTTTTCCAACATCCTAGGGATTCTAGAGGTACCCAGACTTTGTGGGTTCCCCTGAAGGAGGCCAAGAAATTAGCCAAAATACAGTGAACATTTCGTTTTTTTCAAAATAATTGGAAAAAGTGGCTGCAGAAGAAGGCTTGTGGTTTTTCCCCTGAAAATGGCATCAACAAAGGGTTTGCGGTGCTAAAATCAGCAGCTTCTCAGCTTTCAGGAACAGGAAGACTTGAATCAGAAAACCCCATTTTTCAACATAATTTTGGCATTTTACTGGGACATACCCCATTTTTGCAATTTTTTGTGCTTTCACCCTCCTTCAAGTCAGTGACAGAAATGGGCATGAAACCAATGCTGGATCCCAGAAACCTAACCATTTCTGAAAAGTAGACAAAATTAATTCAGCAAGGGGTCATTTGTGTAGATCCTACAAGGGTTTCCTACAGAAAATAACAACTGGAAAAGAAAAATATAAAAAATTGAGGTGAAAAAAACATCAATTTTTCTCTACGTTTTACTCTGTAACTTTTCCCTGCAATGTCAGATTATCGAAAGCAATATACCGTTACGTCTGCTGGACTCCTCTGGTTGCGGGGATATATAGGGCTTGTAGGTTCATCAAGAACCCGAGGAACCCAGAGCCAATAAATGAGCTGCACCCTGCAGTGCGTTTTCATTCTATACCGGGTATACAGCAATTCATTTGCTGAAATATAAAGAGTAAAAAATTGTGCCAACCTGTAGATTTTGGCCTGTGGCTCAGCCGGCACCTAGGGAAACCTACCAAACCTGTGTATTTCTGAAAACTAGAGACCTAGGGGAATCCAAGATGGGGTGACTTTTGGGGCTCGGACCAGGTTCTGTTACCCAGAATCCTTTGCAAACCTCAAAATTTGGCTAAAAAAACACATGTTCCTCACATTTCTGTGGCAGAAAGTTTTGGAATCTGAGAGGAGCCACAAATTTCCTTCCACCCAGCGTTCCCCCAAGTCTCCCAATAAAAATGATACCTCACTTGTGTGGGTAGGCCTAGCGCCCGCGACAGGAAACGCCCCAAAGCGCAACGTGGACACATCCAAATTTTTTAAAGGAAACAGAGGTGTTTTTTGCAAAGTGCCTACCTGTAGATTTTGGCCTCTAGCTCAGCCGGCACCTAGGGAAACCTACCAAACCTGTGCATTTCTGAAAACTAGAGACCTAGGGGAATCCAAGATGGGGTGACTTGTGGGGCTCGGACCAGGTTCTGTTACCCAGAATCCTTTGCAAACCTCAATATTTGGCTAAAAAAACACATGTTCCTCACATTTCTGTGGCAGAAAGTTCTGGAATCTGAGAGGAGCCACAAATTTCCTTCCACCCAGCGTTCCGCCAAGTCTCCTGATAAAAATGATACCTCACTTGTGTAGGTAGGCCTAGCGCCCGCGACAGGGAACACCCCAAAGCGCAACGTGGACACATCCACATTTTTGAAAGAAAACAGAGGTGTTTTTTGCGAAGTGCCTACCTGTAGATTTTGGCCTCTAGCTCAGCCGGCACCTAGGGAAACCTACAAAACCTGTGCATTTCTGAAAACTAGAGACCTAGGGGAATCTAAGATGGGGTGACTTGTGGAGCTCGGACCAGGTTCTGTTACCCAGAATCCTTTGCAAACCTCAAAATTTGGCTAAAAAAACACATGTTCCTCACATTTCTGTGGCAGAAAGTTCTGGAATCTGGGAGGAGCCACTAATTTCCTTCCACCCAGCGTTCCCCCAAGTCTCCCGATAAAAATGATACCTCACTTGTGTGGGTAGGCCTAGCTCCCGCGACAGGAAACACCCCAAAGCGCAACGTGGACACATCCAAATTTTTGAAAGAAAACAGGTGTTTTTTACAAAGTGCCTACCTGTAGATTTTGGCCTCTAGCTCAGCCGGCACCTAGGAAAACTTACCAAACCTGTGCATTTCTGAAAACGAATGACCTAGGGGAATCCAAGATGGGGTGACTTGTGGGGCTCGGACCAGGTTCTGTTACCCAGAATCCTTTGCAAACCTCAATATTTGGCTAAAAAAACACATGTTCCTCACATTTCTGTGGCAGAAAGTTCTGGAATCTGAGAGCAGCCACAAATTTCCTTCCACCCAGCGTTCCCCCAAGTCTCCCGATAAAAATGATACCTCACTTGTGTGGGTAGGCCTAGCGCCAGCGACAGGGAACACCCCAAAGCGCAACATGGACACATCCAAATTTTTGAAAGAAAACAGAGGTGTTTTTTGCGAAGTGCCTGCCTGTAGATTTTGGCCTCTAGCTCAGCCGGCACCTAGGGAAACCTACCAAACCTGTGCATTTCTGAAAACTAGAGACCTAGTGGAATCCAAGATGGGGTGACTTGTGGGGCTCGGACCAGGTTCTGTTACCCAGAATCCTTTGCAAACCTCAATATTTGGCTAAAAAAACACATGTTCCTCACATTTCTGTGGCAGAAAGTTCTGGAATCTGCGAGGAGCCACAAATTTCCTTCCACCCAGCGTTCCCCCAAGTCTCCCGATAAAAATGATACCTCACTTGTGTGGGTAGGCCTAGCTCCCGCGACAGGAAACACCCCAAAGCGCAACGTGGACACATCCAAATTTTTGAAAGGAAACAGGTGTTTTTTGCAAAGTGCCTACCTGTAGATTTTGGCCTCTAGCTCAGCCGGCACCTAGGAAAACCTACCAAACCTGTGCATTTCTGAAAACTAATGACCTAGGGGAATCCAAGATGGGGTGACTTGTGGGGCTCGGACCAGGTTCTGTTACCCAGAATCCTTTGCAAACCTCAAACTTTGGCTAAAAAAACACATGTTTCTCACATTTCTGTGGCAGAAAGTTCTGGAATCTGAGAGGAGGCACAAATTTCCTTCCACCCAGCGTTCCCCCAAGTCTCCCGATAAAAATGATACCTCACTTGTGTGGGTAGGCCTAGCGCCCGCGACAGGAAACGCCCCAAAGCACAATGTGGACACATCCAAATTTTTGAAAGAAAACAGAGGTGTTTTTTGCAAAGTGCCTACCTGTAGATTTTGGCCTCTAGCTCAGCCAGCACCTAGGGAAACCTACCAAACCTGTGCATTTCTGAAAACTAGAGACCTAGGGGAATCCAAGATGGGGTGACTTGAGGAGCTCGGACCAGGTTCTGTTACCCAGAATCCTTTGCAAACCTCAAACTTTGGCTAAAAAAACACATGTTTCTCACATTTCTGTGGCAGAAAGTTCTGGAATCTGAGAGGAGGCACAAATTTCCTTCCACCCAGCGTTCCCCCAAGTCTCCCGATAAAAATGATACCTCACTTGTGTGGGTAGGCCTAGCGCCCGCGACAGGAAACGCCCCAAAGCACAACGTGGACACATCCAATTTTTTTAAAGAAAACAGAGGTGATTTTTGCGAAGTGCCTACCTGTAGATTTTGGCGTCTAGCTCAGCCGGCACCTAGGGAAACCTACCAAACCTGTGCATTTCTGAAAACTAGAGACCTAGTGGAATCCAAGATGGGGTGACTTGTGGGGCTCGGACCAGGTTCGGTTACCCAGAATCCTTTGCAAACCTCAAAATTTGGCTAAAAAACACATGTTCCTCACATTTCTGTGGCAGAAAGTTCTGGAATCTGAGAGGAGCCACAAATTTCCTTCCACCCAGCGTTCCCCCAAGTATCCCGATAAAAATGATACCTCACTTGTGTGGGTAGGCCTAGCGCCCTCGAAAGGAAATGGCCCAAAACACAACGTGGACACATCACATTTTTCATAGAAAACAGTGCCTACCTGTGGATTTTGGCCTGTAGCTCAGCCGGCACCTGGGGAAACCTAGCAAACCAGCGCATTTTTGAAAACTAGAAACCCATGGGAATCCAAGATGAGGTGACTTGCGGGGCTCTAACCAGGTTATGTTACCCAGAATCCTTTGCAAACATCAAAATTTGGTCAAAAGAACACTTTTTCCTCTCATTTCGGTGACAGAAAGTTCTGGAATCTGAGAGGGGCATCAAATTTCCTTCCACCCAGCGTTCCCCTAAGTCTCTCGATAAAAATGGTACCTCACTTCTGTGGGTAGGCCTAGTGCCCACGAAAGGAAATGGCCCAAAACACAACGTGGACACAACATATTTTTTCACAGAAAACAGAGGTGTTTTTTGCAAAGTGCCTACCTGTGGGGTTTGGCCTCTAGCTCAGCCGGCCCCAGGGGGGGGGCAGAAATGCTCTAAAATAAATTTCAACCCCCCACAAATCCCCCCTGCCCGGGAACGACCCTTGCCTACGGGGTCGCTCCCCCTGCGTGACATTGGCACCAAAAAACAAATCCCCGGTGCCTAGTGGTTTCTGCCCCCTTGGGGGCAGATTGACTAAAATCGGCCAATCTGCCCCCAAGGGGGGCAGAAATGGTCTAAATACAATTTGCCCCCCAGGGCAGCGACCCTTGCCTGATGGGTCGCTACCCATTTCTAAAAAAACAAACAAGCAAAAAAAAAAACACCCCAAAAAAATTTGCCCTGGTGCCTAGAGGATTCTGCCCCCAGGGAGGGCAGAAATGGCCTAAAATAAATTTGCCCCCCAACCCCCACCCCCCCGGGAGCGACCCTTGCCTACGGGGTCGCTCTCCCTGCGTGACATTGGCGCCAAGAAACAAATCCCAGGTGCCTAGTGGTTTCTGCCCCCTTGGGGGCAGATTGACCTAAAATCGCCCAATCTGCCCTCAAGGGGGGCAGAAATGGTCTAAATACAATTTGCCCCCCAGGGCAGCGACCCTTGCCTGATGGGTCGCTACCCATCTCTAAAAAAACAAACAAAACAAACAACAACAAAAAATATTAATTGCCCTGGTGCCTAGAGGTTTCTGCCCCCCCCAGGGGGCAGATCGGCCTAAAATAAATTTGCACCCCCAACCCCCACCCCCTCCCGGGAGCAACCCTTGCCTACGGGGTCGCTCCCCCTGCGTGACATTGGCGGCAAAAAACAAATCCCCAGTGCCTAGTGGTTTCTGCCCCCTTGGGGGCAGATTGACCTAAAATCGGCCAATCTGCCCCCAGGAGGGCAGAAATGGTCTAAATACAATCTGCCATCCAGGGGAGGGATCCTTGCCTGATGGGTCGCTCCCCATCTCTAAAAAAACAAACAAACAAAAAAATAAAACGCAAAAAAAAAATTTGCCCTGCCGCCTAAAGGTTTCTGCCCCCCCCTGGGGGCAGATCGGCCTAATAATAGGCCGATCTGTGGCCTAAAATAAATTTGCCCCCCCGGAGCGACCCTTGCCTACGGGGTCGCTCCTCCTGCGTGACATTGGTGCCAAAAAACAAATCCCCAGTGCCTAGTGGTTTCTGCCCCCTTGGGGGCAGATTGACCTAAAATCGGCCAATCTGCCCCCAAGGGGGCAGAAATGGTCTAAATACAATCTGTCCCCCAGGGGAGCGACCCTTGCCTGATGGGTCGCTCCCCATCTCTAAAAAAACAAACAAACAAACAAAAAAAAAACATTTGCCAGGGGGGGCAGAAAAGCCCTTCCCGAATAATGCCCCCCATGGGAGCGACCCTTGCCCAAGGGGTCGCTCCCTTATGACAATTTCAGAAAGAAAAAGAAATCCCTGGTATCTAGTGGGGTTTCAAAAGCCGGATTGCAAGCAATCCGGCTTTTGAAACCCTTGGAGAGACTTCAAAGGGAAGGAAATACATTTCCTTCCCTTTGAAGCCCCTCTGGGCCTCCCCCAGTGATTGAAAGAGAAATGGGGAGGCCCCTGTGACAAATCAGCGCACGCTCACGCGCTGACGTCACAGAGGGGGGTGGGGGGGTCGGTGGTGGAAGGGGAAGGTCTTCCCCTTCCATCCCCGCCTTGGGGGGAGGGGGGTGCACTGGGGGGGCGCGCTAGCGCTCCCCCAAGTTCCCCTGTGCCTTGGACGAGGTGACCTCGTCCAAGGCACAGGGGAACTGTAGCCTTGGACGAGGTGACCTCGTCCAAGGCACAGATCAGGTTAAACAAATGAAAGGTGAAAACCCTAAATTGTTGAGGTGGTCCATCTCCCTACAGGGAATGGACTATACAGTGGAACACAGACCTGGGAGTACCCACTCCAATGGAAATGGACTCTCCAGATATTTCCACTTAGAGAATGAAGACTCATCTGGGCAAGGTTAGCCTTATTGTCCCAAGTTTGGGGGGGGGGGGTTGTGTAGGAAAGTACCATCTTGCCTGGCATGTTACCCCCATTTTTCACATGTATGTAAGTTTGTTTTTGCCTGTCTCACTGGGATCCTGCTAGCCAGGACCCCAGTGCTCATAGTTTGTGGCCTGAATGTGTGTATCTGTGTAGTGACTCACTGTGTCACCGAGGCTCTGCTAACCAGAACCTCAGTGCTTAGGCTCTCTCTGCCTTTAAAATTGTCACTATAGGCTGGTGATCATTTTCAGAAATTCAAATTGGCACACTGGAACACTGTTATAATTCCCTAGTATATGGTACCTAGGTACCCAGGGTATTGGGGTTCCAGGAGATGCCTATGGGCTTCAGCATTTCTTTTGCCACCCATAGGGAGCTCAGACAAATCTTACACAGGACTGCCACTGCAGCCTGAGTGAAATAATGCACATGTTATTTCACAGCCATTTTACACTGCACTTAAGTAACTTATAAGTCACCTATATGTCTAACTTTCACTTAGTCAAGGCTAGGTGCAAAGTTACTAAGTGTGAGGGCACCCTTGCACTAGCAAAGGTGCCCCTACATTGTTCAGGGCAATTTCCCCGGACTTTGTGAGTGCTGGGACACCATTACACACATGCACTACATATAGGTCTATACCTATATGTAGCTTCACAATGGTAACTCCGAATATGACCATGTAACATGTCTAAGATCATGGAATTGTCCCCCCATGCCAATTATGGTATTAGGGTGCCATTCCCATGCATCCCTGGGCTCCACTATGGACCCCCGGTACTGCCAAACCAGCTTTCTGGGGTTTTCTCTGCAGCTACCGCTACTATCACCACACAGACAGGGTTCTGCCCTCCTGGGGTCTTGACAGCCCAGTCCCAGGAAGGCAGAACAAAACATTTCCTCTGAGAGAGGGTGTTACACCCTCTCTCTTTAGAAGTAGGAGTTAAAGGCTGGGGAGGGGTAGCCTCTCCCAGCCTCTGGAAATACTTTGAAGGGCACAGATGGTGCCCTCCTTGCCTAAGCCAGTCTACACCGGTTCAGGGAACCCCCAGTCCCTGCTCTGCCATGAAACTGGACAAAGGAAAGGAGAGTGACCACTCTCCTGTCCATCACCACCCCAGGGGTGGTGCCCGGAGCTCCTCCAGTGTGTCCCAGACTTCTGCCTCTTGAATCCAGAGGTGTGAGGGCACAATTGAGGCCTCTGAGTGGCCAGTGCCAGCAGGTGACGTCAGAGGCCCCTTCTGATAGGTGCTTACCTCACTAGGTGGCCAATCTTCCTCTGAGGGCTATTTAGGGTCTCTCCTGTGGGTTTTTCCTCAGATAACGACTTGCAAGAATTCACCAGAGTTCCTCTGCACCTGTCTCTTTGACTTCTGCCAAGGATCAACCTCTGACTGCTCCAGGACACCTGCAAAACTGCAACAAAGTAGCAAGAAGACTACCAATTATATTGTAGCACCTAATCCTGCCGTCTTTCTCAACTGTTTCCTGGTGGTGCATGCTTTGGGGGCTGTCTGCCTTCATCCTGCACTGGAAACCACGAAGAAATCTCCTGTGGGTTGAGGGAATCTCCCCCCTGCTCCAGAAGGCACCAAACCTCAGCATCACGGGTACTCTGGGACCTCTCTCATCCTGACGAGCGTGGCCCCTGCAACACAGGTGGTGGACCTAAATGACCCACACAGGGTTCTGTCCTCCTGGGGTCTGACCAGCTCAGTCCCAGGAAGGCAGAACAAAGCAGTTCCTCTGAGAGCAGGGTGTTACACCCTCTACCTTTGGAAAAAGGTGTTACAGGCTGGGGAGTGGTAACCTCCCCCAGCCTCTGGAAATGCTTTGAAGGGCATAGATGGTGCCCTCCTTGCATAAGCCAGTCTACACCGGTTCAGGGACCCCTTGTACCCTGCTGTAGCACGAAACTGGACGAAGGAAAGGGGAGTGACCACTCCCCTGTCCATTACCACCCTAGGGGTGGTGCCCAGAGCTCCTCCAGTGTGTCTCAAACTTCAGCCATCTTGCTTTGCAAGGTGTGGGGGCACTCTGGAGGGCTCTGAGTGGCCAGTGCCAGCAGGTGACGTCAGAGACCCCTCCTGATAGGTCATTTACCTGATAAGGTAGCCAATCCCCCTCTCAGGGCAATTTAGGTTCTCTCCTGTGGGTTCTCTTCAGATTCTACTTGGAAGTTTCCAGCAGGAATCCTCTGCAACTACTACTTCATCCTCTGACCTCGGATCAACAGCAGCCTGCTCTAGGAACGGCTGTAACAGCAACAAAGTATCCACAAGGGATACTTTTCTTCTGCAACTTCAGCTCCAGCCAGCAAATGCAACAGTTTCCATGGTGTGCACGCTCTGAGGACTCCCTGTCTTCATCCTGCACCAGAAGGACCGAATAAATCTCCCATGGGGTGACGGAGTCATTCCCCTTGCTCACGCAGGTACCTTCCAAGTCGACGACCGGTACTCTTGGACTCCTCTCACAGCGACGAGCGTGCTCCTAGAAACACAGAATGTGGACTCCATTGACAGACAATGTCCTGAGGTCCTGCTGACACAATTTGAGGAGATAAGACATTGCCTTCCCTGAGAGCGACAGTACCCCTGTGAACCACGTCTTCTTCACCTCCAGAGGCCTCTGTGCACTATTTGCAAAATTCCTTCATTCACAGCCTGGCCAAGGTCCCAACACTCTATCCTGCGATGCTCAACTTGCTGAGTTGACCTCCAGCGGCGTGGGACCCTTCTTTGTAGTGCTGCACCAATCGCATTTTGCACCTCCTTTGTCCCCATGTCCTGGGACTCCCTTGTGTGCTGCCTGGCATCCCGAGGACTCTCTAAAGTGCTGAGAGACCCCTCTTCCTCCTCACACAGAGTTGAGCCCCCCAGTTCCTTCCTAGGTCCAGCCAGTATCATTTTGACTCAAAACGCAACTTTGTTGTAACCAAGGCTTTCCAACACGAAATCACGTATACATCCTGTAGGAAAGTACCATCTTGCCTGGCATGTTACCCCCATTTTTCACTGTATATATGTTGTTTTAGTTGTATGTGTCACTGGGACCCTGCCAGCCAGGGCCCCAGTGCTCATAAGTGTGCCTGAATGTGTTACCTGTGTTATGACTAACTGTCCCACTGAGGCTCTGCTATCCAGAACCTCAGCGGTTATGCTCTCTCATTTCTTTCCAAATTGTCACTAACAGGCTAGTGACCAATTTTACCAATTTACATTGGCATACTGGAACACCCTTATAATTCCCTAGTATATGGTACTGAGGTACCCAGGGTATTGGGGTTCCAGGAGATCCCTATGGGCTGCAGCATTTCTTTTGCCACCCATAGGGAGCTCTGACAATTCGTACACAGGCCTGCCACTGCAGCCTGAGTGAAATAACGTCCACGTTATTTCACAGACATTTACCACTGCACTTAAGTAACTTATAAGTCACCTATATGTCTAACCTTTACCTGGTAAACTTGCAAAACTGCAACAAAGTACCTGGTAAAGGTTAGGTGCAAAGTTACTTAGTGTGTGGGCACCCTGGCACTAGCCAAGGTGCCCCCACATTGTTCAGGGCAAATTCCCCGGACTTTTTGAGTGCGGGGACACCATTACACGCGTGCACTACACATAGGTCACTACCTATGTGTAGCTTCACAATGGTAACTCCGAATATGGCCATGTAACATGTCTATGATCATGGAATTGCCCCCTCTATGCCATCCTGGCATAGTTGGCACAATCCCATGATCCCACGGGTCTGTAGCACAGACCCTGTTACTGCCAAACTGCCTTTTGAGGGGTTTCACTGCAGCTGCTGCTGCTGCCAACCCCTCAGACAGGTTTCTGCCCTCCTGGGGTCCAGCCAGGCTTGGCCCAGGATGGCAGAACAAATGACTTCCTCAGAGAGAGGGTGTTACGCCCTCTCCCTTTGGAAAAAGCTGTCAGGGCTGGGGAGGAGTAGCCTCCCCCAGCCTCTGGAAATGCTTTCATGGGCACAGATGGTGCCCATTTCTGCATAAGCCAGTCTACACCGGTTCAGGGACCCCTCAGCCCTGCTCTGGCACGAAACTGGACAAAGGAAAGGGGAGTGACCACTCCCCTGACCTGCACCTCCCCTGAGAGGTGCCCAGAGCTCCTCCAGTGTGCTCCAGACCTCTGCCATCTTGGAAACAGAGGTGCTGCTGGCACACTGGACTGCTCTGAGTGGCCAGGGCCAGCAGGTGACGTCAAAGACTCCTTCTGATAGGCTCCTTCAGGTTTTGCTAGCCTATCTTCTCTCCTAAGTAGCCAAACCCTCTTTTCTGGCTATTTAGGGTCTCTGCTTTGGGGATTTCCTTAGATAACGAATGCAAGAGCTCATCAGAGTTCCTCTGCATCTCTCTCTTCACCTTCTGCCAAGGAATCGACTGCTGACCGCGCTGGAAGCCTGCAAAACTGCAACAAAGTAGCGAAGACGACTACTGCAACTCTGTAACGCTGATCCTGCCGCCTTCTCGACTGTTTTCCTGGTGGTGCATGCTGTGGGGGTAGTCTGCCTCCTCTCTGCACTAGAAGCTCCGAAGAAATCTCCCGTGGGTCAATGGAATCGTCCCCCTGCTACCACAGGCACCAAAGAACTGCATCACCGGTCCCCTGGGTCTCCTCTCAGCCCAACGAGCGAGGTCCCTTGAATACAGCAACTCTGTCCAAGTGACTCCCACAGTCCAGTGACTCTTCAGTCCAAGTTTGGTGGAGGTAAGTCCTTGCCTCCCCATGCCAGACTGCATTGCTGGGAACCGCGTCTTTTGCAGCTACTCCGGCCTCTGTGCACTTCCGGTGGAAATCCTTTGTGCACAGCCAAGCCTGGGTCCGCGGCACTCTAACCTGCATTGCACGACTTTCTAAGTTGTCCTCCGGCGGCGTGGGACTCCTTTGTGCAACTTCGGGTGAGCACCATTTCACTCCTCTTCATTGTGCCTGTTCTGGGACTTCTGCGGGTGCTGCCTGCTTCGTAGAGGGCTCCTTGTCTTGCTGGGCACCCCCTCTGTCCCCTGACGCAATTGGCGACATCCTGGTCCCCTCTGGGCTACAGCAGCATCCAAAAATCCTAACTGCACGATTTGCAGCTAGCAAGGCTTGTTGGTGGTCTTTCGGCGGAAAAATACTTCTGCACAACTCTTCACGACATGGGACATCCATCCTCCAAAGGGGAAGTTTCTAGCCCTTGTCGTTCCTGCAAAATCCTCAGCTTCTACTGCCTAGTAGCAGCTTCTTTGCACCCACAGCTGGCATTTCCTGGGCATCTGCCCATCTCTGACTTGCTTGTGACTTTTGTACTTGGTCCCCTTGTTCCACAGGTACCCTCATTTGGAAATCCATTGTTGTTGCATTGCTGGTTTGTGTCTTTCCTGCAGAATTCCCCTATCACGACTTCTATGTCCTTTGGGGAACTTTAGTGCACTTTGCACTCACTTTTCAGGGTCTTGGGGTGGGCTATTTTTCTAACCCTGACTGTTTTCTTACAGTCCCAGCGACCCTCTACAAGGTCACATAGGTTTGGGGTCCATTCGTGGTTCGCATTCCACTTTTGGAGTATATGGTTTGTGTTGCCCCTATCCCTATGTGTCCCCATTGCATCCTATTGTAACTATACATTGTTTGCACTGTTTTCTAATACTATACTGCATATTTTTGGTATTGTGTACATATATCTTGTGTATATTTGCTATCCTCATACTGAGGGTACTCACTGAGATACTTTTGGCATATTGTCATAAAAATAAAGTACCTTTATTTTTAGTATATCTGTGTATTGTGTTTTCTTATGATATTGTGCATATGACACTAGTGGTACTTTAGGAGCTTCACTCGTCTCCTAGTTCAGCCTAAGCTGCTCTGCTAAGCTACCATTATCTATCAGCCTAAGCTGCTAGACACCCTATACACTAATAAGGGATACCTGGGCCTGGTGCAAGGTGTAAGTACCCCTTGGTACTCACTACAAGCCAGTCCAGCCTCCTACACATCCATCTTCACATCGTGGGATATCCTTTGCATCATACAGGAATCCACTTGGATCTTCCTAGGGTGCATTCCTGCAGCCTTCATCCAACTAGGGGCTCTTCTTTTGCACCCTCTTCTGGGTTGGCAGGGGCTTCTGTCCTTCCTGGAACTTCTTTTGACTTCTGGACGTGGTCCCCTTCTTTTGCAGGTCTTCAGGTCCAGGAATCCAGCAGTTGTTGTTTGGAGGCTTGGTTGGTTACTGCAATAATCCATATCACGAGGTATAGTGTGTCCTAAGGAAACTTGCAGTACTTTACTCCTGCTTTTCTGGGCTCTGGGGTGGGGTAATTTACTTACCTTTATTGTATTCTTACTCTCCAAGCGGTTCTGCACACACTACACTTGTCTAGGGGGGAATTTGTGATTCGCATTCCACTTTCTTAGTATATAATTTGTGTTGCCCCTAGACCTATTTTCTCCCATTCCATTAAATAGCATTTCCTATTGTTTGCACTATCTTATGTCTAATTACTTACCTTCTTTTGGTGTCTAGTGTATATATTGTGTATAATACTTACCTCCAGAAGGAGTAGTGTCTCTAAGATATTTTTGATACTGTCACCCAAATAAGCTACCTTTATTTTTGGTAACACTGAGGCCCATATTTATACTTTTTAAGTGCCGCATTTGCATAATTGTTTGACACAAAAAGCGGCGCAAATTTACAAAATACAATGGTATTTTGAAAGTTTGCGCCACATTTGCATCAAAAAGCCGTGCAAATGCGGCACAAAAAATGTATAAATATGGGCCTGAGTATTGTCTTTACTTGTGTATAAGTACTGTGTGACTATAAGTGGTATTGCATGAGCTTTGCATTTCTCCTAGTTCAGCCTAAGCTGCTCTGCTATAGCTATCTCTATCTGCCTAAGCTGCTAGAACACTACTATTTCACTAATAAGGGGATAACTGGATCTTGTATAAGGTGTAAGGGGTACCCACTACAAACCAGCCCAGCCTCCTACAGGATGGCTATGGTGTAAGAGAAATGGTGCTAAGGTAGCGTTGTTTCATCCATCAGGGCCATGGTATCATCTGGATTGTGAGTAGGAGTGCACGTGCTATTCGATGTAGATAGTAAGCTAATTTACTTTACATACTCCACACAATGCTGTCACTGATGGTTGCCTGTCTCATTTTAACAGCTACCAACATGAAGAATGACAAACCCCATGCCTTTCAGAGAGGGAAGTGCGCTATCGGCATATATTGGCAGTGGAATCTTGGTTCAGGAGGATGGCACGCCGCTATCGCTCGGAGCAATCCACTGGTGAGTGGCGGCATTCAGCCAAGGGGGACCCACACTGCCCACACAGGCTGAACCAACCACCACAGCTGTGCAGGGGCCCACAGCTGCCAACATGAAGATTGCTCCAGCTGCTGCAACCACAAGTACCATCACACAGCCAACCGCATCTGCTGGCATGGACATGAGTGCCATTACAGATATTCAGAGGGGTGCACAACAGGTCCTCCAAAATCTGGACTCCATTGAGAAGGAGGTGGCCAAAAATAGCAAGGCCCTCAATAATATAAAGAAAAGACTGAAAAGGGCCAACCTCCGAATAGCATTATGTCACTCCTCCCAAGTTCACTCCCCTCCCTCCTTTTTCTAGTTTTTTTGTGGGTATTAGGGTTTTTCTTGTAGGTTAGTATGGGTTAGTGAGTTAGGCTAAATAGGGTTGGGGGTGGGTTTTCTAATCTTAATGTTTTACTATGTGTGTGTGTGTGTTGGGAGTGATGTTGAGGCTTTTGTATGTTTATAAAAAATAAAAAAATACAAACAAATCATTTTTTATAAAGTACAAAAAAGTATATATTTGTTCAGCCATAGTTAGTAAATGTTTTGTTTAGGGTATGTTGTCCTGCATGTGTCCTGTGATATGAGTGGGGTGGGGGCGAATGTTTAGAGTGTGTCTTTAAAAGCGTAAGTTAAGTGTAGCATGTATAGTTAGGATAGGTTAGATTAGGATATGTGTTAATTACTATTGTTTTATTGATTTAATAATCATGATAAAACTTATTGGGTGCTCCCTTACTTCATGTGTCATATGCTTGGGTCTCAGGGTCTTTCCATTGGTGTACAGTGCAAATTGTGAGTTCACCTGGGGACTCCGTCCTGCATCCAAATCCCTCTCTTTACATGTTCAACACCTCCTTATGACTGAGCTGTCACATTGGTAGCTACAACACATCTACTTACCTGTGCACCTCCCATCCAGTGTTCCCACCACTCAAGCTGACTATGTTGACCGTGTATAGGACAGGATAGGTGGGTGAATTCAGCTGACATTGTATGGGTTTTTGTTAGAGGAGGCCTCTTTTTGCATGGTTAGACCCTACTTTTTGCCTGATGTTGATGTGTTCTAGAAGTTGGTAGTGCCCAGGGCCCCTGCTAAACAGGTTACCTGGGCCAGATCTCTTTCTCTAAAACTGTTGTGATGTTTGGCACAATTGGTTATACTCTTAAATACCCCTGTAAGTCCCTAGTAAATGGGCACCAAAGTACCTAGGGAAAGAGATATTAAGAGTAGCCCCCTGCCCCCTAAGGGGTGGCACTGATTGTGCCATCCCCAAGGGCCCTGCACCCAGATGCACCCAGTGTTGCCATTGCAGGCTGAGTGTACTGGGGCAATCCCAAAAGGATAAATTTGACATGGCACACTCTCTGTGTGCCCTGCCCACCATACACTGCATATAATATGGGTAAGTCACCCCTCTAGCAGGTCTTTCAGCCCAAAGGCAGGGTGCACCATACTATGGGGGTCATTCTGACCCTGGCGGCCGGTGACCGCCAGGGTCACCGACCACGGGAGCACCGGCAACAGGCTGGCGGTGCTCCCGAGGGCATTCTGACCGCGGCGGTTCAGCCGCGGTCAGAAAGGGTAAACCGGCGGTCTCCCGCCGGTTTACCGCTGCCCCAGTGAATCCTCCATGGCGGCGGAGCGCGCTCCGCCGCCATGAGGATTCAGACACCCCCTACCGCCATCCTGTTCATGGCGGGAAACCCGCCATGAACAGGATGGCGGTAGGGGGTGCCGCGGGGCCCCTGGGGGCCCCTGCAGTGCCCATGCCAATTGCATGGGCACTGCAGGGGCCCCCGTAAGAGGGCCCCAAAAAGTATTTCAGTGTCTGCTTTGCAGACACTGAAATACGCGACGGGTGCAACTGCACCCGTCGCACCCCTGCAACTACGCCGGCTCAATTCTGAGCCGGCGTCCTCGTTGCAGGGGCATTTCCTCTGGGCCGGCGGGCGCTCTTTTGGAGAGCGCCCGCCGGCCCAGAGGAAATGTTTGAATGGCCTCCGCGGTCTTTTGACCGCAGTGCGGTCATTTGGCGGCGGTACCTTGGCGGACGGCCTCCGCCGTCCGCCAAGGTTAAAATCACCCCCTATATGTGAGGGCACAGCTGCTTGAGCAATTTCCCACACTGTGTCCTTGCTAAACCTAGGACATAGTGAGTGAACAGAGCAGCCATTTTAATGTATGGACTGGGCACTGGTCAAACACGAGTTCCCCAGCTACATAATGGCCATTCTGAACCCTGGGTTGTTGGGTATCAAATAACTCAGAATATTAAATCCAAACTGCCACCAGTATTGGATTTAACACTAAATGTACCCAGGGGCCACCTCGGAGGTGCCCCCTACAAAATCTAACCCTAACTGGCAGAGTTGCCTCCTGGTTCCATCCAGCTGGCACTCCAGACAGTCAATATACAAATCTGGGGGAGAGCCCTGGCTCTCTGGTTTGTAAGACAATGCCCTTCCTGGGTGGAGGAGCTAACTTCCCCTCCCTCAGGAATGTGCAACACGCTGTCGGTGAGCTTCAAAAGGCGACAGCCCCTGAAGCTCGAGCCTCTAGGCCTGCTGCTAGCAGCAGAGGGCTACCCCCTTTGGCGGGAGCAAAGGCAGGAAACCAGAAAAAGGGTAGGAGGAGTGGCCTCACTGAGCATGCACCACTTCTAAAGGCTTGCATGCAAAGTGGACCCTCTGATTCAGTTTTCTCCATCTTGGAATGAAGAGAAACAGCCAATGAGGTTTAGTGAAGTTACTCTTCCTAC
This sequence comes from Pleurodeles waltl, assembly GCF_031143425.1. NCBI lineage: Eukaryota > Metazoa > Chordata > Amphibia > Caudata > Salamandridae > Pleurodeles > Pleurodeles waltl. The sequence goes on from NC_090436.1 coordinate 299,692,200, forward strand.
AGGAAGTGGTCACTATAGTGGGTGTAGCGACTCAAGGGTAAGTGCCCCACTGGACACTACCAGGTTCCCCCAAAAACGCCCAATAAATTCAGTATTTAGTGGGCTCCCCTTGACCAAAAATTCAGACTGGAAAAAGATTTGAAAAAGATTCCAAGAAGACAATGTAGGAGTCTGGCCTGGCTTATAGTGGGTACCTGAGGGCACTTACACCTTATGCCAGGTCCAGTTATATATTATTAGTAGATTAGTAGTGTTCTAGCAGCTTAGGCTGATAAAGGTAGCTATAGCAGAGCAGCTTAGGCTGAACTAGGAGACATGCAAAGCTCCTACTATACCACTTATATCATATAGCACTATATCATAAGAATCACAATACTCAGAGTTACCAAAAATAAAGGTACTTTATTTTAGTGACAATGTGCAAAAAATATCTCAGAGGATATACTCCCTTAGGAAGTAAGTAAAATACACAAAATGTACACACAAACCAAAATCAGGTAAGTAAACAGTTAGAAAAGTAGTGAAAACACTGCAGAATACAATAAGATGCAATTGGCCCAGGGGCAACACAACCATACACTAAGAAAGTGGAATGCGAACCACTTAGGGACCCCAGGCCTAGTATGGTGTGTAGAGGGTCGCTGGGAGTGTAAGAAAACATTAAGGGTGTCCAAGATACCCCACCCCAAGACCCTGAAAAGTAGGAGTAAAGTTACCCTATTTCCCCAGAAACACACTAAAGTCGTGATAGGAGATTCTGCAAGGACCACAACAGACTGCAAAGCACTGAAGACGGATTCCTGGACCTGAGGACCTGTAAAGGAAGCAGACCAAGTCAAGAGTCACAAAAGTGTCCAGGGGGGCAGGAGCCCACTAAACCCCAGATGAAGGTGCAAAATGACTGCCTCAGGGTGGAAGAAGCTGAAGATTCTGCAACAACGGAATATGCCAGGACCTTCTCCTTTGCACACAGGATGTCCCACGGCGTGCTGGAGGATGCAGAGTTGTTTCCATGCAGAAAGACCACAAACAAGCCTTGCTAGCTGCAAAGGTCTCAGTAGAAGAAAATGGGTGCTGCCTTGAACCAGGAAGGACCAGGAGGTAGCCCCTTGGAGGAGGAGACAGAGGAGGCGCTCAGCATCACAGAGAGCCCATGCAGAAGCAGGCAGCACCCGCAGAAGTACCTGAACATGAGTTCAAGAAAACTGAGCAAGGCGGTTGTCTCATCACTACAAAGGAGGGTCCCACAAAGCTGGTAGTCAACTCAGCAAGTTGAGCAATGCAGGACTGAGTGCTGGGGAACTGGGCTATGCTGTGCACAAAGGATTCCCTTGCAAAAGTGCACAGAAGCCCGGGCACTTCACGCAGTACACAGGATTTCTGTCTGGTGTGGGGAGGCAAGGACTTAACTCCACCAAATTTGGATAGATGCACCACTGGACTGTCGGGGTCACTTGAATCCAGCTCCTGTGTTCCAGGGATCATGCTCGTCATGATGAGAGGGGACCCAGAGGACCGGTGAAGCAGAAGTTTGGTGCCTGCGTTAGCAGCGGGAAGATTCCGTTGACCCACAGGAGATTTCTTCTTGGATTCCAGTGCAGCGTGAAGGCAGACAGACCCCAGAGCATGCACCACCTGGAAACAGTTGAAAAAGCTCGCAGGATTAGGTGCTACAATGTCGCTGGTAGTCTTCGTGCTACTTTGTTGCAGTTTTGCAGGCATCCTGGAGCAGTCAGCGGTCGATCCTTGGCAGAAGTCGAAGAGGGAGATGCAGAGAAACTCTGGTGAGCTCTTGCATTCGTTATCTGACGAGAAGCCCACAGAAGAGACCCTAAGTAGCCCTCAGAGAAAGATTGGCCACCTAGTCAGGTAAGCACCTGTCAGGAGGGGTCTCTGACGTCACCTGCTGGCACTGGCCACTAAGAGGCCTCCACTGTGCCCTCACACCTCTGCATTCCAGATGGCAGTGGTCTGGGACACACTGGAGGAGCTCTGGGCAGCAACCCTGGGGTGGTGATGGACAGGGGAGTGGTCACTTCCCTTTCCTTTGTCCAGTTTCGCGCCAGAGAAGGGGCTGGGGGATCCCTGAACCGGTGTAGACTGGCTTATGCAAGGAGGGCACCATCTGTGCCCTTCAAACCATTCTCAGAGGCCAGGAGAGGCTACTCCTCTCAGGCCCTTAACACCTATTTCCAGAGGGACAGGGTGTAACACCCCCTCTGAGGAAATCCTTTGTTCTGCCTTCCTGTGACTGGGCTGCCAACCCACAGAAGCCTGTCTGTGGGTTGGCAGCAACGGTAGCTGCAGTGAAAACCCCAGAGAGCTGGTTTGGCAGTACCAGGGGTCCATGCTGGAGTCCCGGGGATGCATGGGATTGGCACCCCAATACCAGATTTGGCATGGGGGGACAAGTCCATGATCTTAGACATGTTACATGGCCATATTTGGAGTTATCATTGTGTAGCTATGTATAGGTATTGACCTATATGTAGTGCACGTGTGTAATTGTGTCCCCTCACTCACAAAGTCGGGGGAAATTGCCCTGAACTATGTGGGGGCACCTTGGCTAGTGCCAGGGTGTCCTTTCACTTAGTAACTTTGCACCCATCCTTCACTAAGTGAGGGTTAGACATATAGGTGACTTATAAGTTACTTAAGTGCAGTGTAAAATGGCTGTGAAATAACCTGAACATTATTTGACTCAGGCTGCAATGGCAGTCCTGTGTAAGAATTGTCTGAGCTCCCTATGGGTGGCAAAAGAAATGCTGCAGCCCATAGGGATCTCCTGAAACCCCAAAACCCTGGGTACCTCGGTACCATATAGTAGAGAATTATAAGGGTGTTTCAGTATGCCAATTAGAATTGGTAAAAATGGTCACTACCCTGCAGTGACAATTTTAAAGGCAGAGAGAGCACAAGCACTGAGGTTCTGATTAGCAGAGCCTCAGTGACACAGTTAGGCACTACACAGGGAACACACATTCAGGCCACAAACTATGAGCACTGGAGCCATGGCTAGCAGGGTCCCAGTGAGACATATAAAACACACTGACAAATAGGGTTTTCACTATGAGCACTGGGGTCCTGGCTAGCAGGATCCCAGTGAGACAGTAAAAACACCCTGACATATACTCACAAACAGGACAAAAGTGGGGGTAACAATGCTAGAAAGAGGCTACCTTCCTACACACAAGAAGACCAACACCAGAGAAACTGGCAGGACGAGAACTGAGGACCTGCTGCACCAGAAGAGGCACCATGACCCCTGCTTGCTGCACCGGATTCCCGACAATCGCAACAGCGGAGGAGCTGAACACTGGACCAACCCCAAGAATCCCAGGGGACCTCCAAGTTTCAAGGATCACCCCAGACGTCCCTCATAAATGGAGGCACCACTTATGAAAGGCAAGTAAATTGCAAAAGACCAAGAAGCCAGTGAAGGACATATCACTAAATCACTGATATCTCCGCGACCAGTAGTCACAGCTGGACCCAATGACACACAGACAACTGTCAAGAAGTGCCCCCCAAATGTACCAAGTTTGGTGGCTCTACATCCCCCATTGGCTGAGATAGAGCAATACCCTGGGTCCTGGTCAGCTGACATCGGGCCAGAAGAAAACCAGCTTCCCCAGAGATGAAAAAGGATCAGAAGGAAGCCCCAGTCGAGGGACTTCAGGAACACCCTGGACCTCTGACCAGAGTGCCCCCGTTGTCCTGCAAGCAATCCCCAAAGAGACTTACCTTCAGCTCCAGTGGACTTCGTTGCGTACAGCATCCAAGGCCTCTAAAACGCCCGCACCTCGCTGCCCTGGGCCTTGCACCGCAGATTCTGCTGTGTGCCCCGGGTCCCCAATCCCTTGTGACCTCGACAGCCAAAGGGGACCCCCAGGCACACCTTTGAATTTGCAAACCATCTCCTTTTCCAAGTGGCCCATCCAGGTGGCCCTGTGCCTGTGTCAAGTACTTTTCCAAAGCTGCTCCTGCCAGAACCGGGAGCTGCCTGATGCTCTCCAGCTGGCACAAGGTGCACACGGACCACTGCGACCACCCTGCAAAAGAAGAGACTGGTAACTCAACTGAAAGATTTTTAATGCATTTTTAAAAGTGACTGCCTATTGATTCTAAAGGTGCGTAATTACGCACAGAAAGACTAACATTTCTAAAACTTTAAAAAGGCATAAAAAGAAAAGTACTTAACCTATTCTAAAGATTTTGTTCTTAAAAATTATCTAAAAGTCTGAAGTATTTTTATAAATTCTGGTCTCGAGTTATTCATTGAGTGTGTGTGGTGCATGATCGGATTTGTGAGTACAGCAAATACTTAGCACATTTTCAGGATTAGCCTAACTGCTGGACCAGCTTCCTTAAAAATTAGAGCATTAGGTGGTCTGATTTTAACCCCTGAAAACGAACATGTGGTGTTCGGACCCTCCGCATAGTGTACTTGGTTTTTGTATACTACATAGAGGGCCAGCCTCCAACAGTTTTGTTTTGGAATGTTGGGCACTATGGGACATATTACAACAGCCTACATATCATTCCTATCCTGGTAAACTGACCAGTGGCAATAATGGATGAGTTTGAGTCCCTCTGTTTCACACCAATGTGTTTCTAATGGTACTCCCACCTGATGATAGTGCCAGATTACTGTTTCACCCCCATTCTTCCAGTATGTAGTGGGTGTAGCATACATGTGTACAACATGTATCACATATTCAGTCATTTGCTTCTAGGGGATGAGGCCAAAATTGATGTATAACATTTAGGTACCATGTGCATAGATATGTGCCTACATATTCATGCACTCCTGTACTAACACTGTGACTTGAGACATGTTACACACATCACAAACACTAGGCGTGGTAGAAGTGTCACAACACACATAAACATGCTAATTGTGTAGGTGGTGTTTAATTACAAGTGTAACAGTGCTAAGTATATAAAATTTATAGGTCTGTGACCCTATTCTTGGGTGGAATCCATCCAATTGGGACATTACACAAGTCCAGGGTTGAGGGACATGTCATGGGACATGCTTGGGTAAAGTGTCTTTCAGTACAGAAGAACATAAATTGCCAAATGGAAAGTTAGGGACAGTAACATTCCATAGCAGAAAAGTCAACAGTGTGTTGAGGAGGAGTGCATATCTGTCAGAGTGCCAACAATGGCATGATGTAAAGCACAGAACAAAGGTAAACAGTGCCCATGTGGCATGGGCTGATGCTACCGGGAACTCCTACGGGTGAAAATGATCTCTTCCACATCTTCATCCTCCGATGTGTGTGGTGCCTCCTCTACCCTTGATGGTGGGAGTGGAGAGGTAGAGGGGGCCACACACACCTCAGTGGTTGCAGATGAGGACTCCCAATTCCTGGCAGCTGGCATCTGTGGCAGTACATATGGCATCACTGCAGAAAGGAGGAGCTGCTGAATTTTAAGTATAGCTGCAACATCCCTGTGGTAGGCAACCATGTCTGCCCTGAGGGAGACCAATTCCTGGTGCATGGAGTCCTTATTGTCCTCAGGCACACTGCTGCCAGTTTGAGAGGGCAGTTGTTGTGGCCTCTCCCTCATGGCAGCAGCCATGTCCCTCAGACACTTCTGGACTCCACGCATTGGGGAGTGTGTGCGTTGGTTGCCTGCAGTCTGTTCTGTTGCCATGACCATGCACGTCTGCATCCCCTCAAGGCTGGCTGCCATAGTTTGCATCCCCACCCACACTTCCTTGACCAGCTCCCGCTGGACTCCTACCACTGTCCTCTCAAAGATGGTACCTGTGTCCTCGGAGTCCTCCTCTGTGTTGCTGCTGGCAGGTCGTACTCTTTGGGTGCTAAGTGGGGCCTGCGGGATGTCTGCTAATTCAGTACTCCTCCTTGCGACTGGAGGTGGTGTCTGCATGTTCACAAGGACTTATTGGAGGGGCGCTTGGCTGATAGTTGCCAGCTGCTCATCCAGTTCATCAGGGTACTCCAGGACAGGCAGATCCGAAGGAGAACCATCACCCTCCGCAACGAGATGTTGTAAAATCAGTCTATCTGTGTTGTGGCAGTTGACAAGTCACGCCACTGACTTGATATTTAAGGATCATTGTCATAATAGGCCCATCTTGATTTAAATGTGGTGCAGCACGCTGCTGTGCAATAATAAATAGTGCCACACTGCTTCACTTTGGAGACACAAGAATGCACTGTGTGTAAGTGAATACGGTGCACCCCTCTGTTGTCCCCCATGCTAGTGAAAGATTTAGCTGCCAGCGTCATAGAAGACATCCTTGCACCATCGTGCAAGGATGTATGCATTGAGGGGCGTGACTGTTTATGTGCGTGAAAGTGTCCCTTCATGCACATTAACAATCACCAATGGCGCTTTGGCACTTCTGTGTGAGCTGTAGAATGCAGCACACTCGGAAGAGCCAAATAGTCATGTACATATGATTGTTTATGTGCATGAAGGAACACCTTCATGCTCCTAAACAATCATTTCTGGCATTTTGCTCTTCCTATGCATGCTGCAGAATGCAGCACACATTGGAAAATCTGAAATGAAGGAGGTATAAATGTATTCCTCCTCGTTGCATTCTACTAGTGCCACTCCTGGGGCTGGCGTAATAGGTTTGGTCCTGCCTCAAGTTTACAATATTCCATTTATCTGAGGCAGTATTGAAATTTAAAGTGTGTTGATGTGGCACGCCCACAGCAACACCCATTGCACCACCTTCCATGCACAGTCATGATCAGGTAGCTCCGTATTAACAAGGTGAAATAATGCCAAAAAAAGTGGCTTAACGCTACCTTGTCAATACAGCACAGTGCTTAGCGACACAGGAGCATCACTCTCCAGTGGCGCTTGGGGCCTATGATGCGCCCATTAGTTCCAATGGATTGTTCCAGTACATCAAAGCTGCAGTCTACAGCCCTATGCCCAACTTGCATGTCACATGAATGGAAGCCCAGCTGCCACTATTGGCTGCATCATATCTTCTAAGTGTACTGTCTATACCTATTACGTCTTGATGGCCTCTTATCTTGTTCTACCCTTTCTTTGCATCCATTTGCATGGCGAGGCCTTGCAATGTGTGTTGATGTGCTCATGCCACACATGGCAATTTTCACCTGTCCCAGTCTTACATGTTTCACATACACCCATGCTGTGCTGAGACCTTGCAACACCCTAGGGATGGCATATTCGCAACACTGTGCTCTTGTTGCCATTGATGTATCCTCATGTTGTCATTTGTGTTTGTGTGCTACTTTGCGTAGCACTCATGAACCTGGCAGAGTACTGTTCCTACTCCTGTCAGTGTAGGTTGTTCACCTTACTAAACACCGATGGACTCCCCCTCAATGCAGCCCTCCTTGCACTATGATACATGAGTGCAGCATGGTGACAGTACAGCTCATGAGACAAAAGCAGAAGGTTGAACCCAGGGATGGGCAATATGGGTATGAAATTTCTGCTGTGTACATCATTCTGTATGTGATAGTGCCTGATGGTGAATGTGTCAATGGACATTGCCAATTCAGAGGAGTTGTACTTCAGGGCCTGAGGTAGGTTCATATTTCGGTCCAGATTGATACTTTTTCACGTAAAACTGCATTAGCGCAGTTTTGCTTGAAAAAGTATAGTGCCGGCTAGTGCCATTCCAAGTTGCCGCCCAGGCGCCATATTTATGGGATGGCGCAAGCCGATGCTAAGGCCCTGTTAGTGTCAAAATACATGACGCTAACCAGGTAGGGGAGGAGTAGGGAAAACAGAAGGTAGTGCATGAAAGAATGGCTCTAACCTGACTAGTGTCATTTTTTTGACACACAACCCCCATGGATATGACTCCTGTCTTAGTAAAGACAAGAGTCATGCCCCCCAGCCCAATGGCCATGCCATGGGCATCCCATTGGGCACAGTGCCATGTAGGGGGTCCCAAGTTAGGCCCACCCTATCGCACTTTGAAAAAAAAATGTAAATACATAACTGGACTTACCTGGGATCGGTCACCCCATCCTTAGGTGTCCTCCAGGTGTGGATGCGGGTGGAAGGGGGTGTCCCTGGGGGCAGGGAAGGGCACCTGTGGGCTGTTTCCATGATCTCTGACCATGGAAAAAGGTCCACAGGTCCCCTATTGCCTGCCCATACCCAGGCGTTAAATAATGATGCTAAGCATGCTTAGTACCATTATTTAAGGCCCTCCTCCTCTTGTGCGTGATTTTTGTAGGGGAGGATAAATAAGGAGCTAGGGCCTTAGAGTAATTTTTTGCCCGGGAATGCCTACTTTGCATCTCATTGAGGCAAGTTAGTTTTCCGCAGGCAAAATATGACTTTAACTCCAATATTTTGGTGCTAGACATGTCTAGCGCCAAAATATAAATACGGAGTTAAGTTTGCACAAGATTTGCATTAAAAAAAATGACGCAAATCCTGCGCAAACAGAGTATAAATATGGGCCTTCATGTGCATAAGTCCAAGGGGCACCTGACTGCCTCTGAGTAATTGTTCACCCCCTACAGCGCAGGTGGTGGTGGCAACTGTTGTCAATGTATAATGCCCCATGGGCCAATGGCCTGGACATGGCAGGTTACCAGCAACTGACATCTGTCCTGTGACACCTGACCAGTGATACGTTCAACACTATCCTCCAGGTATATTTCGAAATTTCCTCCAGCCATTGCATGGCGGTGTAACCCCCATGAAATGGTGATTGGTGAAGTGGTGTGATTTGGCCCTGGGTGCCCCTGCACAGCCCATGCACTTGGCATTGGTACTGCAGGGTGTCCCATACCTTGGCCTTTTGCCTTTTCCACTGCCTGATTTGCAGGGCTGTGTGCAGCGTGTCCTGTTACACCCAATGCAGGCCACAACTGGCACTGACTCTGTTTGATCCATCTACCATGTGCATACATATTACCGGCGTCACCCAAACATGTGACTCATACTGTCAAGTGCAATGAGTACACTGCACTGGCAGTCTTACTAACACCGGGCTTGCCCATGCACCATCCCCCACCCGTTGATGTGGAATTAACCGCCATTATGTGACAGCCATACCCCATGTGTTGTATGTGTGTGTTTATTTCCCCATTCCCATGTGCCTGACATGGTTGTGTCCAAATAGTTGTTGGCTCAACCTGTGACTGTTGTGACATACTGTATGCTATCTGTGGTACATGCTTTCTGTAGTGGCACATTTCAGTTCAGCATCAAGATGTGTGGTTGAACACAACTTCAGTTTAGTTGGTCTGGGTAGTGGCATGTTACCAGTGATACCAGTCCAACCTACTATTTCCCCCAGCACCTGTTGAATTAATTGTTCCATGCGCCCAGGAGACATCCTGACTGCGAGATGTAGGGATGGCTGCCTCATGTGGATGTGTTGTTTAAGTGTGGTGGTGCTACCGCCACATGCCAGGGTAGTGATGGGACAGTTGCAATGACTAGTGTGCTGTGAGATGCAGCACACATGTGTTTGGGAAATGAGGCATAGCTGTTGCAAAATGTTACAGCAAGGGACACCACTATGTAGTTACCCCAGGAACTGTGTTGACTGGCTACCTGGTCTCTGAGGTCTTGGTCGTGTTAGTGGTGTTGATGTGACTACATGCAAGGGATATTGTGATGTTACAACCACTGGCACAGTGAATATACATGCCATCCATCCTATGTGCTGCATTTGTACATGTGAGTATGTAGGCCTGGTGTTCTTAATATGTCCAGGTTGTGTATGTTTCAATGGTGCATGTCACTCCCAAGGCGTAGGTACCTGGGTAAGCTTACGTTGGCATGGTGCAACTTGCTTAATGTGCATTGTATTCCTCTGAGCTCCTTTGACATACATTTTGTGAGTCCTATGTGCCTCCCCATTTTTGAACTTGGACTTATCCATATATTTCCCCAAGGCAACTTACCCTGCATTTGTGGTGTTTCCTAGTATTCTGCGCTGTCCTGTCCTTGTATCTCTGTGATGATTTCTTCCGGAATGAGCGGTGCAACTATCTCCTTATCCATGTCCTCTTGCGGTGCTGGACTCCCACCTCCTGTTTGCAGTGCTGCCTTCCTGTTCCGTGCCAGGTTTTCCTTGGTCCTTCTCACAGTCATGCCAGTGTTTCTTGCACTCAGGGACAGATTTAGGGGCATTTTATACTCTGTTTGCGCCAAATGTGCGTCAAAAACTTTGACTCACATCTGGCCCAAACCATGCACCATATTTAAACTTTGACACCCGAGACTGCGAACGCCAAAATTCCTCTGTGTGCATAATTTTCTGGATGTGGGAAACCGCCTTGCGTTAATGACATGCAAGGTAGGCGTTCCCATCCAAAAAATGACTTAAACACCTGTGTGCCTTATTTATCCAATCGTGAAAAAATCCCGCAAGGCCGGGAGGCGGATGGACCAACAGCAGCTTCCACAACACCAGCAGGGACCCCAAGGGCAACGCAGAAGGCAGGAGAGAATATTCTGCACCAGGACAACCCTTCTGGGACTCCGCCAACAAGACATCATTCAGAGGTACAGGCTCAACTGGCAAGCCATTCAGCAGCTGCTGCGCAACATTGAGCCACAGTTGGCACCCAGCTTGCAGACACCCTGCACCATTCCACCAGAAACGAAGCTGCTAGCTGTACTCCACATGTTAGCAAGTGGCTCCTTTCAAACCACTGGTGCCCTGGTTGCCGGGACCTCACAGCCCTCAATCTCCGCCTTCCTTCCCAAGGTACTGGATGTTATCATCTCCCTCACACCCGCCACATCAGCTTCCCCAATACACAGCAGAAGCAGCAGGAGACAAAACAGGGGTTTTACCAAATTAATGGCTTCCCACACATGTGTGGGGCCATTGACTGCACACATGTACGCCTTGTGCCACCTGCTGCAACCGAACATCTATAACGCAACAGGAAGCACACACACTCCATCAATGTGCAGGCCATTGTCGATCACCGGGGATTGATCACCAACATTGTGGCAAAGGGCCATATTTATACTCTGTTTGCGCCGGATTTGCGTCGTTTTTTTTTACGCAAATCCGACGCAAAACGAACTCCATATTTATACTCTGGCGTTAGACGCGTCTAGCGTCAAAGTTCATGGTGTTTGCGTCATTTTTTAGCGTGGACACCTTCCTTGCGTTAATGATATGCAAGGTAGGCATTCCCTACTAAAAAATGACTCTGAGGCATGTGCGTCGTATTTATACTCCCGGGCAAAAATGACGCCCGGGAGTGGGCGGGTCAAAAAAAATGACATCCAGCTGCGTTTGCGTCATTTTTTAATGCCTGCTCAGGGCAGGCGTTAAGGGACCTGTGGGCTCGGAAGGAGCCCAGAGGTGCCCTCCCATGCCCCCAGGGACACCCCCTGCCACCCTTGCCCACCCCAGGAGGATGCCCAAGGATGGGGGGACCCATCCCAGGGAACTTAAGGTAAGTTCAGGTAAGTATTATTTTTTTTTTTTTGTGGCATAGGGGGGCCTGATTTGTGCCCCCCTACATGCCACTATGCCCAATGACCATGCCCAGGGGACATAAGTCCCCTGGGCATGGCCATTGGGCAAGGGGGCATGACTCCTGTCTTTGCTAAGACAGGAGTCATTTCAATGGGGGTTGGGAGTAAAAAAAAACGGCGCGAGTCGAAAATTTTGCCTCAGCCTGACTTGCCCCATTTTTTGACGCCCAACCTCCATATTCCCCTACGCCGGTGCTGCCTGGTGTAAGTACATTTTTTTGACGCACACCACTCCGCAGCGCCGGCTAACGCCGGCTAACGTCATTAAATAAATACGGCGCCCGCATGGCGCTTCAGAATGGCGTTAGCCGGCGTTAAATTTTTTGACGCACAACTGCGTTGGCGCAGTTGTGCGTCGAAAAGTATAAATATGGCCCAAAGTATCCTGGGAGTGTACATGATTCATTCATCTTCCACCACTGCACCATCAATCAACATTTCCAGGATGGAAATGGCATACTTGTTGGTAAGTACAGAAATCCAGTTATATATATACAGCAGGCAACCCTCTAGGACACACAACACATACACCACAACATCGACACGTGGCCAGGAAGACAATGGGGTTGTGACACTGCTAGGCATGTTTGATATCCTCACCCAATGGGATACACACCTAGGGACAAACGACAGTTCCAAATAACAACAGATATCACTCCACAGACACAAGGGGACAATTTAAAACAACACAATGACATGGCCTCAACTGGCAGTACAATTTGGAAGATTAACCTTTCAATATCACATCAATAACACTCAATCAAACACCCTTCCAACCAATAAGTACTGTGTAAGGGGTGTGTAATGTGTTTCGCTGCAGGTCAAACACCATGACACACATAGCATGATGATGACTACCATGAAGGTCACATGCAATCATTGAGGCTGTACCAATATCTCACATCACTCCCGCTCTCACATTGCCCACTACCAATAAGCAAGTGGACTGTGTGAAGAACACATATATATGGGACAATATTGAAAGTGCACATTCCTACACATACGCATTGTGACAAATTCACATACACAACAGATGTACAGGCATACGGACCTTCTGACACTCAAAATGACAACCTCACAACCAAGTTAGACAGCTGGACTAGAACATGTTCAGTAGTATAGGTACACGTTACAACCTGAGTCGACTTGGCAAGGGCAGAGAAATAGTTCTGCAGTGAACTTGTCACACATGTGAAATTAGTGCATAGTCAATTGTCAACACGTACGTACATTGTCACCTAGCCAAATCTAAGGGTCTCACTGATGTATAAATAATTCTATTGCATATGTGAAATTGGATGAGATGTCCAAGGTACATAGATGCAAACGTGTTACCACCACTGTGAATTGATTCTGTGTATGGAAGTATCATCTCACCCCCAGTTAAGACACAAGGACACCTCTTTCACATGACATAATGCAAGGGAGTACAACATTTGTCTTTGTAGTGTTGGGAGTCTGTTGTGGGTAGTGTTAGTTTGGGGATAGTTGGGCTATGTTCTGTTAGTTATTTTGCATTTCCCTGTCCTTCTTTCCCTCTATTCTCCTCTGTACCCCTTTATTCCCTTTTTTTGGTCCAAGCATGTTGGGTAGGCCTCATCTTGGCAGGATGGGAGAGGAGGAGCTGGGTGGCTTTATTTGGCTGGTGTGCCACTTCCTGCCGTTAATGATTGAAGCTGGTGGTCGTGTGATACAGGGCCATCACAGAGAGGCAAGGAGGCTCCGGTGGGCAAATGTGTTTTACCATCTACAGCTAATCTACAGCACACCGCGCAATGACCACCAGCTGAAACACCGTTGGGCTGACCTGGTTGCCCGGGAGCAAGACCTGTTGGACCACCTGGGGATTGTGATTGGTGGCCCTGTTGGTGAGTACAAATCAGATTAATGTGCACATTTAAATGCTCTGTAGTGACAGTAGCTGATTTGTTCATATGCTGCAGGCAATGTTTTTGAACATGAGGAATGCAAGTTAAACATACATGCCCATATTTCTACTTTATTAGCACTGCATTTGCATTATTTTTTGAAGCAAGAGTGGCGCAAACTTATGAAATACAATTGTATGTTGTAAGTTAGAGCCGCTTTTGTGTCAAAAAGCAGCACAAGTGCGGCACAAAAAATTTACAAATATGGGCCACAGTTGCCTGTGAGATATACAATAATTCCTACACATTACCATCATTTGTTGACGCAACAGCTAGACTAACTTTCAAAACACAACAGGAGCCTGTAAATTAGTGCTGCCTTCACGTCAATTGATTATGCTAATGTGGCTCTAACATATGTTTCATGCATGGTCTGTAAGTGTATCAGGAAACACATGTTTTAAATCCAGATTTTTACAGGAAATATAGGGGGTTATTACAACTTTGGAGGAGGTGTTAATCCGTCCCAAAAGTGACGGTAAAGTGACGGATATACCACCAGCCGTATTACGAGTTCCATAGGATATAATTGACTCGTAATACGGCTGGTGGTATATCCGTCACTTTACCGTCACTTTTGGGACGGATTAGCACCTCCTCCAAAGTTGTAATAACCCCCTTAGTGTTCCTCAATGTTTTGTGATACATGTCCGAACTGGATTCTGACACATACGTAACAAGTTATAGCTGACCTCAGGTGACATCTTAGACTGATATTTGGAGTTTGTAGTGCCACATTTAAATTAGGGATGGATGGCAAAAGGTATGCACACGGGTTCATATCTCCATGGTTGGTGCAACTTATCATAGCTGTGGCACATCAAATGAAGAAAATGATACAAATTGAGGGCTAACAACTGTCCCTGGCCCTCTGTACATTGTATCTGTGTGTTTTAAATTGGTCTTAGTCACAATAGCTGGGTGACTGGTATTGCAGTCCTTCCGGAAAGTGGCTTGGCATGTCTCTCATGGATACACATGATGAGAGGAATATGCTCCATGAATTAGTCTGCTAACTGATGAAGGAGCATGTTTGCCACCACATGATAGCTAGGGCCACTGCATGTGTGCAGATATGTGTGTATCACTCACTGGAGTCCATGGGTCTGTACAAGTTTGTAGTGGTATGTAGGATGCAGTATCATCATGTCTGAGAGGCTTGACTTTCTGAGTTAATTTTACACATAGTATTTGTATTTGGAATTGTTGTACAGTGCACAGACACTGAGCACATTTCTCCCTTCCTTGCCTTACAGGTGGACCTGCACCCTACACTATCGGAGAGGTGGCTCGATTTGCGGACCCAGACATCTCCAGTAAGTGTTGATATTTCTGTTCTGTGTTGTGTTTGCTGATGATGTGTGATTGACTCCTGTGTCTTGGACACATAGCAAGGTGTGATGCGCTAGTCAATGATCGGATATGTTTCTTGAGTGGAGTATCATTTTTTCCCCATCTTTGAGTTGGCCAATCATTAGCGTGTTGTCATAATTTGGGATTGTAGGTCAGTCCTGTGTGCACGGCCATGTGAATAGGGATGAGTTATGTGGATAAAACTTAAATTCCGAAAATGTAGCAGAGGACCATATTAGTGATTTAGTCAGCAAGTCAGACCTTGATTCTCCCAGAATAGGGATGCCAAAGTCTTCCCTACAGACTTCAGCTTCCCTATTCACTAATGAACATTTTTGACTGTATGTTTGACTTCCTAGCAGCATGTAGCTCCACATGTTGTGCTACGAGTATGAGGCAGTTGAGTACAATGGCCTAGGTGTGTCTGCAGCTCATGGCCAGATGTGTGCTTGCCTCTATCTGCTTGTTGTAAGTCATAGGTTACTGTAGGAAAGTACCATCTTGCCTGGCATGTTACCCCCATTTTTCACTGTATATATGTTGTTTTAGTTGTATGTGTCACTGGGACCCTGCCAGCCAGGGCCCCAGTGCTCATAAGTGTGCCCTGAATGTGTTACCTGTGTTATGACTAACTGTCTCACTGAGGCTCTGCTATCCAGAACCTCAGTGGTTATGCTCTCTAATTTCTTTCCAAATTGTCACTAACAGGCTAGTGACCAATTTTACCAATTTACATTGGCATACTGGAACACCCTTATAATTCCCTAGTATATGGTACTGAGGTACCCAGGGTATTGGGGTTCCAGGAGATCCCTATGGGCTGCAGCATTTCTTTTGCCACCCATAGGGAGCTCTGACAATTCTTACACAGGCCTGCCACTGCAGCCTGAGTGAAATAACGTCCACGTTATTTCACAGCCATTTACCACTGCACTTAAGTAACTTATAAGTCACCTATATGTCTAACCTTTACCTGGTAAGGGTTGGGTGCTAAGTTACTTAGTGCAAGGGCACCCTGGCACTAGCCAAGGTGCCCCCACATTGTTCAGGGCAAATTACCCGGACTTTGTGAGTGCGGGGACACCATTACACGTGTACACTACACATAGGTCACTACCTATGTGTAGCTTCACAATGGTAACTCCGAATATGGCCATGTAACATGTCTATGATCATGGAATTGCCCCCTCTATGCCATCCTGGCATTGTTGGCACAATCCCATGATCCCACGGGTCTGTAGCACAGACCTGGGTACTGCCAAACTGCCTTTTCAGGGGTTTCACTGCAGCTGCTGCTGCTGCCAACCCCTCAGACAGGTTTCTGCCCTCCTGGGGTCCAGCCAGGCTTGGCCCAGGAAGGCAGAACAAAGGACTTCGACAGAGAGAGGGTGTTACACCCTCTCCCTTTGGAAAAATGGTGTTAAGGCAGGGGAGGAGTAGCCTCCCCCAGCCTCTGGAAATGCTTTCATGGGCACAGATGGTGCCCATTTCTGCATAAGCCAGTCTACACCGGTTCAGGGACCCCTCAGCCCTGCTCTGGCGCGAAACTGGACAAAGGAAAGGGGAGTGACCAATCCCCTGACCTGCACCTCCCCTGGGAGGTGCCCAGAGCTCCTCCAGTGTGCTCCAGACCTCTACCATCTTGGAAACAGAGGTGCTGCTGGCACACTGGACTGCTCTGAGTGGCCAGAGCCAGCAGGTGACGTCAGAGACTCCTTCTGATAGGCTCCTTCAGGTGTTGCTAGCATATCTTCTCTCCTAAGTAGCCAAACCCTCTTTTCTGGCTATTTAGGGTCTCTGCTTTGGGTAATTCCTTAGATAATGAATGCAAGAGCTCATCAGAGTTCCTCTGCATTTCTCTCTTCACCTTCTGCCAAGGAATCGACTGCTGACCGCGCTGGAAGCCTGCAAAACTGCAACAAAGTAGCAACGACGACTACTGCGACACTGTAACGCTGATCCAGCCGCCTTCTCGACTGTTTTCCTGGTGGTGCATGCTGTGGGGGTAGTCTGCCTCCTCTCTGCACTAGAAGCTCCGAAGAAATCTCCAGTGGGTCGACGGAATCGTCCCCCTGCAACCGCAGGCACCAAAGAACTGCATCACCGGTCCTCTGGGTCTCCTCTCAGCATGACGAGCGAGGTCCCTTGAACTCAGCAACTCTGTCCAAGTGACTCCCACAGTCCAGTGACTCTTCAGTCCAAATTTGGTGGAGGTAAGTCCTTGCCTCCCCACGCCAGACTGCATTGCTGGGAACCGCATCTTTTGTAGCTACTCCGGCTCCTGTGCACTTTTCCAGGATTTCCTTTGTGCACAGCCAAGCCTGGGTCCACGGCACTCTAACCTGCATTGCATGACCTCCTGAGTTGTCCTCCGGCGGCGTGAGACTCTCTTGTGCAACTTCGGGTGAGCACCGTTTCACTCCAGTTCGTAGTGCCTGTTCCGGCACTTCTGCGGGTGCTGCCTGCTTCTGAGAGAGCTCCTTGTCTTGCTGGGCACCCCCTCTGTCCTCTGACGCAATTGGCGACATCCTGGTCCCTCTTGGGCTACAGCAGCATCCAAAAACCCTAAACCGTGAACTTGCAGCTACCAAGGCTTGTTTGCGGTCTTTTGGCACTTCTGCACGACTCTTCACGGCGTGGGACATCCATCCTCCAAAGGGGAAGTTTCTAGCCCTTGTTGTTCCTGCAGAATCCTCAGCTTCTACTTACTAGTAACAGCTTCTTTGCACCCACAGCTGGCATTTCCTGGGCATCTGCCCACTCTCGACTTGATCGTGGCTTTTGGACTTGGTCCCCTTGTTCCACAGGTACTCTAGTCTGGAAATCCATCGTTGTTGCATTGCTGGTGTTGGTCTTTCCTGCAGAATTCCCCTATCACGACTTCTGTGCTCTTTGGGGAACTTTAGTGCACTTTGCACTCACTTTTCAGGGTCTTGGGGTGGGCTATTTTTCTAACCCTCACTGTTTTCTTAAAGTCCCAGCGACCCTCTACAAGGTCACATAGGTTTGGGGTCCATTCGTGGTTCGCATTCCACTTTTGGAGTATATGGTTTGTGTTGCCCCTATCCCTATGTGTCCCCATTGCATCCTATTGTAACTATACATTGTTTGCACTGTTTTCTAATACTATACTGCATATTTTTGGTATTGTGTACATATATTTTGTGTATATGTGCTATCCTCATACTGAGGGTACTCACTGAGATACTTTGGCATATTGTCATAAAAATAAAGTACCTTTATTTTTAGTATATCTGTGTATTGTGTTTTCTTATGATATTGTGCATATGACACTAGTGGTACTGTAGGAGCTTCACTCGTCTCCTAGTTCAGCCTAAGCTACTCTGCTAAGCTACCATTATCTATCAGCCTAAGCTGCTAGACACCCTATACACTAATAAGGGATACCTGGGCCTGGTGCAAGGTGTAAGTACCCCTTGGTACTCACTACAAGCCAGTCCAGCCTCCTACAGTTACTGGTAGTAAATGATGTTGACAATGGTCTGCATTTCCAAACATAAGTGTGGATGAGATTGTCCAAGGTTTTGGTGTATCCTAGATGGACTTCCTCCTTACCTGTGGTGGGCTGGCCAAAGCCATGTACAGCTGTCCAAAGCTTCCTGGGTGTACTAGTTGTTTGAAAGTATTTGTGGCTTGTCCACCCTCCTCCCCCCAGGCACAGGCGTAGAGTTGTGAATAGTGTACCTAGGACTGAAGATCCAAGTTTAGTACACAGACATGTACATCTGTAAGTCACTTGTCCAAACCTAGGATGCCCACTCATGATTAGCAACTGCATTCTAGCCTGGCAATTCCATTTACAACTCGCAGACCTTGTGGCCCTTGACTGTCATCAAGAACATAGGGGCATATTTATACTCCGTTTGCGCCGAATGTGCGTCAAAAAGTTTGACGCACAATCAGCGCAAACGTTGCCCCATATTTAAACCCTGACGCCGAGGCCGCGCACAAGAAAAATCCGCAGTGTGCGCCGTTTTCTGGAAGCGGCACCCTGCCCTGCGTTAATGATATGCAGGGTAGGCGTTCCCGTCCAAAAAACGACGCACACGGCCGCGCGTCGTATTTATGCTTCCGGGCAAAAAGGACTCCCGGCCGGTAGGCGGAGCAAAAATATGCCGCAAAACCCGATGTGCGTCAAAATTTAACACCTGGGTCAGGGCAGGCGTTAAAATGGGGCAAACACATCTGTATTTAATCAGAACACACAGAACAAACAGCAGAGCAGCAGAGCAGCAGAGCAGCAACAGGGAGACATGGAGGTGATTTTACTTCAGCGTGCACGTAGACGCAGAGCCCTGCAGCAACAACAGCAGGGACCCCAAAGACAGCGCAGAAGGCAGGAGAGGATATTCCGTCCAAGAACAACCCTGCATGGCCTCAGGGAACATGACATCATCCAGAGGTACCGGTTGAACTGGCAGGCCATTCAGCAGCTGCTGAGAAATATCGAACAGCAGTTGGCCCCCACTTTGGTGACACCCCGCACCATACCAACAGAAACAAAGCTGCTTGCCGTACTTCACCTGCTGGCAAGTGGCTTGTTTCAGACAACTGGTGCCCTGGTTGGTGGAATATTCCAACCATCATTCTCTGCATTCCTGCCAAAAGTACTGGATGCCATCATTCGCCTGACACCCCGCCACATCTGCTTCCCTAACACACTGCAGAAGCAGCAGGAAACTAAACAGGGGTTCTACGCCATCAGTGGCTTCCCACACGTCCTTGGTGCAATCGACTGCACACACGTACGCCTTTTGCCACCTGCTGCGACTGAACACCTCTACCGCGACAGGAAGCACACACATTCAATCAACGTGCAGGCCATAGTCGATCACCAGGGATTGATCAGCAACATCGTGGCTAAATATCCTGAGAGTGTACATGACGCATTCATCTTCCGTCACAGCACCATCAACCAACACTTCCAGGATGGACGGTATGGCAATGGACTACTTGTTGGTAAGGACAAAAATCTAACTCATATACACACTGCACAGCAACCCTCTAGGACAAACAACACATACACCACATTAGCAACACCTAGCCAGGAACACACTGAGGTACTCACATCACTAGCCATGTGTCAGAAGTCACCGTTGAACCTGTCGCACATTGGAATGTACTCCACAGCTTAATGTGAAGACATTAATGAGTGTGGTTGCCTAAATGTCACCTTGCAAATTGGAAGTGTCACAATAACCTGTACATTAACACATTGCATAAGTCTTAAGGTATGGGATGTCCAGGGTACTTTCATATGAACGTTTCAACTACACTTTCATGTTTTAACTCTGCATGGAACTATCATCTCACCCCCATTGAAGACACACGGACACCTGTATCACAAGTCACAATGCAAGGGAGGGCGCACTGTTATTAAAAAAAAAATACAGACTGCTGACAAAAGGCTAGCTAACAAACACTTGCTCAGCCAAGGAAAAAACCCAATGCAAAACTTTTACCCTACAAGTATAGGTTGTCACATTAGTACACAAAAGAGTCACAGACAACACAAGACAACTACTGCAATCAAAGGTCTGTACAAGAGTGCTTTCTACATCCAATTGATCCCATTCTGTGTTTCTATTTCAGCTGATCAGGGGTATGGCATCCAGCCTTGGTTAATGACACCATTTGGGAACCCCACTACTGCTGCAGAGCGGGCATACAACGACGCCCATAAGAGGACACGCAGCATTGTTGAGCGGACCTTTGGGATCCTAAAGTCAAGGTTCCGCTGCCTTGACATCACTGGCGGTAGCCTACTCTATTCCCCAGAGATGGTCTGTAAGACCATACTCACTTGTGCCATATTGCAAAACATTTGTGTAAAAAGGAACATTCCCCTCCTTGAACCAAACCCAGACATGCCTGAAGACAACGAAGAGGAGGATGCTGGCCTGCAACAGGAGGGGGAACAACAAAACACGGCAGCAGGAGTGCGTAGGCGCCAACAGCTTGTCAATAATGTTTTTTCATAATTCTTCTATCAACAATTATTGCACAATTGTAAATAAACACAGATAACAAACACCACATCATGCTTTGGCCTATTCATTTCTGACCACCTTTAGTTTGAAATTGCTGAAGAAGAATGTCGTCTCATTGAGCAATAATGACATAACACTCATCACACAAAAAAGAAAACATCACAAATGTCTGCACAGAGGTTAGGATGTTACATGATACATTACCATCCACCGAGGCCAACAGGAGTACAAATGTGCCAATTACACATGCCTGATCCAGACACCTGAGACAGTCTCTCACTCAGACCAAAAATGTAGATCATTTGAAAGTCTCATTACATGTGTTCAGTGACAGGGTGGGACCATCCATGTGTACGTGACCATGTCCTCAATGGCTTCTCTCAAGTTTTTGATATAAACAATACCCAATTGGAACAACATTAGCTGCCACTAACTCATGAGGAGACCTTGAAGTTACAGTGACAACTTACACCCAGACAGGTGATAGTGGATCCACATTCGCACACACATATAAACATATGTCATCCAATCAACCAAATATTTGCAAGCTGCCCATCACAGTAGTGTCCCAGTTCGAACCTAGCAGGCAAAATATAACATGCCACTAAACCAGGTAATGCATAAAGGGCCACATACATCAACAACCTATTTGTCATCAGCACATGAGGAACGCTGAGATTTTGCAAACATAGTCATTGCAAAATGGTATGTCAGATTGCTCCAAATCAACAATAGTGCAAACGTCAAATGGGCAAATGAGATGAATGAATGGCTAACAGTGATTCATACCCTATGGCCTTACATTAGCCTGCTGCTGCAGGTTTTGCATAACACAATAAATGAAAGCCATGGATAAATCAGCAAATCTGGAAGGGCAATGCCTAGGGTGCTGGGGGCCTAAGTCCACCTCTACCGCCCCCCAAATATACAAGAATCATGTACTTGTGAACTAAACACATGCATAAGGCGCATGTGTGGCCTACATGTCAAAAGTCAAACACAAATCAGATACACAAAATCATAATAGGACATGGTTAGCCCCATAAAAAATGTAAGTGGCTATTGCACTCCCTGTTTGGAATATAGATAAATCCATTACCATGATAATTGTGGGCACATTTTAGAGAAGGAATACATCATTGTATCCCATTCATCATTTCAAAATAGACATCAGCAATTACCCAAAATATGTGTACAAATATGGTTAATACATTTTTTGAAGGTATCATAATTATTACAGTGTGAATGCCTTCTATAGATCCAATAAGGGACATGTGTCATAGCTAACCACAAATGTGCATCAAATAGCACCGTTTGGCCATGACAAATTTCCTTCCCCAACTTAAAAAAATGAAGACATCATTTAATAATGCGTCAAATTTCCACGCATACAGCATGGGCGTCATCATTTTTCCACGTACAGGAGTGCACAGAATGCAGGGTCAAAAAATAATAAATGAAAATTAATAATTTAATAAGGTACATGACATGTCCACCATATTGTCCATGTTGCGTCAAATTTCCACGCATCCTGTGCACTCCTGTACGTGAAAAAATTATGACGCCCATGCTGTATGCGTGGAAATTTGACGCAACATGGACAATATGGTGGACATGTCATGTACCTTATTAATTTATTAATTCTACACTAGAACTGTAAACTCAGCCTCACAATAATGTAAGGGAACAATGAAGAAATTAATTTTGACTCTGCATTATGTGCAATGTTATGCGTCAAAAAATATGACGCACAATGTGTATGCGTGAAAATATGACGCATAACGGGAAAATAAAAACGGCGGCCATTTTATGCAGGAAGTGATGTAATAGGATATCCTGTTTACAAAATCTGTACTGTGAGTTAACTTTCACTTTCACTTTGCAGTCTCAGATTTATCTAGACTGTGTGGATGTGTGAAAAGTGTAGTCCTGTGTTTAACTGCTTTTGTGTCCTGTGTACCTTGTATTTTGTCTTTTTGTGATCATAGTCTTGTTGTCTAATATTGTCTTAGTCTGTTTAGTGTACTTTTGTCCAATCCTGTTTTTGTTTGTATTGCCTGCGGGAGTCTGTTCTGGGTAGTTTAACTTTGGGATTAGTTGGGCTATTTTTCTTAAGTTTTATTTTTCCTTCACTACTCTACCTTTCCCCATTTCCCACTTTTACTTGTCTATCTCATTTTTCTCCTTTAAATTAGTAAATATGTCAGGTAGGCCTCGGCTTGCCAGGATGGGTGAGGAGGAATTGGGGGGATTCATTTGGCTCGTTTGCCATTTCCTCCCACTCATGCTGGAGGCTGGGGGCCGTGTGATACAGGGGTATCACATGGAGGCACGGAAAGTCCGGTGGTGGAAGGTGCGCCATCAACTGGTCCGGGTGTACGGGAGCTTGAGGAATGAGCATCAACTGAAGCACCGCTGGGCTGATCTCATATCCAGGGAGCAGGACCTGCTGGACCACCTGGGAATCAGGATTGGTGGCCATGTTGGTGAGTACAAATCAATTACATGTGAATAAATGAAATCTGTGTGGGGACATGTGATGATTGTTACCCAATCTGCTAGATAAGTAGCTGACTGTGTATAATGCTAGGGAAACCTAATGTGTATTTGTTGCACAATGTGTAGGAAGACCAATGCTAGCAGTCAGATGGCTCATGTTTTCAACACATACCGGATGCCTGTAGCTGTATGTAATGTTGTGTTGCCTTTGTGTCAGACAAGCGACACGTTAATGCCTCTATCTTAAACCTACAGGTCATATTGGCCAGTGAGAAAGTCATGTAGAAACAACATACCTACATATGTTGACGCCATAGCTAGACAGAAAATTGCATACCCAAGATGATGCTATAAATGTGTGGTGCCTTCACGTCACATGAAGTCCGCTATGTTGTCCACACATATGTCACATGTGTGTCTGGTTGCTGTGTGTTGAAAATGTCCACCTAGCCTGTTTGATTGTGAGGGGTCATGCAGTCCTCAAGTAACCAGCTTTTGGATGTCTCTCTGGGATGCACATGATGAGATGTATGCAAGCCATTATTGTTGGGGCATACTAATGGAGGGGTATCTTTGACAACACCTGACTGTCCTGGCCACTGCATGTGTGTAGTAGGGTCTGTAACTGTAGCAGGAGACTCTTCCAATGTTAATGTTGTTTAAAAATTCATCCATGCAGTATGAGCATGTGGGAAAGTGTATCATTACCATGTCATATTCACACAGTGTCATAGTAACTGCAATTATTTGTCAGAGCACCGAGTCTGAGTATATTCTTCCTTTCATGCTTTACAGGTGGACCAGCACCGTACACCGTGGGAGAGGTGGCACATTTTGAGGACCCCGATGCCTACAGTGAGTGTGGCCTGAGTGCTATATTTATTGTTTGCTAGTGATGCATGATGGACTACTGTGTGTTCAACAGAATTCATGATTTGATGCGCTGCCCGTTCATTGGCATTGTTGCTTTAGTGGGATTTCAAATATCACTTCTGTTTCTGTAGACCAATACTTAGCCATCTCTCAGATTTAGGGGCTGTAGGTCATTCCAGTTGGGCCGCTATGGGGAATGGGATGAGTCATGTGGAATACACTGGTTAATGTAAGAGTTGCTCTGGGACTTGGCTTGAACTGAGTCTGCATATCAGACTGACATTCTCCCAGATAGCTTTGGCAAATGGCTTTGATGAAATGTGCAGCTTCCTAGTTGAGGATGCACTGTGTACACTGTAGGTTGGATCTTCCGGGGGCATGTACTTCCACTAGTTGAACTAGAAGTGTGTGTGACTAGAGTGCAATGGCCTAGGTGTTCAGTCGACTCATGATCATGGGTGTTCTTACTCCTCTGTGTGTGTTGTAAAACATGCCTCACTGATAGTATGTGATGTTGGCCTAAGTCAGAGCATTTTGACATGTGTGGACCTTGGATATGACAATGTTTGGCTGACTCCAACGTGTTGCTAGCCCTTCATAGGTGTTGTGTGTGAAGGCACATACTTGTTGACCTTTCTATACACTCCTGGGTGCGCATTGAACATGGGTTTGTTGGTTGTTCTTCCCACCCCACCCTCAAAGACTGCCATGTTAATGGGAAACAGGGTACCTAGGACTGTAGCAACAAGTATGTTACACGTACTTGTGACCTTTTGCAACTTTGTTTAGAACCTAGGGCCAGATGTAGCAAACAGTTTTCAAGTTGCAAACGGCATAAATTGCCCTTTGTGAGACGCAAACGTCTGTTTGCTATGCAGAAATGTATTTTGTGATTCGGAACATACTCGCAAAATGCATTTCCGACTTGCACATAGGAAGGGGTGTTCCCTTCCTATTTGCGACTCGCAGTGGTATGCAATTCCATTTGCGACCGAGTAAGTGGTCGCAAAGGGAGTCGCAGTTACCATCCACTTGAAGTGGATGCTAACCCACTCGCAAACTGGAAGGGGTCCCCATAGGAACCCTTCCCCTTTGTGAGTGGACCCAAAAATATTTTTTCCGAGCAGGCAGTGGTCCAAGGGACCAGTACCTGCCCTGAAAAAATCCAAAACTAAAGTTTTGGTTTTTTTTTCTAAGTGTAGCTCGTTTTCCTTTAAGGTAAACGGGCTACACTTGTGAAAAAAAAACCTGCTTTATTTAAAAGCAGTCACGGACATGGAGGTCTGCTGTTCCCAGCAGGCCTCCATCCCCGTGAGTGCCCATAGTCGCTAAGGGGGCACAAATTGCGACCCACCTCATTGATGTTAATGAGGTTGGTCTTTGCGACCCCATAGCGACTCGCAGGCGGTGTCGGAGACACCGTTCTGCATAGCAAATTGCAAGTCGCAATTTTCCATCTTCCTACATCTGGCCCCTAGTGTACACATTCGGTTATGGCCCATGGGTTCAATATTAGCAAACAACAAATTACAAATGGCATTGAGTGAGGGTTGAGATAGTTAGCACAAAGAGGGACATATGTAGTGAAGTCAGTATGCGGAAGAGGTGCAGCCATAATGTAAGATGCCTTAGGCATAATTTGGATGAGTAGTTTAGGGTGATGTCATCCATCATGTAGAGACATGGATATGCTAGGTGTGAGATGCCCTTATGTATGCAGGCTTCACATGTACTTCCTCTGAGCCTTTAAGTGAACTATGCTGTGACAATTGCTGCAACAAATACATTACTAGTTATGTACAAATAACCCATTGTGCTATTCCACCCAATGCAATTCCAAAGGTAAATATTTGCCATTTCTCTTCACAGCTGCAAACATGAGTGCCGCAGATAGACACCAATTTGAGAGGCGTGCCATGCGATACAGGCACATCCTGCAGGTGCAATCTGGGTACCGGAGGATGGCCCGCAAATATCAATCGGATCGGGCCTCTGGGGCATGGTGGGCCTCACCACAGGGTCGGCCTACATTGCCCACAACAGCCACCAACACCACATCCACCAGGTCTCCCCAAGTGGCCCCAGCAACGTCGGGAACAGTAGACCCTGGCTCATCCTCAAGACCTGGACCCAGCCATGTTCTACAACCAGGACAGTCCAGTGGGCAGTCAACTACTGGCACAAGCTTCACCTCGGCCGGCACACAAACTGCATCAGCCCCTCCTGTGGACCCAGCCGCATTCCTGGCATTGAGCCATAAATTGGACAAGGTGTTCAATAAGGTGGACAAGCTGAGCCAGGATGTCGTGTATATAAAAAAAAGGGTTCGCTGCATCAGGCGGACCCTACGGAGGGCAAACCTCTAGGACATTTGCAATTTAGAACTTTTACCCCTCCCCTCTCTCCTCTTTCCTATTTTCTAATGATAGTTGGGTTTTGGGGATTAGTTTTAGGTTAGTATAGGTAATTAGCTTAGTTAGTGTTAGTGAAGAGGGTGGGGGGGTCCTTATTCTTTATATCTTTTTTTTGTGTGGGTGGGGGGCAATGTTGGGATTCCTGTTAGTTTAAAAAAAATAAAAAAAAATAAAAAAATAAAAAAAATTGCAAAAAAATATATGTTTGTTTAGGATAGTATAGTATGTGTGTAGGTTAGTAAGTGTTGTCCTGCATGTGTCCTGTCTCATAATGGTGGGTGGGGGGTTGATGTTTAGATCGTTTCGTTACATGTGTAGAGTAAGTTTAGCTTAGGTTAGTTAGGGACAGTTGTGGGTTAGTAGTAGTCAGGTTAGATTAGTGTAGGTATTACTTTTCCCTTAGTTGCCTCTTGTGTTAATAAATAGTAATAAATATATAGTTAACCCTTTACATGATGCGTTAGGTGCTACTTTATCATGGCCTTGACATCAGTGTAGGTGAATGTTTTTGTATGACATTTGTGTCCTATGCTCGCCATCCCCAGGAAATGGAGGTTTAACATGCCAGCTACCCGTGTGATAACTTGGTAAGTATCCACCATTTGGGAGACCCACCATTGGTAGTTTGCATTGATCACCAAGGTTTTGTGTTGGTGAGTATGTATTCTACTTCACAAAGTGTGCTTCCAGACTTGTTATTGTGGGTAATTTAATAGGTCGGACTGCAGTGTGAAGTTCAGGGAGATCTTTGTAGATGAGGAGTTGTTAACACTCTTGTCTTGTTGCCTTCATTGCTGACCTACATCATGTGTGTACTAATTCAGCATGACTTTCCTTCATGGAAGTATACTCAGAAAGGGTGATTGATGCAGTGTTCTTTGTTAATGTTTCCTCACATTTTGCAGCATAATTTCATGTTTTAGTATTGCATGGTGCCTACATTTCTCAGCCACCATTAGTTGACTAGAATTGCTATAGATGGTGCATCATTCTGTCCAACACAGCATGATTGTGTGTGGTTAGTCCCTTCATCAGTTATTCTCCTCAGTATGGTAAGGCTATGATGCAATCCTGGCCACTGCACAGATGTTTCAGACTACATGATGTCAGGACAGTTGTATTGACAATCTACATGGTTGCCACACAGGCACTTTGGAGTTATGTACTGCACAGTTGAAGTGTGAAATAACACAGAGACATAATAGGTGTGCAAGTGCTATTTATTTATAGGTGCTGTAGTGCAAAATGTCCATTGTCCATGTTTGCTGGGTCCGTTCTGGTGCATTCTTACATGGTGATCCTACAGAAGGGGTGTGGATGAGGCTCCTGACATGCTGGGGTAATGTCACAGACAGTGCAGAGGGACAGGAATTGGCAAATAGTAGG
This sequence comes from Pleurodeles waltl, assembly GCF_031143425.1. Taxonomy (NCBI): domain Eukaryota; kingdom Metazoa; phylum Chordata; class Amphibia; order Caudata; family Salamandridae; genus Pleurodeles; species Pleurodeles waltl. The sequence goes on from NC_090436.1 coordinate 299,720,160, forward strand.
AGAGAGACATTCACTGGCAATGGTGACAAGTCAGACAGTGGATTGCAGAACAGTCATTGAGTGTAGTTGTAGTGAGACTGGCATTTGACAAAACGTAGGACCTTGGTCAAAGTAGGCCATGGTGCAGGGACTAGTGCTTCCGGGTACTCTTCCGTGAGAATGTGATCTGTTCCATGTCTTCTTCTTCTGATGTGTGTGTTGCCTGGTTTGTCCTTGTTGTTGTTGGTTGTGAAGGGGCAACACACACCTCAGTGTTAGAAGACGTGGAGGCAGACATCCCGGGGGCTGCTCCCTGTGGAGTTCTTAAGGGCAGTACTGCAGCAAGGAGGGCCTGCTGGTTTTTGAGAATGGCAGCCACATCACGATGGTAGGCAGCCAGGTCGGCCCTGAGGGGTTCAATGTTGCATTCATGCACACGTTGACTGGATTGCAGTTGTAGATGTTGTGTCAACTGGATGACAGCTGTGCTGATTTCCTTCTGTGTTTTGGCAAGTTCCTGCAAGAGAGATGTTAGGGCTTGCATAGCAGCTGCCTGATCTGCAGAAGACATCATGCACGAACGCACCCCCTCAAGGCTGGCTGCCATATTTTGCATCCCCACCCGCACCTCCTTGGCCAGCTCCCGCTGTACCCCAACTACGGTTCTTTCAAAGCTGGTGCCAGTGTCGTCAGAGTCCTCAGCTGTGTTGGAGCTGGCAGGTCTTACAATTGGGGTGGCGGGTGGTTCTACTGTGGTGGCTGCTTCTTCTGTGCTCCTCCTTGTGACTGAAGGTGGGGTTTGGAGGCTTTCAAGGACCTTTTGGATGGTCTCCTGTGGAATGTTTATGGGCTCGTCATCCATGTAATCAGGGAAATCAGGGACAGGCATATCGGCAGGAGATCCATGTTCCTCTGCAATGAAACAGGGTACAATTAGTGTGTCTGTGTTGTGACAATTTTGCAATAAGATGCAAGCCTTTGGATGCCTTAACTTTGTGCTCTGTTTTTGTCTTGGTATCTGCTGTCCTTCATATGGGCATTGTTATAGGCCTATGGCCCACCTGTGTGTCACATGTATGATATAGAGTTATCAGACTTGTCTGCCTAATTGCCTCTAGGTGTTGCTTTGTACTAATTTAGGAATAGCCATCTTTTTGTCCTACTCGTCTCTCCGTGTATATCTATTCTTATGGAGAGACATTTTGTTGCGTTGGCTCTCATTATCCTACATGAGATTACTGGCTTTCTAGGCAGCAGGATAGCTAATGGTGTGGGGGACTGAGTCTGACCCACTTGTAAATAACTCTGTCACCCTGATTCTTTCTTTTTGCTCTGGCTAACTAGCAGTGCCTCATGTCTCCCACGGCAAAGAAATGATTAGACATCCGAGCGCATGACATCTTTGGAACTTCTCAGGGAAGTCGTGGTCACTCAGATCCAAACCAATTCTCTCTTTTCCAGTATGATCTCATACACAAATGACAAAGACAGTATTTGTTTTATATGATGATTTCATTGAACAACTGACTTGTAGATATTTAGGTGTGAGCCACAATAACCCAAACAATACAACATGGTAGAATTGAAATAGTCAGCAGGAGAGTAAAACATTTGAACAAAGCTATCATGGTGCCTAACTGTTTCTACTATCCCTCTGCTTGTTCTATTTAGAGCACAGCATGTTAAGCTTCGAGCTTGCCTGTCTGAATCACTGGGGAGACATCATCCCTCATATCAGAGCAATGGCCTGTGATCTGGTTCAGCATCTGCAGCAAGGCAGGCAGCATCTAGTTGTGGTTCTCTGTTCGGAAACTCCCTCTTGCGTGTCTTGGGACAAGGAAGTGATTTTATAAGTGAGATGTCATCGTGATGACAAAGTGTCCCTACGCAGGAATGCCAAATCTTAACCCCTACCACGTCTATCGGCAATGTACCAGACTGTATCCTTGACTGGGGCACAGAGTGAATATGTTCTGGCGAAATCCAGTGCTGAAGTAGGCAAAACAGTGTGATTTGCCTAAAAAACAACACCGTAGAACTGGCTATTTGCAAAATTAACTGATACGAAGCCTAATAAAAAGCATTTAGTGCAAAGTGCTCAGAGGCTCTTAGATGTAAGCAAATGAGTAAAAGTACATTCAGGGCAAGGTGCACAAAGGACTAAAGCCTGAAGCTAATGCGCAAAGTATACGTACAACTTACCACACTACACTTTGACTGGCTGTGGGTGTTGTGAATGCCCTGGCAGCACACTTGCCTCTCAGGACCTGCCCCAAACACTTTTAATTCACATTGACCGAAATGTACATGTAATGTGGCATATCCTATGCATGGCAATGTCAGGATGTGGTATGGATGTAAACATTCTTGATGTTTCGAGATGATGTTGGGTAATGTGTGTTTAATTGGTTTGCCCTGTTTATCGTATCAAAGTCCTATTTGGTTGTCAGACTGTGCAGGTGTGTTTCAGTGACCAGTTGCATGTGTCCCCTCCTCAATGTTGTTGTCTGAGCAGTATGACATTTGTGATGTTGCCTTGTTAGCCAGGCACGTGAGGGACCCTGACGTATGCAGTATGTGTGTGTCCTTAGTGCTGTGTGGCTCCTATTGCTGTTTACTTTGGCTTATGTATGTGTCAAGTATGGGCATTGGCATTTGAGTGTACTGGTGCCTTTGTCTTATTTCTATTAATAGTTGCAGATGTCATCCTCACCCCCTAATTTAGGTATGTATGTTCCATGGGGAGGTTCCTGCCATTTGCTACTATAGCTGCACAGAGATCAGTGGTGTTATTGTCAACTGTTGTCGCAGTTACATTGCAGTTGTTGTTTTGGCTACTGGATTACTGATAGGGACCTAGTTGATGTAGGATACATTTTGACAGACGAGTGCCTGGATGTGAGTTTGACGTAGTGGCCTTCCCACCTGTCGCTGCTTTCCCTTGGCTCTATTGTTGTCATGACAGTATGGCCCCATGGGACTGTTGTTGGTGCTGTATTTTGTCGTGCCCCAGCTTCAGTCTGTGCTGGCCATGCCCCCCTGCCGTGCCCCTTTACCCATGCCACTTCATATATATGCTGACTTACATGCATTGTGTAGTAGGTATTCCCCCCTCCGGTAGCATGTATCATTATTGCATTTTAATTCCCCATGCGACTTACCCTGCATGTGCGTTGTGTCGTGATAGTCTGCGCTGTTCTGTCCTTGAATCCCTGTGACGATCTCCTCAAGGATGACGGCTGCAACCATCTCCTCCATGTGGTCCAGGGCCTTCTGGTGTGCTGGACTCCCCCCTCCAGTCTGCAGTGCTGCCTTCCTGTTCCTGGCCATTTTTTCTTTTGTCCTACGTTTGCAGTCATGCCAGCGTTTCTTACACTCAGTGACTGTTCTGCGTTCTTCAGCCACACTGTTGATCTTGTCCACAATTTTTTGCCATATGGCCTCTCTCCTAATGATTGGCAATTTAGAGGTGATGAACAATTGGTGCTGGTGTTCCGTCACCTCTTTAACCAGGATTTCCTGCTCCTCTGCACTGAAGCAACACTTTCTTTTTTTTCTGAAAATGTCCTGGTTCCGGTATGGGTCCTCCTGGCTGGTTCCTGGTCTGCTGTCATCTTCCTGGGGTCTGTAGTGGCATCTGGGATCCATTTTGGCTCTCCTCTGCTGAAAGGGCAGTGTTCGCGGGTAAATTTGACGCTATAGCGTCAAAAAAAACAGCGCTTTCCGGGTTGCGCTGTCGTAAATCAACCCACAGTGTTGTGCGTCGCATAAACGTTGGTTTTCTTTACGACTTGACGCCGCTGTGTGCTTCACGAAATAATGACTCCCACCTGTTGGTTGCGCCGCCGTGCGTCAAAGTATAAATTTGACGCCCGCACGGCGCATCGAAATGGCGTTAGCCGGCGTTAACATTTTTGGCGCAAAGCTGCGCCGGCGCAGCTTTGCGTCAAAAAGTATAAATATGGCCCATAGTAATTTGTTGGCCTGTCAGTGGTGGAAGACTTGCAGCATCATTTTTACCTGACAAATGGCTGAACAATGATGCCAAAGTCATTCAAGTTGTTACCCATCCTTTAGAGTTTTGCTGTGTTGTTTGATGATAGGACATGTGTAGGCTGACTTGGCATGTACTGCCTCAAGGACAATCAGTGATCTGTATGATGATATGGGCTGTTTCTGGTACATTAGGGGCCTTATTTATACTTTTTAGTGCAAAACTGCACTAACGCAGTTTTGCACCAAAATGTTTTGCACCGGCTTGCACCATTTTTTAGCACTAGCTGGGCACCATATTTATGGAATGGTGCAAGCCTTTGCAAAAGGTAGGCTAGCGTAAAAAAAAAAGGATGTTAGGCAGGTTAGAGTCAAAATAAATTACTCTAACCAGATTAGTGTCATTTTTTGATGCCAAGGGGCATATTTATACTCTGTTTGCACTGAATTAGCGTCACTTTTTTTTTACTCTAATTCGGTGCAAAACTAACTCCATATTTCTACTTTGGTGCTAGACCCGTTTAGTGCCAAATTCATGGAGTTAAAGTCATTTTTTGGAAGTGGAAGCCTACCTTGCCCTAATGAGATGCAAGGTAGGCGTTCCCGTGCAAAAAAATGACTCTATGGCCTTAACTCCATATTTAAACTCCCATGCAAAAATGGTGCAAGGGAGGGAGGAGGGGTCAAAAAAAGCTTTGCCCCATTTTTTAAAGCCTGGGTCAGGGCAGGTCTTAAGGGACCTGTGGGCCTATTTCCATGGTGGAACACCTTGGAATAAGCCCACAGGTGCCCTCCCCAGTCCCCAGGGGCACCCCCACCCACACCAGAAAGACTGCGGAGGATGGGGGACCCCATCCCAGGTAAGTACAGGTAAGATTGCATTTTATTTTTGAAAGTGCCATATGGGGCCCTGAAATGGGCCCCATGCGTGGCACAGGGTGCAATGGCCATGCCGAGGGGACCCTTGTCCTCTGTGCTGGCCATTGGGGTGGTGGGTGTGAATCCTGCCTTTTCTAAAGCAGGAGTCATTTGGCATGGTAGGTTTAGCACCATAAAATGACGCTAATCTGAATAGAGTCATTTTATTTTACTCTAACCTGCCTAAAGTAATTTTTTGGTGCTAAGCCCTCTTCTTCTATACTGCCAGCCCCACTTGAAAAAAGTATTTTTTTTTTACTCTAGCCTACCCTTTGCACCGGCCATAAATATGGTGCCCGGCTGGTGCACTGAAATGGTGCAAGACGGTGCTAAACTTTTTGGTGCAAAACTGAGTTAGTGCATTTTTACAGCAAAAAGTAAAAATAAGGGCCAAGATTTGCATCAAAAAATGACATTAATGTGGCTCAAGAAAAGTATAAATCAGGGCCTTGGTGCTAGACGGGTCTAACACCAAAGTATAAATATGGAGTTCGTTTTGCACCGAATTAGAGTTAAAAAAAAAATGACACTAATTTGGTGCAAACAGAATATAAAAATGCCCCTAGATGTATTGTCTGATTTACTTCTGGAGCCATGTCACACAATGAAGTACTTAATGTTTGGTTTTATATTTGTTTTAACAGCTGCCAATATGAATCCCATCCAGATTTGGGAGTTTCAGCGTAGGGCGATACGTTACCGCCACATTCTGGATGTGGAGTGTGGGTTCCGCAACATTCTGGATGTGGAGTCTGGTTTCCGCAACATGGCGAGGTGTTATCGCCATGAAAGAGCCTCCGGAGTGTGGAGGGCATTTGCCCAAGGGGGACCTTCCATGTCCACCATAGCCACCACCACCAGCACCACCACTACCACCCAGGTGGCAGCAACATTAGCAGGCACCTTTGCTGGACCCTCAACATCCACAGCTCCCGGACCTGTCACAGCACCACCTGCACCTCCTCCTACAGACATGGTACCAACAAGGGCACATACTTCCTCCAGTGGCACACAGACCACCCTTGCTGCAGTCAGCTTTTCTACAGATGCAGCGGAACTTGGAACGTATGTTGCGGAAAATGACCAGGCTGCAGCAGGAGGTGGCACAAGTAAATCTGAGGGTGTGTGCCATCAAAAAGACCCTGCGGAGGGCCAACTTGTAGACATTATACTCAGCTATGATTCCCTCCCCTCCCTCCTCTTTCCTGGTTCTTTTAATTAGTGGGTTTAAGGGGGTTAGTGTTAGGTTAGTATAGGCTGTTAGTTTAGTTAGTAGTAGTGGGTGGGGGGGTGGGTGTATGATCCTTTTTTTATCAGTTTTTTATTATGTGTGTGGGACGATGTTGGGGTTTTGGTGTTTTTAAATATATATATATATATATATATATTTTTTTTTTTTAAATACAAAAAAATATATATTTGTTTAGTATAAGATAGCATGTGTTTTGGTTAGTATATGTTGTCCTCCATGTGTCCCGTCTTATAAGGGGGGTGGGGGATGATGTTTAGATTGTTTCGTTAAATGTGATAAGTAAGTTTAGCTTAGGAAGTTAGGGACAGTTGTGGATAATGAGTAGTTAGAATAGTTTAGGTTAGGTAAGGTGTTTCCCCTGGTTTTAGCTTCTGTTTTTACTGTTTAATAAATATTTAGATACCCCTTTACAGTGTGTGTCAAATGCTTGTAGATCAGGGCCTTGGCATGAGTGAACAGTGTCTCTTTTGTATTAGCTTTTGTGTCCAATGCTGCAACCGAATCCCAACTGAGCTGTTACATTGGCAGCTACTCCTAAGCAATTTAGCTAAGATTCTGCCATCCATTGCACCCACCACTCAAGGGTACTATGGATCCCAAAGTGTGGTTAATTTGTGATGCATGTTTTCAATGTCACATACTTTGCTCCCAGATTTGATATTGAGGACACTGTGTTAAGTCTGCCTGCAGCCTGATGTCCAAGCGAATCCTTATAAGGTGAGTGGTAGTATGATCTCATGTAGTATGGTATACATAACTCACACCTATCATTTGTTACAATGTTCAGCCCGGTGACTTATTAGTATGGAAACTCATTCTCATCTAATCAGGCTGTATGGTGTGTGTTAGGTAAAAATTGGGGCAAATATCACATACGTCAGTTTTGGCTTGAAGCAAAAATTGAAGGCACTATTTTCTGGCTTAGACATCCCTTGAGGAAGCATTATTCTGTGCAACACAGCATTATGGGGTATAGATTCTATTTTCCTCAGAAATAACCCTCAGGAAGGGCAGATGATGGTACAATCCAGACCACTGTGCATAGTTATCAGCCAACATTCGTTCAGGTCAGGTGTATTGACAATCAATAATCATTGACCTGAGGTAAACATCACTGATGGCCATCACGGTTGATGTGTCACATTACACAGAGACAAAGTTGTTGTGTAAGTGCTATTTATTTGAAAGTGTTGTAGTACTATATGTACATTGTCCATGACTGTGAGTCCATTAATGTGACATCTTCCATTGTGATCCTACACAAGTGCAAAAGGACATGTCATTGGACATGCTGGGGTGAAGTGTCAGACAGTGCAGAGGGACAGGATTTGCCAATGAGGTTGTGAAAGACAATCACAGGGCAGGGTGACAAGATAAACAGTGGGCTGAAGAATAGTGCTTGAGTACAGTTGTTGCAAGACTGGCATGTTACAAAGCACAGTACCTTGGTAATAGGTGGCCATGTGGCAGGGACTAGTGCTACTGGGTACCCTTACGGGTGAAGGTTATCTTTTCCATGTCTTCATCTTCTGATGTGTGTGTTGTCTCCTCTGCCCTTGGTGGTGGTGGTTGTGAAGGGGCAACACACCTAGGTGTTTGAAGACGTGGAGGCAGACATCCCGGTAGCTGCCAACTGTGAGGCTATTAAGGGCAGTACTGCAGCAAGGAGGAGCTGCGGGTTCTTATAAATAGCAGCCACATCACTGTGGTAGGCAACCAGGTCGGCCCTGAGGGGTTCAATATTGCATTTGTGCACGCGTTGACAGGATTGTTGGTGTAGGTGTTGGGTCAACTCTATTACAGCTGTGCTGATTTCCTTCAATCTTTTTTCAAGTTCCTGTAAGATTGTTGTTCTCCCTTGCATAGCTGCTTCCTGTTCTTCAGTTGATATCATGCACAAACACACCCCCTCTAGGCTGGCTGCCATAGATTGCATCCCCACCCGCACCTCCTTTGCCAGCTCCCGCTGTACTCCAACTACAGTTCGCTCAAAGCTGGTGCCAGGGTCGTCAGAGTCCTCAGCTGTATTGGAGCTGGCCAGTCATACAATTGGGGTGGTGGGTGGGTCCTCTGTGATGGCTGCCAGTTCTGTGCTCCTCCTTGTGACTGAAGGTGGGGTCTGGAGGGTTCCAAGGACATCTTGGAGGGTCTGCTGGCTGATGTTTGTCAGCTCGTCGTCCATGTCATCAGGGTAGTCCCGGGCAGGCATATCCGCAGGAGAGCTATCGTCCTCTGCAATGAGATACGGTACAATTAGTGAGTCTGTGTTGTGGGCTTTGTAATGTGACATGCCTGCCTTCCGATTATTTTAACATTGTGATCTTGGTTCCTGTTCATAGTTCCAGTCTTTCATATTAGCATTCTCCTAGGCCTCTGCCCCACCTGCATGTCACATGTATTGTGGTCAGTTTGTGGACTTGTCAGCATCACATCCTCTAGATGTTGGTTCATGCCAAATTGTGATTTGCCACCTTCTTGTCCTACTCAACCCTCCGTCTACTTCCATTCTCATGTTGAGGCCTTTCACTGGCTGTGGGTGTTCTGATGGCACTAGCACCACACTTAACATTCTGGAACTGCCCCAGTCTCGGATCTTTCACATCCACCTATATGTTGCTGAGATCTAGCATATACTATGTATAGCATTGGTATGGCACGATACAGATGTCAGCATTGGTAATGTGTACTGCTGATGTTGGGGAATGTGTGCTACATTGGATTGCACTGATTGTCCTAGCAGTGTTCCATTTCCTCCTCTGACTGTGTGGGTGTATTTCTGCAACCAGTTACATATGTCCTCTCCCTCAATGCTGTTGTCTGAGCAGTATGACATTTGGAATGTTGCATTGTGACCCAGGCACAGGGTGGACCTTGACATATGCAGCATGGGTATGACATTAGTGCTGTGTACCTCCTAATGTTTATGACAATGGCTGATGTTTGTAGAAACTATGGACAATCACATTTCACAGGATTGGGACATTTGAATTGATTTCAGGGGATCGATAACGTTGTCATCCTGAACCCTCTAATTTGTGTGTGTTAGATCCATGGGGACGTTAATGACATTAGCTGCTTGACCTGCACACACAGCAGAGGTGGTAATGGCAACTGTTGTTAATGTAATGTTCCACTTGCAGATATGGCCAGAGGTTGTTAATTGGGCCCTAGTTCATGTAGGGAGAATACTGGCTAACATGTGACGGGCTGCCAGTTTAGCGTTGTACCCTACCCTCCTGGCCTGGATTTACCTTTCCAACATCCTTGGCATGGCAGCATACCCCCATGCAAAGGTTGTTGGCGTAGTGTGGTACTGTGCCCCAGGTTTCCTCTGTATAGCCCATGCACCCGGCTGTGCCCCTTAACCCATGCCACTCCCTGAATATCATGACTGACATGCATTGTGTAGTAGGTATGTCCAACCCCCCGCTTACAGTTAATATTTGTGCATTTTAATTCCCCATGCGACTTACCCTGCATGTGTGTTGTCTCCTGGTAGTCTGCGCTGTCCTGTCCTTGAATCCCTGTGACGATCTCCTCTGGGATGACGGCTGTGACCATCTCCTCCGTGTGGTCCAGGGGCTCCTGCGGTGCAGGACTCCTACCTCCAGTCTGCAGTGCTGCTTTCCTGTTCCTGGCCATCATTTCCTTGGTCCTGCGCTTGCAGTCATGCCAGCGTTTCTTGCACATGATGACTGTTCTCCGTACTTCTGCCACACTGTTGATCTTGTCCACAATTTGTTGCCATATTGCCTTTCTCCTACTAATTGGCAACTTTGAGGTGACAGACAGTTGGTGCTGGTGTTCCTTTCGCTCTTTCACCAGAATTTCCTGCTCCTCTGCACTGAAACAACACTTTATTTTCTTCTTCTCCCTGTCCTGGGCCTTGTGTGTGTCCTCCTGACTGGTTCCTGGTCCGTTGTCACCTTCCTGGGGTCTGTGCAAGCATCTGGGATCCATTTTGGCTCTCCTTAGCACATTTTGCTGTGTTTGCGCCGCTTTTTGACGCAATTGCGTAACAAAACGGCGCATATCCGGTTTGCGATGTCTTAAACCGGCTCACAGTCATTTTCGCTGCGTTAATGTTGTTTTTCAGTTCGACGTGACGCATTGGTTTGAGTTAATAAAGACAGGAGTTATGCCCCCCTGCCCAATGGCCATCCCCAGGGGACTTATGTCCCCTGGGCATGGCCATTGGGCACAGTGCCATGTTGGAAAGCCCAAGTTAGGCCCCACCATGGCACTATTAAAAAAAAAAAAAAACTTACCCGGACTTACCTAGGATGGGTCCCCCCATCCTTAGGTGCCCTCCAGGTATAGGATGGGGTGGGTGGAGGTGTCCCTGGTTGCAGGGAAGGGCACCTGTGGGCTGTTTCCATGGTCTCTGACCTTGGAAAAAATGGCCCACCGGTCCCCTAACGCCAGCACATAACCCAGGTGTTAAACAATGGCACTAAGCAGGCTTAGTGTCATTATATAAGGCCCTCCTCCTCCCTTGCATGATTTTTGCACGGGAGGATAAATAAGGCGCAAGGGCATTAGAGTTATTTTTTGCCCGGGAATGCCTACATTGTATCTCATTGACGCAAGGTAGTTTTACGCAGGCAAAAAAATAAGTTAACTCCTTTTTTTAACGCTCGACGGGTCTAGCGTCAAAATATAAAAATGGAGTTAAGTTTGCACCGGATTTGCATCAAGATAAATGATGCTAATTCGGCGCAATCAGAATATAAATGTGGACCTCAGTCGCAGTTCTCCTAACCTCTGCCACATTGATCTTATCCACAATCTGCTGCCATATTGCCTCTCTCCTTCCAATTAGCAATTTAGAGGTGACAAACAACTGATTTTTGCGTTAGCGCAGTTTTGCATCAAAAAGTATAAATCAGGGCCCGAGTGGTGCAAGAAAATGCTGCTGCATTGGATGCAGCCCAACATTTTGTAAAATCTGCCCTTTGTTAAATTAAAGGTCACCTCTTGAGGATGCAAAACATAAGACATTTCAGCATGCGCAGAGCTTATGCCTTCATAAGCTGCTTTAATTAGGTTCAGTCTTTTAGACTAGTTTGGTGTGCTGCAATGCTGGGAATATTGGGGCAGATTTATACTCTGTTTGTGCCGAACATGCGTCAATTTGTTTTACGCAAATTCGGCTCAAACCTAACTCCATATTTATATTTTGACGTTAGACACGTTTAAAGTCAAAATATAGGAGTTTGCACCATTTTTTGGATGTGTGCACCTACCTTGCATCAATGAAATGCAAGGTAGGAGTTCCCATCCAAAAATGGTGCTATCCCCATATTTATCCTCCTTTAAACACCATGGAATGGGCCCACAGGTGCCCTCCCCAAGCCCCAGAACACCCCCCCTTACCAGAGGGGCATCGGAGGATGGGGGACCCTATCCCAGGTAAGTCTGGGTACGTTTTTTTTCTGTTTTGTTTTTGCCATCAGGGGCCCTAACTTTGAGGCCCCTGCATGGCACAGGGTGCAATGGTCATGGCCAGGGGACAGTTGTCCCCTGTGCTGGCCATTGTGGTAGTGGACATGATTTTAGTCTTTCCTAAGACAGGAGTAATGTTTTTGGTGGTTGTGCACTAGGAAATAGTGCTAGCCTGGTTAGAGGCATTTTTTTTTGCCTCTAACCAGGCTAGCGTCATTTTTTGAGGCCCAACCCCCTCCTTCCCAACTGCCACCCCCACCCAGCTAGCGTCGTCTTTTAAGATACAAGCCCAAGTTTAGCACTGGCTTGTGCCATTTCACAGCACCAGCCAGGCACCATATTAAAGGAATGGTGCAAGCCAGCGCTAAACTTGGGCTGCTAGCATCTTAAAAGAATCCAGCCCTATACTTTTTTGCCACAAAACTGCGTTTGCGCAGTTTTGCGGCAAAAAGTATAAATCAGACTCATTGACTATAAGCAGCCCATTTTGTCCCAGGAAGTAGCTGAACTTTTCTAGGAAGCCAGGAGACAACACATCATTTTTTGTATGATGATTGTGCTGAGTGTATTTCCTGGTCAGTCTTAAGGCCAGATTTACTAAGTAGTAATGCACTGCAGAGTAACAACTAAGCTTGCTACACTCCATTGCATGAAAGGGAGAGAGCAAAACAGTGCCATATCTATTAAGATGTAGCCCTGCTCTCCTATCTCCCATTGCTGCCAAATTTTCAAATGCGAAAGCAGACACCCTTACACCATACTGCAAAGAGTCTTCATTCTGTAAAGCATAGGTTTTGTATCGGAACGTTAACCTAGGCAGTAGAAGAATGTGCAGTTCACCCAAGTTCTTAAAAGGTTACTTAGGATCTGAGTCTTGAAGCAGCAGTACATCTTACCCACCACACATGATAAAAAGTCAGATTTACTAACATTATGCGTCAGGGTTACATCACTTTTTTGGGGGCAACCTCAACACAAAATCTATTTTGGTATTTACAAAGATATGCAAAGTTCGATTACATGGCTTTTGTGACTTTGCCTTATCGCTGCCTTGCATTACCTTGCATTGAGGAAGTGTTACTAGGATGGGTCACGGGTACTGCTATGCATTCACCCATGTATTTTGTTGCAAACTCATATTTACTACAGTTAGTAAACATGGGTTTGCACCGAAATAGTGCGCCTAGCCAAGACCGGCATGATGAGGAGAAATATCTTTATTTCTCCTTGTTATTTCCTCTTTGCATGCCTGCTGGATTCATGCAAAAAGGAATACACCTCTAAGAATAGTTTTAATGCAGTAAAGTACGCCTTCCTGCAGAATAAGCTATTCTCCTCATAATACAAGCATCTTTGGGTTGTGACGCAAGGGTGCCTGCATTGGCACTAGGCAGCCAGAAGTGCACCAATGCTATGAGAGAGCAGAAACCGTGCCATATCTTATTTTTTTAATATGCCTTTATAAACATTTTAGACAGTCAAAGAAAAAAACATGACAGTGACATACAGAATCTGCGTATTTTGTGTACAATGATAATTGCAGAACGTACATTATATAAAGTATAGGATCATGGAGCTGTGGGGTTATGGTGCAGGAGGCTGGTCTGGTTTGTAGTGAGTACCCTAGGTACTTACACCTTATACTAGGTCCAGTTATCCCTTATTAGTGAAATTGAGGTACTGGGTTTTTCAGAACCGGTACTGATCCGGTAACCCAGTGGTGCCAGGGTACACCCAAAGACCTCGGGTACTTTCCTGATTCAGACCACAGAAACTCAGAGTCTTCTAGGTGAAGTCAAAGATCGAATTTATTGGCTGCAACCAAGTGACAAGCGTCCTAGAAGTACAACAGCACGGTTTGTATGTTCTCAGGAGACTGTGTTTCAATGCAAAGTCAGGTTTCCTTATATACAGTTTTTTAAGCTTCAGGCAAACATTCTTGACATTTTGGTTGGTCATTCACATGTTTTCACTACAAAGGAAAAAACAGTGTCATGATGAAACCTCATATTTCATGTCATCCAACCCATAATAAATTACCCGGCAAGGCCTAGTATTTTACATCAGATAAGTGTGGACCCCCAATAAAAACGGGCACCTCCCCCTCGTAAAGTAAGAAGAAGAAAAGAGCAGGTGCAGGTGTGAGCAAGATTAGGCAGGGTGTGTGAGCGATAATAAGGGTTTTATGGCATGGTGTGCCTTGATGCTATCTGATTCGGCCACTGGGAGAGGGACTGACCAAACAGGTTTGGCCTGAGGCAATGGTTCCAGCTTGCCCAGGTCAGAGAAAAGTCAATCAAGGTGTACGTGTCCTTGGAATCAAATCTGACTGTATTATAAGCCTATGTGAGGGCAACTTTTAAAAATGGCTGCCGTGTATAAAATGGGAGCCACGAGTGCAGGACGAAAATGGCGATTTCGAGGTGAAAACGCTGCTGGAATTGAGCGAAAATGCTCATGCTTAGTGTACTAGTCATTATCGGTCTTTTGATACTAAAATCGTACTGCTGTGGCAAAGTAAATTACATGGGTCCAGAATTTTTAGAACCACAAACCCTCCTTTTGCCCTTACATAGGCAATAAACCTATTCTCATGCTAATCTGAGTCCAGGTCTATGTTTCTAAAGTCGTTGAGATGTTGCTGTAACATCATCCTAGTATTTAGCTCGTCTCTTGGTGCAGGTTTCCTTATGCATGATGTAACACAGAGGCCACATATGGCAGGACAAAGTAAGGAATACCTCTATCTGCAGTAGGTGGCATAAGATCACACACCCAACAATTAGTGATGTTCACTACTAACTAGTGTTGATGCAGAAGCTGTACAAAAGAATTGCTTACGAATTCTGATCTTCTAACCTGCTCATGTTCAGGAAAAGGGTGAAAAGAGTGCAAAGAAACAATAGTAGGAAAAGACATAGGTTGGGAAGTGGGTGCAGAAGTCAATTGAGTAGAGAAAAACAATCCCACCCATAAATGACAACGTCATGTTTAAAAGACACTAGAAAACACGTTATTAAGAACATATAGAGAACGGGAGAAAGTAGTGACCACTATTACAAATGAAATAATAATTTTTCACAACCCTAACCAAAAAGCAAATCCTAAAATTATCTAGTAACATTTTTAAGGCTCCTCTGCATTTCAGTAATTTTGGTATGTTCAGGTGGAACAGTGGTGACTTGCATCAATGCTCTAATGTGAAAAGGGGGTACTCTTTCCACAGAAAATGGACTTTATTCTGCTTTTACTAAACAGAATAGTACTTTAAAACAATGCCAGCAAAACAATCAGTCTCCTAACACCTAGTCTATACAATCACACGGAAACCTCTTGTGAAACCAACTATGCCCAGAGTCCGTTCAAAAAGCCTCTCTGGCAGGCTTCTATTGTCCATCAAATTTTCTTTTGTTGTTTTCTTTCGCATGGGCCTTTCAATTCAGGCCTCTTCATGAGAAAAGTACTGCTTAGTTGGAGTGCCCTCCTGGCAAACACCCACAGCTCACTCGAAAGTCTCAATGTCTTAAAGCAATGCACCAGTGTCTCTCCTCTGTGGCAGACACTACAAACAATGTGCTCTCCATTGATCAAGGGCACAAATCATCTCGTGCAGACCCAAGCACCATTAATTGGGAAATAGCTCAAGCTCAGCAGCACTTTCAGACTCCAACACTCATTATTTAGTGTCAGAGGACGCTCAAGCTGCTCTTTCATGGGCACCACAATATAGTGCCTTTTTCCAAACTTGAAATGTCCGGTGCACTGCCCTTCTTCCGTTGGAGCAAAGAAAAGGGGGGGTGTGGCCAAAACTCAGGCCAAGGGGCTCAAGGGATTGCACACTGTCAGAGGTTACCAGCACATGACAGGTAGAGAAATGAAACCTCAAAACAGCTCTGCCATCAACAACAGGAATCCTTCTCTTTAGCTCTTTTACACTGAAACTTTGGTTTTGTGATGTCCAACGCCGTCTGATGGAGCAAGTACGATACCATGCGCTGGCGATCGCTGTCCAGCTTTGCTACTTTCTGGGTGCTGAGACTGTAGGGCCAAAACGTCCGTCTTTCATCTGTAGCTGTCACTGATGGGAATTAGGCTTAAATCAATGTCCTGCAGGTTATTATGACTTGATACCCGCAGAATCTAGTGACGTAGGAAATGTGCCACAGTTGTTAGTTCCCTTCAATTTAGTACAAAAACAGTTCATGGTTTTTAACAAGGGGACTGCAAGCAGGTGGTCTGCAATCTTCAAAGGAGTAGCATACACCATGGGCATAAAATACAAAGACAAAGGCAGAAGGGCAAAACAGGGTCTCTAGCATCTTTAATTGGGTTCTCTCCATTATTCTCTGCCATCTATAGCTACATGAGAATTCTATCTGAATGGATTTCCTCACACAGTGGCATTGTCTAATGGGGTAAACACATATTTTCTTCAATGATTAAGTCTAGGTGTTCCTCCTTATCTTAGAACATCTCAATAGAGAAATCACATGATACCGATTATCAGGGACAAGTAGAAACCTTCCTTTAAGAACTGTGCATCAGGTGCACTATGCAATACACAGGCTAATAGTCAAATGTGCAAACAAAAAGACAAGAACTAGAGGGTCCTGATATTTGCATGATTAGGACACATCTGATCCCACCAAAAATTAAAGTAGCAGGAACAGAAGGGAACCGAAAACCAAATTAAAATAGACATTGAAAATTCGTCATGTTCAAAAAGGTAAACATAAGATATCTCCTATTGAGATGGAAAACTTGTCTTACTATAATATTGAGTCAGTTAACCAGTCTATCGCTACCCTGACAGTCAGGCTGGAAAACATTGAAGCAGGCCTAAGGCAAATTCTTGAAAACCAGTCTGGTCATACCAAAGGGAATTATACATAACATGGGGGTCCCTGGTACATCACTGCAGTCTGGAAATGTGAACCTGAACAATACATCAATAATAATAAAAGGTCTGACTGGTGAAAGGAATTTGAAAAAGAGAAATGGGACTAGGACATAGCTAAAATCTCAATAACTAAGCATGATGCGACATTGGTCAGGGGAAGTAACAAAAGAAAAAATCTATAGGAAGAACAAAAAAATTATTTGGGTGATAGTCAGGCATGTGACACAACACCGAGAGTACGGGTGATACACAAAGGCCAAAGTTACACAAATTTTAACTCTACCGTTGGTGACTACACCATATACGGTACTCCTAGCTAATGTTTCAGTTCCTTCTTCAGGAAAAAATGAAAACCTGGTTTTCTTTTAAGGAACAAAAGCCATATGCTACTTGGGAAACAGAACATCATTAACTAATATAATATAGAAATTAGGCCACCTTGGGTCACAGATCTATTAATTTCATCCTTAGGTCCAATCAAGGCTACATAAATGTAGGGCTGCCTGTTCCTTTAAGGGAAAGGGGCAGTAACGTGACTAACTGCAGGTGACACACTTTGATCCTGTATATCTCTTTTTATTTTCCTTCAATACCATTATAGCCAAATAGACATGCACTGGTGAAGTGTTGTCTCTTATGTTCACAACATGAAATATCATTATCTGTGGAATTTAGTAACCAGAACCAGTTCAACCAACTGTTGCGTAGCGATGGGCATCGTCATGACCATCCCCTCACAACACAGGGGAGCTTGTAATAGTATCAAAAGCAGCAACAAACATGCAAAAAAATCACAAATAAAAAATAATAAAAACGCACAAAACGTCAAGCTATCAGATATACTTGCTGTGTATCAAGCACAAAAAGCATAGACAAAACAATAGCATGTGTGAATAAGTGGTGACACACAACACCATGTCATGTACTTTATGCACTGTAAACCTGCAGCCCAAAACCCAATATTTGGGCCTGTTTAATTTGTCAGGTTTAAAATCCTTACCCTTCTTTTGACAGTAGATCACCAGGCAATGGAAATCTGCTGTCAAATATAACTTTACTGTTTCTCTTCTAACATACAGGACCAGCAAGAACAATTGATGATAGGACCAAATACACGAAAATTAATTTCCATTACTTAACTGTTACCCTCTTGTCAGTTACTTCGCAACATCAAGCCACCTTAGTTTTACCTTTCTAAAAGTAAAAATTGTTACACCGACACTCCATATTAATTTGGCACCTACAATTTCCACTGTGAAAAATAAGTCTTAATTGGTAAATCGTTCTCATTAAGGCATGTAGCCTTCAAAATTTTAGAAAAGGGCTGCATTTTATTTTCTGTCTAAGACTTAATGCAACACTTCGTTTTCTGTCAAATAAAAGCAACAAGCAGGCATTATTTTATTTTTTTAGAGCGGAGACACAAATGTATCAGTTCTGCAGAGCATTTAACATGATGTTGGGACTTTCGAAGAAACCCCTTTTTTTAATATTTTCCCTTTGGAATTAAGTTCTTTAATTGTATTGATGTTCTTCTGGAGAAACCAGAAATCCCACTTTTAGAGGCCCGTAGGGTCATTCTGCATTTCACAGAGGCAAGGCCCTAATTTAAAAGGTCACAAGTGTTAACATGACAGCCTCCTCCATTGTTTATGGGAAAACTAAAGATAGCATCTCAGCAGCGTGACTTGAGCCAGCCTCTGTAGCTCTCCTAGCTTCTGCCACTCTGAATCTGTCAAAGACAGTAGGCCTTCCTGTTTTCCTTCTAACCTGCAATAATTCACTCTATTTAAAAAAAAAAAAAAAATCCTTTTTAGGCGCTAAAAAAAATTATCTCTATTTCCAGATTATTAAACTACATTTACTGTGAATAATTCACAAACCTTAATAACACACATACCAGTTGTTAGAATAAATGCTTGTTGCAATCCCATGCAATGGTACATATTTCATCAACATCGAATGAATGAACGTCTCAGTAGGCCCAGCTGAAGTTAGAACCTTCAACCTCGATATTAAAACAAGCCTTTGTACTGGCACATTGACTCATTGAATCATAAGAAGGCACAACCTGCAAATATATATCAAACCTAAATGTATGCATTTACTGAAGCCTGAGACACTTTAAAAAGTACTCTGAATGAAAGAAAATGCAGTTTAAACAGTGCTTTTGCCCAAAATCGACTTTGATATTTTAGGCATTAAAAATCAATATCCTACAATTTTCTTGCATAATATGCATTACCAGAATGTCTATTACACAGTCCATGAGTCAGCCATTGAAAATATTAACTTATACTTTATAGAAATGAGCTTGTTTGCTCCTGCGCCAAGGGAAAATTGCACATACAAATGTCATTTTAGCGGTGCAACATAACTTAAATTAAATTTTAATGCTAGGAGGTCATAGTATAGGTATTAAGCTTTATAAATATTAAAAAACGATTTTGAAAGGCACTTATTTTTTTAAATAATTTTTCCATAATTAATAATTTCCTTTTTAAAAAAAAAAAAACAATTATTCTTTTTTTTTGTGATAATTCCACATATAAAAGCAAGCTGCATCCCTTGCCTATTATTTGGGATACATTAACTCACAAACCTAAGCGCATAAGCCTAACTTGAAATGCGTCACATTTTTGCGCCACTTTCATTTAAAAGGAAGGTTATGCAAAATTCCACCCGTGTTTAACTGGGAAAGTGCTGGCTGAATTGAACATTCCTATCAAATATACTGCAGCTGAAAAGTTTGCCTGTGAACATCTAATACAATGCATCTAAGAAAAATGCTGTAAATTTATTTATTTTTTTGCAAAAATAGATAATTTCGTTTTTTTTTTGGGGCCCTATTTATATCTATTAATGTGTTTTCTAATTTATTAAGCATTTAACGGCAGTTTTGTATATGTGCACAATTGCTCATTCTATAAATTAAAGAGCAACATATAGCTATGTTAGCACATCACATGGTTCATTTCTGGATTTTTTCTAAGTTTCTACTTAATATTAATTAACCAACATTTTACTTAACAAACTGAAAACATCAAGAAGACCCACAAACACACATTGAGCTCATTTCAGATATAAACAGAAAACACTCAGGACACACAATACAGCGCGCTTTAGCCATTTTTCTTAAATAGCGCCGTCGCAATTTACTTACAGAACCGTTTGCAGATCCTAGTTGTAAGTCATATTTACAAGAGAAAAGAAAACTTTTCTCAATAGTGTTCCAAAAAACTGCAAAAACAGCCTCACAGACATTTATTTCCAAGAATAGCGGACCCATACTTTATTAAACGTGATGGGGCCCACTCCGTGCTTCACATATAGTTCATAGGTTGGAGTTCCAATCGGAGGAACCGGACATGAGTCCTCCAACCGGGAGTCCCTTTTACAACCAAGACAAAACAAATTTCCAAGTCTGCTAAGACCAGGCATCTTCGCTCACTAGTCTAGCTTCAAACTTCAAAGGATTATCGTTTACGATAGTCTCGTGAATACACGAGTCCTTCGGCTTTGGTACTTGCAAGTTCCAAATCAAAGTGATCCCGAAGGGATACCAAACCAAATGTCCAACTAAGGACCAAACCAAGTGTCCAACTAAGGACTGGGAGACGCTCCACTTATACTTAACTGAAAATATCGATGACGTCACCAGAAGACTCGTCTTATCGTTTTGCTCTACCAAACATCAAGGGTCCAAATCAGGGCGATAGCCAGGGCAGCAGTCCTTCATAGCCGTCCGGAAGCGGGGAACCTCGCAGCAAAGACTTTCGGACGACGTCGACATGCAGGGGTCGATGAAGTGGCAGCCTTCCTCCAGAATTTTCACACAAAGCTCCCCACGGACCTCAGGCTTGGACCGGTACCGCTGGTATCGCCCCACGTTGGGCGCCAACTGAGGTACTGGGTTTTTCAGAACCGGTACTGATCCGGTAACCCAGTGGTGCCAGGGTACACCCAAAGACCTCGGGTACTTTCCTGATTCAGACCACAGAAACTCAGAGTCTTCTAGGTGAAGTCAAAGATCGAATTTATTGGCTGCAACCAAGTGACAAGTGTCCTAGAAGTACAACAGCACGGTTTGTATGTTCTCAGGAGACTGTGTTTCAATGCAAAGTCAGGTTTCCTTATATACAGTTTTTTAAGCTTCAGGCAAACATTCTTGACATTTTGGTTGGTCATTCACATGTTCTCACTACAAAGGAAAAAACAGTGTCATGATGAAACCTCATATTTCATGTCATCCAACCCATAATAAATTACCCGGCAATGTCGCGCCGCACCGCGCGGCGCGAGCCTTTCTTGCACCCTGCGAGGCCCCAGGACTTACTAGGGGCCTCGCGCTGCGCTCTCCCTCCGTCTTGTTGGGGTCTCCTGACCCCTCTTACCTGTTTGGGGCTCCTTTTTCTTCTCTTCTGTCTTTCTTCCTTTTTGGGTCTGTTTTCTCCTCTGTCCTTTATGTCTTTTCCCCTTCCCAGGTTACCTCTGTCTTCCCAGCATTCCTCCTTCCCTATTCTCTATGGTTTCTGCTCCAGTCTATTCTATCTACCTTTCCCTATTCAAGATGGTGTCCTTTTTCTTCCTGTGGGTCACTTCCTGTTTTATGGTATTTAAGGGTGGTTTTTCTTTTCCTCTTTGCGCTGCAACACTCTCTGTTTCAGTTAGTGTCCTCGCTCCTGATTTCCTAGCCGTTGGCTCTGGATTTCGCCATTTCTGTGTTACGTCAGTTCCTTTGATTCCTGTTCCTCTGTTCTTGTTCCAGGAATCCCCTGCGAATCTTCTGGGAGGTTTTTCCTCTTCTTCTGAAGGGGTTTTTCCCTCTGGCGCTACTTTCTCACGGTCACGGTCTGTCCTTGGCGTTTCCTCGCCTACAGCACCGTGGCTACCAGAAAGAGTCGCCCCTTTTTGGGCCAAAGTCGAACCCTCAAGATCCACGCCTCAAGATCTGCAAACTCCAGGCGCAAGCAGCACGTGAGTCGTGACAGATTGCAGCGCCTAACCATCCCGACGTCTTCTAACACCATGGAAGACACTGTGGTAGCTGCTGCGGATCCGGATCAAGCTCTGCTAACTACAATTCAGCAACAAGCTCAAGAATTACAGCAACTACGCAGTGAGAATGCTGCGCTGCGACAGGCCTTGGCTTTCCGCAGTGGTGATGTTCCGACGCTCTCCGCCTCTACCCATCGTTTTTCGGGTGAACCAACCAAGCTGCGAGAGTTCCTTGACTCCTTGACAGTGTACTTTGCCTTCCGACCCACCCAATTCTCCCATGACAGAACAAAGGTGGGTTATCTCATCAGTGCCTTATCTGGTCCTGCCTTGGCCTGGGCAACCCCGATGGTATCATCTAACGATCCGGTATTGTCGGATTATTCCGCCTTTGTGAACCGCTTCAAGCTGATGTTTAGTCGTCCGGGATTGGAGGCTTCAGCAGAAGAGGCCTTATGCGATATTCATCAAGGTTCACAAGATGTCCTTCAATACATTACACGCTTTCGTCAACTAGCGGCAGAGACCACCTGGGTGGAACGTACTTTGGTGACTTTGTTTCGTAGAGGACTCAAAGAAGAAATCAAAGACGAACTAGTACATTCCACCAGAGTGGAAGATCTTCGTGGCCTGATGGATCAAGCCCTCTCCATCGAGTATCGCCTTCAGGAACGGAGAACAGAGAAGAGAAAGAGCAGAGGGTCTTTTCAACCAAGCACCTCACGAGTTTTTCCGCATCGTTCTGAGGAACCTCGCCCTCCTGTCAGAGACACCGAAGGAGAACCCATGCAGGTGGATACAACTCGAGGCCCTCTCTCCCCTAGCGAACGAGAAGATAGACGAAAGAAGGGTTTGTGTTTATACTGCGGATCTGCCGGCCACATACTGCGTACCTGTCCAGTACGTCCATCAAGGCCATCGGGAAACGCCGCTTCCCGTCCTCTGTAAGAAGGGAGGGGACGGGATTAGCAGCTATACCTTCCATCAGTTCCTTCAACGACAATACCACATCCTTGTTCACTTTACCAGTAATGTTACAATTACCTGATGGCCGTCAGGAGAAGACTATGGCACTACTAGATTGTGGAGCTAGTGGCATTTATATGGATAAGAAGTGGGCCACCACTCAACAAGTTCCTATACAACCTAAGGAGGTTCCAGAACAAGTTCACACGGTGGATGGATCTTTGATATCATCGGGTCCAGTAGATACAACTACCCTGATGCTGAATCTACAGATCAGTAACCATCAGGAACACATTTCCTTTGATCTTATAACTTCCCCCAACCATACCATCATTCTTGGAATCCCGTGGTTCATCAGACATAATCCATATGTGAACTGGGCTACCCGGACGGTTTCCTTGTCTTCACAGTTCTGTCACGAGCACTGTTTTGCTTCAGACAAGTATTGGTCGCCTAAGAGGTCAATAATCACGGAGGGTACCACCGGTTCGACCATAAATACAGTCCAAGGAGTTCCTGAACACTATTTGGATTTTCAAGATGTCTTCCAAAAACCTTCCAAACCTGTGTTACCTCCACATCGAGATTACGATTGTGCTATTCCCTTGGAACCTGGCACTATCGTTCCTTTTGGCAGGATGTATTCCCTCACGGAAACTGAAAAGGAAGTACTAAAGGAGTATTTGGATGAAAATATTCAAAGTGGTCTTATTGTTCCATCGTCTTCTCCGGCCAGGGCTCCTCTCTTTTTCGTACCCAAGAAGACAAAGGACCTTCGCCCTTGCCTGGATTTTCGAGGCCTGAATAAAATAACTATTAAAGATCGTTATCCTTTGCCTCTCATAAGGGACATTTTAGAGGCAGTCAGAGGGGCCCAACGGTTTACCAAACTAGATCTACGGGGAGCCTATCACCTCTTACGCATTAAAGAAGGAGATGAGTGGAAAACGGCCTTTAGGACTCCATTTGGTCACTTTGAATACAGGGTAATGCCTTTCGGTCTTACTAATGCCCCGGCAATTTTTCAGAGATTTATGGACTCAGTATTCTCGGATCTCCTGAATCAGACAGTTGTAATCTACCTTGATGATATTCTTATTTATTCCAGAAATCCCGAACTCCATTCTTCCCATGTTAAACAAGTCCTTCAACGACTCCGGGCACATCAACTATTTTGCAAACCCGAAAAGTGTGAGTTTGACCAGACGGAAGTCAAATATCTAGGATATCATTTAAGTACCACCGGAGTAGCCATGGATCAAGAAAAGGTACAAGCTATCCTAGATTGGCCTTCTCCATCTTCCATTAAAGAAACACAATGCTTTCTAGGATTGGCGAACTTCTATCGACAATTCATCGCAGACTTTGCTAAACAAACTAGCCATATAACTCACACTTTAAAGAAGGAAAATCTTATTAAAGGGTTTGTCTGGACTAAAACTGCTGAAACAGCCTTTCAGGAATTAAAGAAGGCATTTACACAAGCTCCCATCTTAAGACATCCAGATACCAACAAACGATTTATTGTCGTCACCGATGCTTCTGAAAAAGCCATTGGTGCCGTTCTACTCCAACAAAAAGAGGACGATGGTTTTGAACATCCTGTTTTCTATTTGTCCCATATACTCTCTATTGCAGAACAACATTACTCCGTATTGGAAAGAGAATTGTTGGCTCTGAAAACAGCTTGTATTGAATGGAGGCAGTTTCTGATGGGTTCCAAAGAACCTTTCGAAGTGAGAACAGACCATCGAAACTTACAATGTTTACGAAATTTCGTATGCCAAAATAGTCGTCAAGCTCGTTGGGCCTTCTTCTTCAGCCAGTATGATTTCTACATTACATATATTCCTGGCTCCCAAAACATTCTGGCTGATGCTCTATCGCGTCGTTATCCAGATTGTACTCCTGTCCCAGCTCAACCCCTACTGGAACCTAGTAAGATCATTGGGGTAGCCCAGTCTTTTCTGGAGGAGGTACAACTGGAGTACCCCAATCTATCTGATGATGAAATAGAGAACTTAAGGCCTCTTTTACATAAGAGACAAGGATACTATTATTATCACGATCTGTTATTCGTCCCCACTAACAGAGTGAGAGAAAAGGCATTACAAATGTGTCATGATTCACCGGTTGCTGGTCATAGAGGCATCAAGGCCACACAAGAACTGTTATCACGATTTTTCTGGTGGCCTACTTGGAAAAAGGATATTGAAACATACGTTCAGGCTTGTCCCACATGCGCTCAAGTCAAGATTCCCCGAACCAGACCTGCGGGTTTACTCCAGCCCTTGCCGGTTCCGCCAACTCCATGGCACACCATCTCCACCGATTTCATGTGTTCGTTACCACTCTCAGCAGGAAACCGGGTAATCATGGTCACTGTGGACTCTTTTACTAAGATGGCTCACTTCACTTCCTTGAAAAAACTACCTACATCCCAAGAATTAAGCCAGATATTCATTGAACATATCTTCCGTCTTCATGGACTTCCTCATACTCTTATATCTGATAGAGGACCTCAGTACATTTCCCGGTTTTGGAGGTATTTTTGTAAGACACTAAACATAGATAGAGCTCTGTCATCGGGCTTCCATCCTCAGACCAATGGACAGACCGAGCGTCTGAACCAAGGCTTAGAACAATACCTTCGTTGTTTTTGCAACACAACTCAAAGCAACTGGAACACTTATCTCCCTATCGCTGAATTCTCTTATAATAACTCAGTCCATAGTGCCTCCAAGACCACTCCTTTTTTCTGTTCTTATGGTTTTCATCCTACCTCTTTTCCTACTTCTTCTCTGTCTCCCACTCCCTTACCCGCTATTACTCATTTTTCCAAACGTCTTCTACAAATCCATAGACTGATTCGTTCTAATCTCTTACACACCAAGAGATATATGAAGAAAGTAGCAGACAGGAAACGTAGGGCCACTCCGGACTACCACCCACAGGATAAAGTTTGGCTTTCTTCTAAATTCTTACCCTCACGTCTTTCTCAGAACAAATTCACACCTCGCTATTACGGGCCTTTCCGTATTCTCCAGTTTCTTAATCCTGTCACTGTCCGTCTTCACTTGCCTCACACATGGAAGATTCATCCAGTCTTCCATGTCTCCCAACTCAAACCTTATGTACCAGATCCGTATTCCCGTCAGTTTTCCTGTCCTCCTCCAGTCTTAGTGGATGATGTTCCTGAATATGAGGTTCAGGAGATTTGTGACTCTCGTCTTTTTCACACCCGTCTGCAGTATCTGATTCATTGGAAGGGTTATCCTCTCAGTGAGTGTTCTTGGGAAGATGCATCTTCTGTTCATGCTCCTCTTCTGACTCAGCGCTTTCACTGTTTATTTCCTTTCAAACCAGGGCCTTCGGGAGGGGGGCCTACTGTCGCGCCGCACCGCGCGGCGCGAGCCGAGCGTTCGGCACAAGCCGCGCGTTCGGCTCGGGCCGCGCTTCGCGTCTCTAAGACGCGGCGCGCCCCGAGCCTTTCTTGCACCCTGCGAGGCCCCAGGACTTACTAGGGGCCTCGCGCTGCGCTCTCCCTCCGTCTTGTTGGGGTCTCCTGACCCCTCTTACCTGTTTGGGGCTCCTTTTTCTTCTCTTCTGTCTTTCTTCCTTTTTGGGTCTGTTTTCTCCTCTGTCCTTTATGTCTTTTCCCCTTCCCAGGTTACCTCTGTCTTCCCAGCATTCCTCCTTCCCTATTCTCTATGGTTTCTGCTCCAGTCTATTCTATCTACCTTTCCCTATTCAAGATGGTGTCCTTTTTCTTCCTGTGGGTCACTTCCTGTTTTATGGTATTTAAGGGTGTTTTTTCTTTTCCTCTTTGCGCTGCAACACTCTCTGTTTCAGTTAGTGTCCTCGCTCCTGATTTCCTAGCCCTTGGCTCTGGATTTCGCCATTTCTGTGTTACGTCAGTTCCTTTGATTCCTGTTCCTCTGTTCTTGTTCCAGGAATCCCCTGCGAATCTTCTGGGAGGTTTTTCCTCTTCTTCTGAAGGGGTTTTTCCCTCTGGCGCTACTTTCTCACGGTCACGGTCTGTCCTTGGCGTTTCCTCGCCTACAGCACCGTGGCTACCAGAAAGAGTCGCCCCTTTTTGGGCCAAAGTCGAACCCTCAAGATCCACGCCTCAAGATCTGCAAACTCCAGGCGCAAGCAGCACGTGAGTCGTGACAGGCAAGGCCTAGTATTTTACATCAGATAAGTGTGGACCCCCAATAAAAACGGGCACCTCCCCCTCGTAAAGTAAGAAGAAGAAAAGAGCAGGTGCAGGTGTGAGCAAGATTAGGCAGGGTGTGTGAGCGATAATAAGGGTTTTATGGCATGGTGTGCCTTGATGCTATCTGATTCGGCCACTGGGAGAGGGACTGACCAAACAGGTTTGGCCTGAGGCAATGGTTCCAGCTTGCCCAGGTCAGAGAAAAGTCAATCAAGGTGTACGTGTCCTTGGAATCAAATCTGACTGTATTATAAGCCTATGTGAGGGCAACTTTTAAAAATGGCTGCCATGTATAAAATGGGAGCCACGAATGCAGGACGAAAATGGCGATTTCGAGGTGAATACGCTGCTGGAATTGAGCGAAAATGCTCATGCTTAGTGTACTAGTCATTATCGGTCTTTTGATACTAAAATCGTACTGCTGTGGCAAAGTAAATTACATGGGTCCAGAATTTTTAGAACCACAAAATGTAGTCAGTGTTCTAGAAGCTTCGGCTGATAGAGGTAGCTGTAGCAAAGCAGCTTAGGCTGAACTAGGAGACATGCAAATGTCCTGCAATACCACTATAGTTACACAGTACTTATCCACAATAAAAGATTGTATTTTGCAAGTTTGCGCCGCTTTTACTATATGTACATTGTCCATGACTGTGAGTCCATTAATGTGACATCTTCCATTGTGATCCTACACAAGTGCAAAAGGACATGTCATTGGACATGCTGGGGTGAAGTGTCAGACAGTGCAGAGGGACAGGATTTGCCAATGAGGTTGTGAAAGACAATCACAGGGCAGGGTGACAATATAAACAGTGGGCTGAAGAATAGTGCTTGAGTACAGTTGTTGCAAGACTGGCATGTTACAAAGCACAGTACCTTGGTAATAGGTGGCCATGTGGCAGGGACTAGTGCTACTGGGTACCCTTACGGGTGAAGGTTATCTTTTCCATGTCTTCATCTTCTGATGTGTGTGTTGTCTCCTCTGCCCTTGGTTGTGGTGGTTGTGAAGGGGCAACACACCTAGGTGTTTGAAGACGTGGAGGCAGACATCCCGGTAGCTGCCAACTGTGAGGCTATTAAGGGCAGTACTGCAGCAAGGAGGAGCTGCGGGTTCTTATAAATAGCAGCCACATCACTGTGGTAGGCAACCAGGTCGGCCCTGAGGGGTTCAATATTGCATTTGTGCACGCGTTGACAGGATTGTTGGTGTAGGTGTTGGGTCAACTCTATTACAGCTGTGCTGATTTCCTTCAATCTTTTTTCAAGTTCCTGTAAGATTGTTGTTCTCCCTTGCATAGCTGCTTCCTGTTCTTCAGTTGATATCATGCACAAACGCACCCCTCTAGGCTGGCTGCCATAGATTGCATCCCCACCCGCACCTCCTTTGCCAGCTCCCGCTGTACTCCAACTACAGTTCGCTCAAAGCTGGTGCCAGGGTCGTCAGAGTCCTCAGCTGTATTGGACCTGGCCGGTCATACAATTGGGGTGGTGGGTGGGTCCTCTGTGATGGCTGCCAGTTCTGTGCTCCTCCTTGTGACTGGAGGTGGGGTCTGGAGGGTTCCAAGGACATCTTGGAGGGTCTGCTGGCTGATGTTTGTCAGCTCGTCGTCCATGTCATCAGGGTAGTCCCGGGCAGGCATATCCGCAGGAGAGCTATCGTCCTCTGCAATGAGATACGGTACAATTAGTGAGTCTTTGTTGTGGGCTTTGTAATGTGACATGCCTGCTTTCTGATTATTTTAACATTGTGATCTTGGTTCCTGTTCATAGTTCCAGTCTTTCATATTAGCATTCTCCTAGGCCTCTGCCCCACCTGCATGTCACATGTATTGTGGTCAGTTTGTGGACTTGTCAGCATCACATCCTCTAGGTGTTGGTTCATGCCAAATTGTGATTTGCCACCTTCTTGTCCTACTCAACCCTCCGTCTACTTCCATTCTCATGTTGAGGCCTTTCACTGGCTGTGGGTGTTCTGATGGCACTAGCACCACACTTAACATTCTGGAACTGCCCCAGTCTCGGATCTTTCACATCCACCTATATGTTGCTGAGATCTAGCATATACTATGTATAGCATTGGTATGGCACGATACAGATGTCAGCATTGGTAATGTGTACTGCTGATGTTGGGGAATGTGTGCTACATTGGATTGCACTGATTGTCCTAGCAGTGTTCCATTTCCTCCTCTGACTGTGCGGGTGTATTTCTGCAACCAGTTACATATGTCCTCTCCCTCAATGCTGTTGTCTGAGCAGTATGACATTTGGAATGTTGCATTGTGACCCAGGCACATGGTGGACCCTGACATATGCAGCATGGGTATGACATTAGTGCTGTGTACCTCCTAATGTTTATGACAATGGCTGATGTTTGTAGAAACTATGGACAATCACATTTCACAGGATTGGGACATTTGAATTGATTTCAGGGGATCGATAACGTTGTCATCCTGAACCCTGTAATTTGTGTGTGTTAGATCCATGGGGACGTTACTGACATTAGCTGCTTGACCTGCACACACAGCAGAGGTGGTAATGGCAACTGTTGTTAATGTAATGTTCCACTTGCAGATATGGCCAGAGGTTGTTAATTGGGCCCTAGTTCATGTAGGGAGAATACTGGCTAACATGTGACGGGCTGCCAGTTTAGCGTTGTACCCTACCCTCCTGGCCTGGCTTTACCTTTCCAACATCCTTGGCATGGCAGCATACCCCCATGCAAAGGTTGTTGGCGTAGTGTGGTACTGTGCCCCAGGTTTCCTCTGTATAGCCCATGCACCCGGCCGTGCCCCTTAACCCATGCCACTCCCTGAATATCATGACTGACATGCATTGTGTAGTAGGTATGTCCAACCCCCGCTTACAGTTAATATTTGTGCATTTTAATTCCCCATGCGACTTACCCTGCATGTGTGTTGTCTCCTGGTAGTCTGCGCTGTCCTGTCCTTGAATCCCTGTGACGATCTCCTCTGGGATGACGGCTGTGACCATCTCCTCCGTGTGGTCCAGGGGCTCCTGCGGTGCAGGACTCCCACCTCCAGTCTGCAGTGCTGCTTTCCTGTTCCTGGCCATCATTTCCTTGGTCCTGCGCTTGCAGTCATGCCAGCGTTTCTTGCACATGATGACTGTTCTCCGTACTTCTGCCACACTGTTGATCTTGTCCACAATTTGTTGCCATATTGCCTTTCTCCTACTAATTGGCAACTTTGAGGTGACAGACAGTTGGTGCTGGTGTTCCTTTAGCTCTTTCACCAGAATTTCCTGCTCCTCTGCACTGAAGCAACACTTTATTTTCTTCTTCTCCCTGTCCTGGGCCTTGTGTGTGTCCTCCTGACTGGTTCCTGGTCCGTTGTCACCTTCCTGGGGTCTGTGCAAGCATCTGGGATCCATTTTGGCTCTCGTTAGCACATTTTGCTGTGTTTGCGCCGCTTTTTGACGCAATTGCGTAACAAAACGGCGCATATCCGGTTTGCGATGTCTTAAACCAGCTCACAGTCATTTTCGCTGCGTTAATGTTGTTTTTCAGTTCGACGTGACGCATTGGTTTGAGTTAATAAAGACAGGAGTTATGCCCCCCTGCCCAATGGCCATGCCCAGGGGACTTATGTCCCCTGGGCATGGCCATTGGGCACAGTGCCATGTTGGAAAGCCCAAGTTAGGCCCCACCATGGCACTATTAAAAAAAAAAAAACTTACCCGGACTTACCTAGGATGGGTCCCCCCATCCTTAGGTGCCCTCCAGGTATAGGATGGGGTGGGTGGAGGTGTCCCTGGTTGCAGGGAAGGGCACCTGTGGGCTGTTTCCATGGTCTCTGACCTTGGGAAAAATGGCCCACCGGTCCCCTAACGCCAGCACATAACCCAGGCGTTAAACAATGGCACTAAGCAGGCTTAGTGTCATTATATAAGGCCCTCCTCCTCCCTTGCATGATTTTTGCACGGGAGGATAAATAAGGCGCAAGGGCATTAGAGTTATTTTTTGCCCGGGAATGCCTACATTGTATCTCATTGACGCAAGGTAGTTTTACGCAGGCAAAAAATTAAGTTAACTCCTTTTTTTGACGCTCAACGGGTCTAGCGTTAAAATATAAAAATGGAGTTAAGTTTGCACCGGATTTGCATCAAGATAAATGATGCTAATTCGGCGCAATCAGAATATAAATGTGGACCTCAGTCGCAGTTCTCCTAACCTCTATCACATTGATCTTATCCACAATCTGCTGCCATATTGCCTCTCTCCTTCCAATTAGCAATTTAGAGGTGACAAACAGTTGATTTTTGCGTTAGCGCAGTTTTGCATCAAAAAGTATAAATCAGGGCCCGAGTGGTGCAAGAAAATGCTGCTGCATTGGATGCAGCCCAACATTTTCTAAAATCTGCCCTTTGTTAAATTAAAGGTCACCTCTTGAGGATGCAAAACATAAGACATTTCAGCATGCGCAGAGCTTATGCCTTCATAAGCTGCTTTAATTAGGTTCAGTCTTTTAGACTAGTTTGGTGTGCTGCAATGCTGGGAATATTGGGGCAGATTTATACTCTGTTTGTGCCGAACATGCGTCAATTTTTTTTACGCAAATTTGGCGCAAACCTAACTCCATATTTATATTTTGACGTTAGACACGTTTAAAGTCAAAATATAGGAGTTTGCACCATTTTTTGGATGTGTGCACCTACCTTGCATCAATGAAATGCAAGGTAGGAGTTCCCATCTAAAAAATGGTGCTATCCCCATATTTATCCTCCTTTAAACACCATGGAATGGGCCCACAGGTGCCCTCCCCAAGCCCCAGAACACCCCCCCTTACCAGAGGGGCATCGGAGGATGGGGGACCCTATCCCAGGTAAGTCTGGGTACGTTTTTTTTCTGTTTTGTTTTTGCCATCAGGGGCCCTAACTTTGGGGCCCCTGCATGGCACAGGGTGCAATGGTCATGGCCAGGGGACAGTTGTCCCCTGTGCTGGCCATTGTGGTAGTGGACATGATTCTAGTCTTTCCTAAGACAGGAGTAATGTTTTTGGTGGTTGTGCACTAGGAAATAGTGCTAGCCTGGTTAGAGGCATTTTTTTTGCCTCTAACCAGGCTAGCGTCATTTTTTGAGGCACAACCCCCTCCTTCCCAACTGCCACCCCCACCCAGCTAGCGTTGTCTTTTAAGATACAAGCCCAAGTTTAGCACTGGCTTGTGCCATTTCACAGCACCAGCCAGGCGCCATATTAAAGGAATGGTGCAAGCCAGCGCTAAACTTGGGCTGCTAGCATCTTAAAAGAAGCCAGCCCTATACTTTTCTGCCACAAAACTGCGTTTGCGCAGTTTTGCGGCAAAAAGTATAAATCAGACTCATTGACTATAAGCAGCCCATTTTGTCCCAGGAAGTAGCTGAACTTTTCTAGGAAGCCAGGAGACAACACATAATTTTTTTGTATGATGATTGTGCTGAGTGTATTTCCTGGTCAACCTTAAGGCCAGATTTACTAAGTAGTAATGCACTGCAGAGTAACAACTAAGCTTGCTACACTCCATTGCATGAAAGGGAGAGAGCAAAACAGTGCCATATCTATTAAGATGTAGCCCTGCTCTCCTATCTCCCATTGCTGCCAAATTTTCAAATGCGAAAGCAGACACCCTTACGCCATACTGCAAAGAGCCTTCATTCTGTAAAGCATAGGTTTTGTATCGGAACGTTAACTTAGGCAGTAGAAGAATGTGCAGTTCACCCAAGTTCTTAAAAGGTTACTTAGGATCTGAGTCTTGAAGCAGCAGTACATCTTACCCACCACACATGATAAAAAGTCAGATTTACTAGCATTATGCGTCAGGGTTACATCACTTTTTTGGGGGCAACCTCAACACAAAATCTATTTTGGTATTTACAAAGATATGCAAAGTTCGATTACATGGCTTTTGTGACTTTGCCTTATCGCTGCCTTGCATTACCTTGCATTGAGGAAGTGTTACTAGGATGGGTCACGGGTACTGCTATGCATTCACCCATGTATTTTGTTGCAAACTCATATTTACTACAGTTAGTAAACATGGGTTTGCACCGAAATAGTGCGCCTAGCCAAGACCGGCATGATGAGGAGAAATATCTTTATTTCTCCTTGTTATTTCCTCTTTGCATGCCTGCTGGATTCATGCAAAAAGGAATACACCTCTAAGAATAGTTTTAATGCAGTAAAGTACGCCTTCCTGCAGAATAAGCTATTCTCCCCATAATACAAGCATCTTTGTGTTGTGACGCAAGGGTGCCTGCATTGGCACTAGGCAGCCAGAAGTGCACCAATGCTATGAGAGAGCAGAAACCGTGCCATATCTTATTTTTTTAATATGCCTTTATAAACATTTTAGACAGTCAAAGAAAAAAACATGACAGTGACATACAGAATCTGCGTATTTTGTGTACAATGATAATTGCAGAACGTACATTATATAAAGTATAGGATCATGGAGCTGTGGGGTTATGGTGTAGGAGGCTGGTCTGGTTTGTAGTGAGTACCCTAGGTACTTACACCTTATACTAGGTCCAGTTATCCCTTATTAGTGAAATGTAGTCAGTGTTCTAGAAGCTTTGGCTGATAGAGGTAGCTGTGGCAAAGCAGCTTAGGTTGAACTAGGAGACATGCAAAGCTCCTGCAATACCACTATAGTTACACAGTACTTATACACAATAAAAGATTGTATTTTGCAAGTTTGCGCCGCTTTTGCATCAAAAATTACGTAAATGCGGCGCTAAAAAAGTATAAATATGGGCCTCAGTGTTACCAAAAATGAAGGTATTTTATTTTAGGAACACAAGGCCAAAAATATCTAAGAGGCAAAACTCCTTCTGGAAGTAAGAATTATACACCCTATATACACTAGACACCAAAATAAGGTAAGTAAATAGTCATAGGATAGTGGAAACAATAGAAAATACCATAGAATGCACTAGGAAGAAATAGGTCTAGGGACAACACAAACCATATACTAAGAAAGTGGAATGCAGCTCAGTCCCAGGAAGGCAGAACAAAGCATTTCCTTTGGGAGAAGAGTGTTACACCCTCTCCCTTTGGAAATAGGTGTGAAGAGCTGGGGAGGAGTAGCCTCCCCAGCCTCTGGAAATGCTTTGATGGGCGCAGATGGTGCCCTCTCTGCATAAGCCAGTCCACACCGGTTCAGGGATACCCCAGCCCTGCTCTGGCGCGAAACTGGACAAAGGAAAGGGGAGTGACCACTCCCCTGACCAGCACCTCCCGGGGGAGGTGCCCAGAGCTCCTCCAGTGTGTCCCTGACCTCTGCCATCTTGAATGCAGAGGTGTGAGGGCACAATGGACAGCTCTGAGTGGCCAGTGCCAGCAGGTGACGTCAGAGACCCCTCCTGATAGGTGCATACCTTTCTCAGTAGCCAATCCTCCTCTGAGGGCTTTTTAGGGTCGCTCCTGTGGGCTATTCCTCAGATAACGAATGCAAGAGCTCACCAGAGTTCCTCTGCAATTCCTTCTATGACTTCTGCCAAGGATCGACAGCTGACTGCTCCAGGACGCCTGCATAACCGCAACAAAGTAGCAAGAAGACTACCAGAAACATTGTAGCGCCTCATCCTGCCGGCTTTCTTGACTGTTTCCTGGTGGTGCATGCTCTGAGGGCTGTCTGCCTTCACCCTGCACTGGAAGCCAAGAAGAAATCTCCAGTGGGTCAACAGAATCTTCCCCCTGCTAACGCAGGCACCAAACTTCTGCATCACCGGTCCTCTGGGTCCCCTCTCATCCTGACAAGCGTGGTCCCTGGAACACAGGAATGGGGTCCAAGTGTCTTCGACAGTCCAGTGGCCCTTCTGTCCAAATTTGGCGGAGGTAAGTCCTTGCCTCCCCACGCCAGACAATAATCCTATGTACTGCGTGATCTGCAGCTGCTTGGGTTTCTGTGCACTTTTGCAAGACTTCCTTTCTGCACAGCCTAGCCCAGGTCGCCAGCACTCAGTCCTGCATTGCCCAACTCGCTGAGTTGGACTCCGACGTCGTGGGACCCTCCTTTGTGACTCTGAGTTGACCGCTGTCCTCCGATCTTCTATGTGCCTGTTCAGGTGCTTCTACAGGTGCTGCCTGCTTCTGCATGGGCTTTCTCGTTGCTGAGTGCCCCCTCTGTCTCCTGTGCCAAGGAGCAACCTTCTGGTCCTTCCTGGGCCCTAGCAGCACCCAAAATCCTCAACTGCAACTCTTGCAGCTAGCTAGGCTTGCTTGCAGTCTTTCTGTGTGGAAACAACTCTGCATCCTCCAGCACGCCTTGGGCCATCTTCTGACAAAAGGAGAAGTTCCTGGTACCTTCCGTTGTTGCAGAATCTTTGGCTTCTTCCACCTGGAGGCAGCACTTTTGCACCTTCATCTGTGGTTTAGTGGGCTCCTGCCCCCCCTGGACACTTGCGTGACTCTTGGACTTGGTCCCCTTCCTTTATAGGTCCTCAGGTCCAGGAATCCGTCTTCAGTGTTTTGCTGGCAGTTGTTGTTCTTGTAGAATCCCCTATCTCGACTTTACTGTCTATAGGAGGCTCGCATGGCTTATAGTGGGTACCTTGTGGTACTTACACCCTGTGCCAGGTCCAGTTATCCCTTATTAGTAGAATAGAGGAGTTTCTAGCAGCTTAGGCAGTTAGAAGGTAGCTATGGCAAAGCTTAGGCTGAACTAGGAGACATGTAAATCTCCTACTATACCACTTATATAATTTAGCACAATAGGTAAGAGCCTATCAGAAGGAGCCTCTGACGTCACCTGCTGGTACTGACCACTCAGAGCAGTCCAGTGTGCCCCCAACACCTCTGTTTCCAAGATGGCAGAGGTCTGGGACACACTGGAGGAGCTCTGGGCACCTCCCCTGGGAGGTACTGGTCAGGGGAGTGGTCACTCCCCTTTCCTTTGTCCAGTTTCACACCAGAGCAGGGCTGGGGGATCCCTGAACTGGTGTAGACTGGCTTATGCAGAGATGGGCACCACCTGTGCCCATCAAAGCATTTCCAGAGGCTGGGGGAGGTTACTCCTCCCCGGCCCTTCACACCTATTTCCAAAGGGAGAGGGTGTAACACCCTCTCTCAGAGGAAATCCTTTGTTCTGCCTTCCTGGGCCGGGGCTGCCCAGACCCCAGGAGGGCAGAATCCTGTCTGAGGGGTTGGCAGCAGCAGCAGCTGCAGTGGAAACCCCAGAAAGGCAGTTTGGCCATGTTCAGAGTTACCATTGTGACACTATACATAGGTAGTGACCTATGTATAGTGCACGCCGTGTAATGGTGTCCCCACACTCAAAGTCTGGGGAATCCACCCTGAACGATGTGGGGGCACCTTGGCTAGTGTCAGGGTGCCCGCACAATAGGTAACTTTGCACCCAACCTTCACTAGGTGAAGGTTAGACATATAGGTGACTTATAAGTTACTTAAGTGCAGTGGTAAATGGCTGTGAAATAAAGTGAACGTTATTTCACGCAGGCTGCACTGGCAGGCCTGTGTAAGAATTGTCAGAGCTCCCTATGGGTGGCAAAATAAATGCTGCAGCCCATAGGGATCTCCTGGAACCCCAATACCCTGGGTACCTCAGTACCATATACTAGGGAATTGTATGGGTGTACCAGTATGCCAAAGTGAATTGGTAAATTTAGTCACTAGCCTGTTAGTGACAAATTTGGAAAGCAGAGAGAGCATAACCACTGAGGTTCTGGTTAGCAGAGCCTCAGTGAGACAGTTAGGCATCACACAGGGAACACATACAGGGCACATACTTATGAGCACTGGGGCCCTGCCTGGCAGGGTTCCAGTGACACATAGACTAAAACAACATATATACAGTGAAATATGGGGGTAACATGCCAGGCAAGATGGTACTTTCCTACACTAAGCAAGACTGAAAGCAACAAATGGTGGATTCCTGGACCTGAAGAACTGTGAAGAGAGGTGACCAAGTCCAGAAGTCGCAGGAGATTGAAGGAAGGACAGGAGTCCCTGCCAACCTAGAAGATGGTGCAAAAGAGGATTCTTCGGTTAGAAGAAGTCTGCAGAAGAGCACCAAAGAAGATGGCAGCTGGTTCCTGCATGATGCAAGAGATGTTCCACGTCGAGATGTTAGATGCAAGCAAGTTGCAGCACTGCATTCGTCCAACAAGGCTTGGTTCAAGCAAGGTCGCGGTTTGCATCAAAATGGCGCTACCCGAACCCTGGGGGCCTCAACTCAGACAGAGGAGGCAGAGGGGGCTCCCAACACTGGAGGGAACCCACAGATGACCAGGCAGCACCCACGGGAGTCCCAGGACACAGAGACAAAGAAGGTACATATTGCAGTTGCTGCAGCACTACAAAAGAAGGTCCCACGCCGCTGAAGAACAATTCAGCGAGTTGTGTGTCGCAGGATGGAGTGCTGGGGACCTCGCCCATGCTGTGCACAAAGGATTCTTGCAAATAGTGCACAGAAGCCTCAGGAGCTAGAGATGATGCGGTGCACAGAGGTACTGTCGCAAACCAGGAAGGCAAGCTCTTACCTAGGTCATAGTTGGACAGCTGGACCTTAGGACAGTCTGGGTTTAAGGGTCTACCACCTGTGTTCCAGGGAGCATGCTCATCGCCAGGAGAGGAGTCCCAGAGAACCAGTCGTTGTCTTGGAAGGTGCCTGCTAGACCAGGGAAGTGACTCCGTCTCTCCAAGGGAAATTCCTTTGGTTCTTCTGGTGCAGGGTAAAGGCAGGGAGTCCTCAGAGCTTGCACACCTTGGAACTGTTGCAATTGCTGGCTGGAGCTAAGGTTGGAGGGTCACAGTAGCCTTTCTGGATACTTTGTTGCAGTTACAGCGGTTCCTGGAGCAGTCTGCAGTTGATCTGACCATCAGAAGCTGAAGCAGAAGTTGCAGAGGATTCCTGGTGGAAACTTGCAAGCTGAATCTGAAGAGGCACCCACAGGAAAGACCCAAAATAGCCCAGAGAGGGGGATTGGCTACCTAACCAGGTATGCACCTATCAATGGGGGTCTCTGACATAACCTGCTGACACTGGCCACTCAGAGATCTCCAGAGTGTCCCCACACCTTGGAAAACAAGATGGCTTACGCCAGGGACATACTGGAGGAGCTCTGGGCGCCACCCCTTGGGTAGTGATGGACAGGGGGGTGGCCACTCCCCTTTCTTTTGTCCAGTTTCATACCAGAGCAGGGACTGGGATCCCTGACCTGGTGTAGACTGGCTTATGCAAGGAGGGCACCATCTGTGTCCTTCAAAGCATTTCCAGAGGCTCTGGGACGCTACCCCTCCCTGGCCTGTAACATCTATTTCAAAAGGGAGAGGATGTAACACCCTCCTCCCAAAGGAAATGCTTTGTTCTGCCTTCCTGGGCCAGAGCTGCTCAGACCCCAGGACGGCAGAACACTGTCTGTGAGGTGGCAGCAGCTGTAGCTCCAGTGCAAGCCTCAGAGTGCTGGTTTGGCAGTACTTGTGGTCCATGGTGGAGCCCCCAGTGTGCATGGGATTGGCCCCCACTACTAGATTTGGAATGGGGGGACAATTCCATGATCTTAGACTTCTTACATGGCCATATTCGGAGTTACCATTGTGAAGCTACATATAGGTTTTGAGCTATATGTAGTGCAAGCGTGGAATGGTGTCCCCACACTCACGAAGTCCGGGGAAATGGACCTGGACAGCGTGGGGGCACTTTTGCTAGAGCAAGGGTGCCCTCACACTTAGGCCCTGATTTATACCTTTTTTTACACCGCCTTAGCATCAGTTTTTGATGAAAAAGCAGCACTAACTTGCAAAATACAGTTGTATTTTGTAAAGCTGCACAAACTTACAAAATACAATTTTATTTTGTAAGTTTGCTCCGCTTTTGCATAAAAAAATTACGCTAATGCGGCACAAAAAAAGTATAAATCAGGGCCTTAGTAACTTTGCATCCAGCCTTCAGTAAATGAAGGTTAGACATATAGGTGACTTATAAGTTACTTAAGTGCAGTGAAAATGGCTGTGAAATAGTGTGTGCACTATTTCATGCAGGCTGCAGTAGCAGTCCTGTGGAAGGGTTTGTCTGAGCTCCTTACGGATGGCAAAAGAAATGCTGCAGCCCATAGGGATCTCCTGGAACCCCAATGCCCTGGGTACCTAGGTATCATATAGTAGGGGCTTATAAGGTGGGGTCCAGTGTGCCAATTGGAATTGGAATATGAAGTCACTAAACTATAGTGATTAATTTGGAAGCAGAAAGAGAATTAGGCCTGAAGTTCTGTTTAGCAAACTTCAGTGACACAGCTAAGTACTACTGACAACACACACATTAGGCCACAAACTATGAGCTCTGGGGTCCTGACCAGCAGGATCCCAGTGAGACAGGCAAAACATACTGACAAACATGTAGAAATTGGGGGTAACATGCCAAGAAAGACGGTGCTTTCCTACACATGAGGAAAGGTGTGGCTGAACTTCCCGGATATCCAAACAGGGGTACTTTGAATAGCCTAGAGGAGGGTCCTGGAATAAGAGCAAGAAAGAGTAAGCAGATACAGAGACATCACCACCTCCGGTACCACCCACACCAATGCAGGGCCATAATTCGAGGTCGCGAACCTGCCTCACCCTCTTTCCGCCACATCACACATAATCACTGCTAGCTGTATGCTTGACTCCAGGGAAATTGTGCTGTATCATAATAGATAGGGCACATTTTTACTGTCTCTCTGACGCAATGCAGTACAGCTACTTCTTTTGAGACAACGTTTAGTAAATGTACGCTGATTCGCTCACATGTATACCACTACTGAGCAGTAAGTTGCTTTCTTGTCACTTTTTTTAACGCAAGAACATCTCCTAGGGCGCACAGCAGCACTTTATAAGATAAAGTGGCCTATTAATGGCAGGCAGGGTATTATTTGCTCTTGACTGCACATTTTTAACACTTAACATTTTGTCCTACTGAAAGCACCTGTCCAAACATATTTATTTGCTCTTTTGAATCTTTTCAGGCTAGCTGTTTCTTGGAATCTGTATCAGCTTAATGTCTGCACAAACACAGTAAAAAAGCAACTGAACCACGCACTTAACATGTTAATGAGTCGCAGCCATTCCTCTTCACCTGACAAAGTGTGGATGAAGAGGACTTGAGGAAGCGAATGAGGTATAACAAGGTTGTGCAATTGGCAGAAACGTGCAATGCACACTGACCTGTAAACCGCTATACATTTACGAGTTTAGAGGGAAAGGACACGTTGAAAATGTGCAGTGAGAAGTGGAATGCCTCTCTTGAATATACTCAAGAATTTCCTAGGTTTAGTGATGTACAGGACGTAGAAGCAAACAAGCATTTGCAATGCAATGGGTGTCGCATTTGCTCGAATTAGAGCTATTAGCGTTGTAAATTCCTATTTAGACTTTTCTTGCCACATAAATTGAAAATGAAAAGTAAAACACTTGACATAAGCAAGCCGATTCAAAGCGCCATGGCCGGCATAAGCATGAGCGCAAAGGAGAGACACAACAGGGAAAAGAAGTTCGCTTGCAGTCAAACATATCAGCGAAAGAGCAATTATCCATGTAACAGGGTCGATGGCCAAGGCGGTAACAAAACTGCCTCAAGGAAGGACAAACCTAAAGCATTTACCAAAAGGATTTTTGAAAGGCAAGTCCATGAACGAGTGATAGTGATGGGCGTGCGGCAGGCGTGGTTAAAAGCCCACAGATAGATTACAACACTTCAGAGCACTTGTGCGCTCGACCTAAAAACTAGGGCCCATATTTATACTTTTTTAGTGCCGCATTTGCGCCACTTTTTGACAAAAAAGCGGTGCAAACTTATAAAATACAGTTGTATTTTGTACGTTTGCGTAGCTTTTGTATCAAAAAATGATATAAATGCGGCACTAAAAAGTATAAATATGGACCTAGGAGAGGAGAAGTAATGGAGAATAGAAGGGAAGGATAGACAGAGCAAAATAGAAGTATAAAGCAAGAAGGAGTCAGCAGGGGATGAGAACAGACCACAGGTGGGAGGAAATAATAGAGAATGGAGGTGAGAAGGAGACTTGAGCAAAAGGAAAGTGAAGAGAATGAGCGAGCAAGAGGAAGAATAAAAAAAAAAGAGATGGAGGAGACTATAAGATAACGTGCAGGTGAGGAAAGCAATATGGACTAGGTCTGAAAGAAGAGAGAATGACGGAGTGCAAGCAAGAGGTATAGTGCAAACACAAATGACCGAGCAAGAATGAATGAATGAACGAGTGAGAAATTAGAAGGAGAGTGCATCATAACGAAAGAGGAAGAGGAAGGAATGAAGAAATGCAGGAAGGAAACAAAGAAGGGAAATTAAAACAGAGTTAAGCTGAAAGAAGATGGTGAAAGTAACGTAAACATTAGAGGCGAAGCCAATTAGAAACTCTATCAACAAACAGCATCTAAAACTTTCCCTTCATGCATGGGCAAGAAGCT
Organism: Pleurodeles waltl; assembly: GCF_031143425.1. Lineage (NCBI taxonomy): Eukaryota > Metazoa > Chordata > Amphibia > Caudata > Salamandridae > Pleurodeles > Pleurodeles waltl. The sequence continues at coordinate 299,761,244 of NC_090436.1, forward strand.
TAGTGAGATTCTAAAGCAAAAAAATCCGATTTGGAGGTAATCACATTAATCCATTTTGTTAATTTCATCTGGGCCCTGCTGACGGCGTTTCGTACAAGTGGCACAAAACATCAAGAGGGGCCCCTATTTCACTGGCATAATACTGCTTTAGGGGTCGGAGGCGGTGTTATAATACCGGTTTCTCTGAGTGGTCATAAGCAAAGAACAGCTTTATTTTAAAAAGGCAACCGATAAAGCAAAGAACTTTCAAAAGCATGCTTTTTTATTTTTCACATATTAGAATGTAAATCAGTTCCGTACACAATTCTCAGTATTAAAGATTTTCACAAAAAGAGTTCTGTTATTCCTACATGCACTTTGTGACTCAATACTTATACTAATAATAAATGCCATAACTTAGTCATGTCCACCTTCTTGTCCTAAACAGAACACTCCCAAAACAATCTGGTTTTCTAGGTAATTGGCTACTGCACCATATAGTCAATCATATAATTAGTGCTTGCATCTCTACATCCCTCTTCTTTCGTCCCTCAATGTTTGACAGCTTTCTTCAGGAAAGAATTAATGCAATCTAAATTCATTGCAACACGAATTCAGAAACATATTCTTGTGTGGGAGTTATCTACCATGTTTTTTTCCAAGCATTACATTTGGGCGTGTGGAGCAAACCTTTCCAACTTTAACACTGTGAGAACTGAAATAACTATACTAGGGCTTCACGAATATTCAGTTTTGGAGGTGTATTATTAGTCTTAATTCTTACTTTTTCCAATCATAGTAGAACACTGAGCAAATCCTTTAAAAACATTTGAGATCCGTTACATAACTCAATCCAGTGTAAAGTTACACATAGTGATTCAAGGGGTATGCCTTGCAATTATCCGGCGTTGAGGTTTTCTCTTGGGTTTCTGACTATACAGTCACTCAATCCAACTCAGTTCCAAGTAAGTGCAAGAGGTTCATGAAATGTACGTAACACGAGCAAATAATAAGATGAGACACAGTGGTAATAAGGGGTCTTCAGTCACCTTGCCACTCCCTCCATCCTCCTTCCAAGTGAAAATTAAAGCTACTTAGGGCCATATTTATACTTTCTGACGCAAAACTGCGCTAACGCAGTTTTGCGTCAAAAAATGTAACCCGTGCAAATGCCATTTCTTAGCGCCACCCATGTGTCAAATTTATACTTTGAAGCACAGTGGCGCTAAGCACGGGTTAGAGTAAAAAAAATTACGCTAAGCATTGCGTCGCGTTGTAAAGCAAAACTACATTAACGTAGGGAAAATTACTCTAATCCGGTTTGCAACATCGCAAACCGGATATTTGCCATTTTCCACCGCAATAGCATCAAAAAGCAGCACAAACGCAGCAAACAGTGCTAAAGAGCCCAAACATGGATCCCAGAAGCCAGGAGAGACCCCAGGGAGACCTCAGTCTACCAGGAACCAGCCAGGAGGACACAGACAAGACCCACAGAAGAGACAAGAAGAAAAGGAAGTGTTGTTTCAGCTCAGAGGAGCATGAAATACTGGTCAGAGAGGTGACGGAGCACCAGCATCAACTTTTCATTACCTCTAAAATGCCAATTGGGAGGAGAGAGGCAATTTGGCAACAGACAAGATAAAGAGTGTGGCACAGGTCCGGAGAACTGTTACGGACTGCAAGAAATGCTGGCATGACTGCAAGCGCAGGACAGAGGAAAAAATGGCAAGGAACAGGAAGGCAGCACTGCAGACTGGAGGTGGGAGTCCAGCACCGCAGGAGGCCCTGGACGAGATAGAGGAGATGGTTGCAGCCGTCATCCCGGAGAAGATCATCATAGGAATCGCAGGACAGCGCAGACTACCAGGAAACAACACATTTGCAGGGTAAGTTGCATGGGGGACCAAAATGCCTAAATGTTAATTGCAAGCAGGAGGAGGTGCATACCTACTACACAATGCATGTCAGCCATGGAAATCAAGCAGTGGAAAGGGGAAATGGGCACAGCACGGGTGCATGGGCTGTGCAGGGGTATCCAGGTGCACAGCACAACACAACACCAACAACCTTTGCATGGGTGTACTCCGCCATGCCAAGGCTGCTGGAAATGCTGTAGCAGACCAGGAGGGTAGGGTAGAACCTAAAACTGGACTGCTGTCACAGGACAGCTGGTATTGTCAGACCGTGAACTAGGGGACAATGCCCAGTCTCAGGCCATTTCCTCAAGCGGCATTTACCATTGACAACAGTTGCCACTACCACCTGTGCTGTGTGTGCTGGTCAATTAGGAAATAGCAGTTAGGTGCCCATGGAACTAACACACCCAAACTGATGGTTCAGAATGACAAAGTGATCAATCCCCTTCAATTCTTAACCAAGTGTAAATCCTATCAAATGCTCATGTCTAAAGGCACAATAAACACCAGGTATTATTACTTACATTATGAAGTACACAGCAGTAATGTCATACCCATGATGCTCAATCCAGGGTCTACCCTGTGCCTGTGTTATCATAGCTGCAATGCCACCTTGTAACATCTCAACTGTCATACTGCTAAGACAACAGCATTGAGGGGGAGGACATATGTGTCTAGATAGTGAAACACACCCGTACAGTCATAAGAGGAAATGGAACATTTCCAGGCCCATCAGTGCAATCCAATGTAGCACACATTGGCAAACATCAACATGACACACTACCAATGCTGACACCTGTATCGTGTCATGCCAATGCAATACATGGTATGTGCTAGTTTCAGCAACATATAGGTGTATGTGAAATATCACAGATTGGGTCAGGCCCATATTGTTATGTGTGGTGCAAGTGACATCAGAACAGCAACAGGCATCAGGCCCATATTGTTATGTGTGGTGCAAGTGACATCAGAACACCAACAGGCATTGTGAGGGCTCACCATGCTAATAGAAGTAGAGGGAGGGTTGAGTAGAACAAAAAGGTGGCAAGACACAATTTGGACAGAACCTACACCTAGAGGATGTGACGCAGACAATTCCCCAAACTGCCCACACTACATGTGACATGCAGGTGGGGCATAGGCCTGTGAGAATCCTAATATCAATGACAGGAACAATGATCAGGAACCCAGATTACAATGTTCAACTAATAGGAAGTCAGTGATGTCACATTACAACTGCCACAACGCAAGCACACTAATTGTACAATATCTCATTGCAGAGGACGATGGCTCTCCTGTGGATATGCCTGTCCTGGACTACCCTCATGACATGGATGATGAGCGGACAACCATTAGCCAGGAAAGCCTCCAAGATATCCTGGGAACCCTCCAGACCCTACCTTCAGTAGCAAAGGAGGAGCACAGATGTAGCAGCCATCACAGAGGACCCACCCATCACCCCAATAGTACGACCTGCCACCTCAAACACAGCTGAGGACTCTGATGACACTGGGACCACCTTTGAGAGGACAATTGTGGGAGTACAGCAGGAGCTGACGTAGAAGGTGCGGGTGGGTTGGAAAATATGGCAGCCAGCCTTGAGGGGATGCACATGTGCATGATGACATCCGCAGAACAGTCAGCAGCCATGCAAGTCCAACAATCACTATTGCAAGGTCCACAACAGTGTGTGAGGGACTTCACCACTGCAGTGAGGGAGTTGCCACAACACCTGGCATCCCAAACATTTCACTGCATGCATGACTGCAACCATGAACCCCTCAGGGCCGACCTGGCTGCCCACCACAGCGATGATGCTGCTATACTCAATAACCAGCAGCTCCTCCTGCTGCAGTTATGCCCTTAATCATTCCACAGTTGGCACCTACCAGGGGTCCACTTCTCCAAACACTGAAGTGTGTGTTGCCCCCTCAAACCCACCACCACCAAGGGCAGAGGAGACTACACACCCATCAGAAGATGAAGATGTGGAACAGATCACCTTCACCCGTAGGAGTACTAAGTAGCACCAGTCCATGTCACATGTGCAGTGATTTTCCTATGTCCTGTGTTTGATAACATGCCAGTCTTGCTACAGTTGGTAACATGCATTGTTCTCCAACACACTGTTTACCTTACCACTATGGTTAGCAATTGTCTCACTGCCTAATTGCCATTTCATGTTCCTCTGCACTGAATGACACTTCATCACAGTATGTCCAATGACATGTCCCTCACCATTGCACTTGTGTTAGTCACAATAGAATGTGTCACACTAATGGACTTACAATCCTGGATTATGTAAATATTGCACTACAGCACTTTAAAATAAACAGCACCTACACAACCACTTTGTCTCTGTGTAATGTGACACATCAACTGTGCAGGAGTTTTGCAAAAATGTAACAGGTCAATTGCCACAGAATGTCAATACAATAGCGTAGAAAGAATGTGGGCTGATATCAAGTGTCTGGATTTTATCATCATCTGTGCTGCTTGTGGCTTATTTCTGAAGTTAAAGCATCACAAACAGTGTAATGCTGTGTACAAAATGTATATGTCAGGCCAAAAGTATCTACAAGAAGAAACTCAATGCTGCTCACATCCCCTACAAGACAATCATTGTGTATGTGACATATGACTCTAAACTTAAATCCCACACCGTACAGCAGGAATGGATGTGTACGAGGGTTCGGACAATAACGTCACCTGGGAGTACAATGTTAAAAAACTGTGATTTATGTATGCTGAACTTCATAAGATTATGACACCACTCAGTTTATCAGGGTTCACATGAACATCAGGCTGCAGGCAGACGTCCCACAGTGCCCAGGATTCCAACACAGGACCCAAACAATGACAGCTTTACAATAACACCTACCTCTCCAATACATGGGAACCATAGTCACCTTGAGTGGTGGGTTCAATGGATGGCAGATGCATAGACATGTAGCTCTGTTGTAGCTGCCAATGTGACAGATCATTTGGAAGTGGGAATAACCATGTCAAGAATGGGATGTGGATGCAGGATGGAAAACACAGGCAAACACAAATTTGACACTGTACACTTGTGCAAAGGCCCAGATCCCCAAGCATATGACACATACCGTAAAGGAGTACATAAAACATTATTATGTATTTATTAAAGGAAACTTAAACTAAGTCAAACACCTATACTAACCTGGGCTATCCTAACAATACATTACCCACAACTGGCCCTAACTACCCTATGCAAAACTTACTTACCACATGTAACTAAACAGTCTAAACATCAACCCACACACACCCTATATGACGGAACACGTGTAGGACAACATATACCACCCTAATCACATGCAGACTAATTCTAAACAAATATATATTTTTTTGTATTTTTTAAAAATTATTTTTATTTTATTTTTTTATTGGAATACACAAACCCCAACATCAACCCCACCCACCCACAAACCAACATATAACAATATACCACCCCCCACCCCAACCCACTTATCCTAACTAAACTAATAGCATTCTCTAAACTGTCACCAAACCCCCTAAACCCACTAAATAACAGTATGAGGAAAGAGGAGGGAGGGGACGGAATTAGGGGTGAGGAACGATGTACTCAGAGATTTGCCCTCCTCAGAATTTTTTTTATAGACCTCAGACTCCTGCTGTTGCGGGCCACCTCTTGCTGGAGACTGTCCATGCACCTCATCATCTGTTGCATGTCCCGTTGGAGGGGGCGCAATGCTGCCATGTCCATAACACCTGCTGTGGTGGTTTGTGTTGCACTCGACGTTGCAGGTCCTGGTGCCATGGATGGAGGTAGTGGTGCAGATGGTGCAGCAGTTGTGTCTTGTGCTGCTGATGTTGAGGGTCCAACTGGAGTGGCTGATATCCCAGTGTCCACTGTGGCTGCAGTCGGTGTGGTGGCGGCTGTTATGGCCAATGCTAGCCCCCCTGAGCTAAAAGCCCTCCATGCACCTGTGACTCTTTCTTGCCGATACCGCCTTCCAATCATAGAGTACCCAGCCTCCACATCGAGGATGTGCCTGTACCACACTGCCTACCTCTGAAACTCACAAATTTCCTGGGCATTAATGTGGGCAGCTGTACAAAAGAGACAGGAAACATTAGTGTCATCATTGTGTGATACATGTACAGATGATAATCTAACACTTCATCACAAATAGCACATTGTGGGAAGGTAGCCTTTTTCTAGCCTTGTTACCCCCACTTTTGGCCTGTTTGTGAGTATATGTCAGGGTGTTTTTACTGTCTCACTGAGATCCTGCTAGCCAGGGCCCAGTACTCGTAGTGAAAACCCTATGTTGTCAGTGTGTTTGATATGTGTCACTGGGATCCTGCTAGCCAGGACCCCAGTGCTCATAAGTTTGTGGCCTATATGTGTTCCCTGTGTGGTGCCTAACTGTATCACTGAGGCTCTACTAACCAGAACCTCAGTGTTTATGCTCTCTCTGCTTTTAAAATTGTCACTGCAGGCTAGTGACTAATTTTACCAATTCTGATTGGCACACTGGAACACACTTATAATTCCCTAGTGTAGGAGGCTGGACTGGCTGGTAGTGGGTACCAAGGGGTACTTACACTTTGCACCAGGCCCAGGTATCCCTTATTAGTGTAGAGGGGTGTCTAGCAGCTTAGGCTGTTAGAAAAGGTAGCTTAGCAGAACAGCTTAGGCTGAACTAGGAGACGAGTGAAGCTCCTACAGTACCACTAGTGTCATATGCACAATATCATAAGAAAACACAATACACAGATATACTAAAAATAAAGGTACTTTATTTTTATGACAATATGCCAAAGTATCTCAGTGAGTACCCTCAGTATGAGGATAGCAAATATACACAAGATATATGTACCCAATACCAAAATATGCAGTAATAGCAATAGAAAACAGTGCAAGCAATGTATTGTCACAATAGAATGCAATGGGAGCACATAGGGATATGGGCAACACAAACCATATACTCTAGAAGTGGAATGCAAGCCACGAATGGACCCCAAACCTATGTGAGCTCGTAGAGGGTCTGTAAGAAAACAGTGAGGGTTAGAAAAATAGCCCACCCCAAGACCCTGAAAAGTGGGTGCAAAGTGCACCTAAGTTCCCCAGAGAGCACAGAAGTCGTGATAGGGGAATTCTGCAAGGAAGACCAACACCAGCAATGCAACAACGAT